>NW_005871191.1:1868190-2013759 GCF_000147115.1 Myotis lucifugus | reverse complement strand
ATGTTCTTATTTCTGAAGAATTGAAAAGGCTCAAAATTTTTCTGTAAACCAGGACCAGTTCACATATCATCTCTTCAATGAAGCCTTCCCAGATAGCACATTTGGAAGAATCTCCCTTAAAACCTATGGCCCTTATTTCTCCCTATTTAATAGCATTTCTTTTATACTGCATTATATCCATTGATTATATTCTATATATCTTTTCCCCCTATTAAGCCAAAGATGGCAAACTCTGTATTCGTTTTTCTATTCATCTAGCATAGAAACCATTTGTTGGATAATTTAATGATGCAATAAATAAATCAATGATTTGAAAATCAAAGTAAGTCCATGAAGATAGGTTGGGAAGGAAGATTGGGACTAAAATCAGAGCTGGCATTTGGATGTTGGACTAAATATTTGGATGGAGTCTGAATCAAGCGGACTACTACACACCAAAAGCAGCAAAACTGGAAAATGGAAAATTGATGCTTCCTGCTGTGCGGTAATCAATCTGCCAAGCGTTGTCATATACAGGAAGTGTTTCATGTTAGAAACCAAGAGCCGCACTGGGGTAGCCTTTGTATTGGAAAATGCAGAGGGAAAGGGTTGATTTCCTGAGGTAGTTATTTTGTGCCCAGAAAGCAGAAAAACAACGGAGGGCTTTTCATATGGCCCATGGTATAACATCTGCAAAGCTCATGACTGATCAATGAAGATAAAGAAGATATTCTACTGAGATACCACTGGATCATAATATCTAGGGCTGATAAATTCTGGTTATGCATATTGAACTAGAAATGTGAGGTAGGGGTGATGACCATATCTATCAGTTTGTTAAAAAGATGACCATGTAATATTTGGAAAATCTAATTCCAGAAAAAAACACAGAAATAGAAGTTTATAAGAAAAAAAAATTAATGAAGTAAACATGAATATTTCTAGGAGAGTTTTTTTTTATGTGTGTCGAAAATAAAATATTCATCAAGTTGGTATTTCTAAAAAGAGTAACTCTGATCAAATAAGTTTAGGCAAACATTCACATTACGGGTCTTTTCTTTTTTGAGATTTATAATGCACATCACAATATAAATCTGGAAATGACTAAACTTATTTAAATTCACATGAACCCTGAGAGATAGTGGCTTTTTCATAATTACCCTTGTCAATAAAAGAACTGAATCCAGCCTTGGCTGGGTGGCTCAGTTGGCTGGAACATCATCCTGTATATTGTACACAAAAGGGCTGCATGTTCAATTCCAGGTCAAGGCATATGCTCAGGTTGTGGGTTCAATCCTTGGGCAGAGTGTGTGTGGGAGGCTACTGATGGATGTTTCTCGTTCACATCAATGTTTCTCTCTCTTCCTCTTTCTCCCTTCCTCTCACTCTAAAATCAATGGAAACATATCCTTGGATGAGAATTTTTTAAAAAAAAAAATACACTCTAATTTTAAATTAATAAAATTGCTGTGCCTTTTAAAATGATCTCAGAAAAGCTAGGTGGAACAGGATTCTAGAAAAATAAAGATGAGGAAGCTGAGAGAGATACCTCCAGTTATACGTCATTTTTATTTTTTTAAATATATTTTTATAGATTTCAGAGAGGAAGGGAGAGGAAGAGATAGAAACATCAATGATGAAAGAGATTCATTGATCAGCTACCTCCTGCACACCCCCTACTGGGAATTGAGCTGAGTCCACAACCCAGGCTTGTGCCCTAGACCAGAATTGAACCTGAGACCCTTCAGTCCGCAGGCCTACACTCTATCTACTGAGCCAAATCGGCTAGGGCATCCAGAATACTTTTCTACTAATGCTTACCATGTAAGAACTAATCTATTAATAACATTGAAGTCCCAAGTTTCATCACATAGGTTGGGAACGGCACTTGGATATACATCTTGTTTTCCTGATCTCTACAATCTATGATCATCTGGTTTCTATATCCATGTATTTAGAAGGAAAGTCTAGTTTCCATATGTCTTCACCTCTCCTACATCCACAACCAAGCTTTATTTCTAAAATATTCACCTGTTGTAAATATCCCCAGAGAACTTCACCCAGAAAACTCAAATGCTTTCTCTCAGTCTTCATTTCCCCTGACCTTTCTGCAACATTATTGATGGCTCTCCTCTTCTCCTTTTAGTTCAATCCTTCCTTATTTACTCTCTATTCCCAGGACAGATAGCTGAAATAAAGTGAAATTTGACCTAAACTGCAGAACAACTATCAGGATCATTCTTTTGCTGAGCTTATAACTGCAATGCAAAGTCTACTTGCAACTCTTCCATTTGTTATGGATAAAAAACAGTATCGGACTAAGACCCAGGAAATCTGGATTTGAAAGCTAAGCCTCGCTACTAAGCAGAGACATGATCTTGGACCAAAAAAAAAACAAAGTAAAACTAATAACAACCCCTTGACCCTCTGTTTCACCACCTGTGAACTGAAGGAGACATGCTAAATAATCTCTAAAATTCTTTCTGTTTCAGAATACTCAAGAAATGGTCCTATTCTCTACTTATGTAACTTTGATCAAATTATTTCACCATTCTGAGTTTCAACTCAGAGCTTCATCTATGTAATGATATTATTTTAAGAAAGAACGAAAAAATCCTTGATATTGAGAGCATAGTGTTTGCTCAGTTTCTAAGGCCAGACTGCCGGAGTTCAAATTCCACATCCACCATTTAACCTTTCTATGCTTTAGTTTCCTCATTTGAAAAAAAATAAAGATATAGTAATAGCTCCTGCTTCATCAAGTTAAATGAGTTGTTACAAGAAAAGCTCTGAGAAGAGTGTTTGCTACATAATGAGTACTATATAAATATTGCCATTATTTTTAATAGATCCTAAAATTGGTTGAAAATAAAGTATTCGAATATTTTTTTTTCCTTTTTCTATCTAATTATGTGGCCTTGGTCATTTTTTCACTGCTTTTGAAAGTTTGATTCATTGCCAATAAAACAAAATATCTGTCACTGATGATTTAATTATGGATTCATATTCTAATCATAATATTTTAAAAATTAACCTTCTCACTTTTGGTTACATTAACATAAAATATGTAAAAAAACGTTTTGACTGAGAAAATCATAATACATATAAAATCAGGTATTTTATTGTACAGGTTTTTTTTGTTTCAATTGAGATGAAGATTAATAGAGAATAAATTATTGTTCTAATTCAATCAGATCTGGATGTAGATCTTAGGCACTTGGCTCACACGTCTGTGGAACTTTCCTCAGACTCACAGTGGCACTTCTGGGTCTATCTAGTAGAAAAATAAAGTCATGTGCCAAAGAGCAAAGGTGCTAAGGCTCATGGTTTTATGTGCTCCCATTTGAAGAATGACTTTGCTGCTGAGTGGATATCTATGGGAATCAGTTACCATCAACAGAACAAGCAGCTGGGCTGAGGAAATAAAGAAACAAAGTCTGAATGACAATAATCATGATCATGGAAAGGTAGACATTGGAATTCCACTAAGGTGAGGTAAGAACAAAGCCAATCAGGCTATTTGTGATTCTGCTGGGATCCTCACAGAGAGAGAAGACTCCAGAACCACATTTAAAAAATGTTCCTGCTCAGTGACCTTGGGCAAGTCACTTAGTCTGTTTAAGGGTCACTTTCATGGTCTATATAATTTTCAAATTAACCAATTTTCAGTCTGAAGAATAAGAATAATTGAGAGGGTTACGAGGAATGGTAAATAAGAGGTGTGAGTATATGGAAGAACTGACAAGAAGGTGAAATCTGAAGCTCTCCCACTTCTCCTCTTGGAGACTATTTCTTCTTAAATAGCATCCCTTTTTCTCTCCATTCCAGGTGCCTATACTGTTTCCTATCCTTTATAATCCCAATCATAGGTTATATTTGTATACCCCAACCCACCATAATATTTTTTGGGAATATACCAAAGATTGGAAAACTGAGGTTTAGGTAATGATAGACAAATTATTTGTCTATGTGAGAGTTACAAATCTTATCAATGATATCTGGGATTTATTAAGGTACTCCTGGTGAAAAATAATATTAAAAAGAGCCCTAACCAGTTTGGCTCAGTGGATAGAGCATCAGCCTGCAGACTCAAGGGTCCCAGGTTCGATTCCGGTCAAGGGCATGTACCTTGGTTGCAGGCACATCCCCAGTAGGGAGTGTGCAGGAGGCAGCTGATCGATGTTTCTCTCTCACCGATGTTTCTAACTCTCTATCCCTCTCCCTTCCTCTCTGTAAAAAAAATCAATAAAATATATATTTTTTAAATAATATTAAAAAGAGGGTTTAGGGGGGATAAATGGTGATAGATGGAGACTTGACTTAAGGTGGTGAACACACAATATATAATACAAATGATATATTATAGATTTGTACATCTGAAGCCTACGTAATTTTATTAACCAATGTCACCCTGATAAATTCAATAATAATAAATAAATATACAGGGATTTGTTTATGATTATTGCTCCCTTCTTTTGTGCTCTGCCCCTGCCTAACCAGTTTTGCCCTCTGCTGCAATTCCTACCTGAAAAATTCAGAGATATAATGAGATATAGACTTTATCATATTTAACTTTTAATCTAAAATCACTGGATAATTCCTAGAAATTACAAAGACTGAGAAAGGCTTCCCAAAAAGGTTTGATATAAGTAGAAAATTAATTTTGCATGTAAATGTACCCATAATATATCAAAACCTAGAAAGCCACACTTCATCAAATATTTTTATCTAGATTGAGAAATCAATACACACACACACCATAAACAAACACATTTATATACATGTACCCTATCTTGAGGCAAAACATCCAAACATAAAGATTCATTCCAGCTCTGTGTCTAGCCTTCTCTGACACCTTGGGCAAAGCATATCATCTTTCCCAGTATCAATTTCCTCATCTATAAAATTAAGAGACTGAACTACATTATTTCTGAAATAGCTAGTATCTCCTCAAATAAAAAAATAACTTGTTTGCTTTTATTCAACCCAATATTATTTCCAAGTGAAAGTTCAACAGCTTCTTTTTTTCCCCACTTCTAAACAAATGATCTTTGTTATATCTATTAAGTGAAAAGATTACCATAGAAAATGCATACATTTGGGACTGTGTATGATTTAATAATCTAAAAGATTCTCAAGTTATGTTTACTGAAATCCACAAGTGGTAGACACAAACAAACTATATATATATATTTGTATATAACAAATACCTTCATCTCGGAGATTTATCCTCTGCAGGTTTCGCAGGTCATAGGATTGATGATTGAACAAAGTGGACACTCCAGATCAGTTCTTTACATGGACATTTCAATTCTAGGCAATCAAGGCTTGAACTCTTAGGCTTCTATATTTATATCTATCTCTTCCAAAAGAGAAGCTCCCAGGGAGTATAGCACTTGAGGCTCTCAGATTTGATTCTGAAAGAGAACACACAATAATCATCCACTATGAAGAATGCACTTGAAAAATGATGTCTTCGCTGTTGCCCTCATTTAACTCTTTCTTTACATATAATTTTACATATGTATTTTATAACCACCCTATGAGTATCCCATTACATTTGCTGCTGTATGTATAACAATCCTATTTAAGGCCCAAGGAAGGGACCTCACTGACTCTTTCAACAATAAAACTATGTATGGAATTTAATTGTCCTTTTTTGCTTCATAGAAAGCCACTAGTGATAAAATGCAGGAGAAGACATAGAGTTTCTCCCCTACCCCTTTCCTTGTTCAGCTGTATAATTTTCAAATGAGAAGAGTGAGAAATCTCTCCTTATCCTAATACAAACCACCTGCTCATTGTAGGATCTCAGGGGCATTAAAAACTGTACCTTTTGGTGCCCAAACTGTTTCCAGTACTTGAATTATCTCCATTGCAAACAATGATCTAAGCAAATTTCACAATACTTGGATAATTGTTTATACTTCTAAAGGGAATACCTAGAAATGTGCAATTCATTTCACTGTATAAACTTTGATATGTTTGCTCATTAAAAAGTCATATTGCCTTATCATTTACATATTGTTTACTATTGATGAAAGAGAAAAACAATGTATGATTGCTTGTAATCTATTACAACAATGCAGAACACGAGTGTTATTAGATTGTGTGTTTATTGTAGGAATTAAGGATCAAACTCAGGAAAATATAGAAGTTGGAAAATCTGGTTCAAACAGTAGTTTTGCAAATAATGGATTAATTGCCATTCACCAAGTCATTCAGTCCCCCTAGAACAATGTTTCCTCATCAACAAAAGGAAGGGAATTTGGGAATTCTAAATACCATTCAGTTTAGAGTGATGTCAGAGAAATGGCAGTGTGAAAGATCCCATTGGTCAACAATTTGAACAGCTATAATTCAACAAAGGATTCCCTGCTCAACGCACAACATGTCTGAGAGATCCTCACAGTGAATCATCTAAAGGTGGGCAAGTGGGAGCAAAAAGAGGAGGTGAGAAGGGAGAAAAGCTCCAAGGGTGAGAGGGAGAAGAGTTCCAAGGAGCCATGTATGCAACCCTACAGCCCAGAGCTCACAGCAGGGCTCAGCCCAGAGGAGAGAGGAATCAGATTGTGGCTGGCACTCCCTTCAGCCAATAGGAGCAAAGAGACTTAGTGAGCATTCCTGCAGGAATGAGCAGCACAAGCTGTGGCGGAGGCCAGTGACCTGGGCAGGGACAAAGCACAGTGGTGTAGCCATGGATGTCAGGCAATTGACATTCCAAACAGAAACATAGCCTCCTTAGAGCCTGGCTGCCTTCCCTTAACCTTCCGGAGTTTGCCTTCTCTCACTCTTCATTTCAGGTTACAGGGCACATTCTCTGTAAAGATGAGAACTGGTATTACAGAAATACTTTTTCCCTGAGTGAAGGGTATACTCTGTGATTAATCCCAGAATCAGGTTGAGGCACAGTGGGGGACATCGTGAAGACTCACTGGTCGCCATTGCTGGGAGGACAAAGCAACAAAGGATGCAACTGGGATTCCCCCCAGAGCTCACCCCACTGCCACACATGGAGACTGCACTGCAGGTGGCATCTGGCTGAGAGTGACAGCACTGGGAATTCCTGAATTTAGAGCCCCTTTGACCACTGCATTCCCTGCTGAGTTGGTCCACTGGGACTGGGGCAACTGAATCGCACAGGAGGCACCCACCTTCCCAGGGAACACAGGCCATTTTCCATCACCCAGTAGAGATCTGAAAAGCCAGAGAAGTGTGAGAGTGAAAAAAATTTGTGATTCAGCATGTCCTGTAGAAAAACAATGGAAAAACTTATTAATCTACTAGAGAAGTGCCACTGATACATAGATGCCTAGACAGAGAAGGACTCCATCAAATACCATGAATAACCAAGGTAACAAGGCATCTCAGAAAGAAAAATTTAATGCCTAACACAGATAGGCAATTTAATGTACTCATAAAACAAATCAATGAACAAAATGAGTACTTTGCCAAAGAGAATAAAACTTTTAAAAAGAACCAAATGGTAATTCTGGAGAGGAAAAACTCAATAAAAGAGATCAAGAAAAAACTAGTGAGCATAGAAAATAGAGCAGACCAGCTGGAGAAAAACGTTATATCAAAGATACAAATCTAGAAATGACACAGAAGGAAAATAGAGAAACTTGAGCATTAAAGAAAATGAGAGAACTTTATGAGAACTATCTGACTTCATCAGAAAGAATAATATTAGAATAGGCATACCAGGGAAGAAGAGAGGGAGATGGTAGCAAAGAGCCTACTCAAACATTGATGAGAACTTCCCAAACCTATGGTAAGAGCTATATCCTCAAATCCAAAAAGCAAACAGAACACCTAATTACCTCAATCAAAAAGGCCTGCTCCAAAGCACAAAAGTGTCAAAAATTATTAACAAATAAAGGCAGTCACAGAAAAGATTAAAGTAACCTATAAAGGGAAGCCTATTAGGTTATCATCAGACTTCTCAGAAGAAACTCTACAAACTAAAAGAAAGTGGAACCAAACATTCAATCTACTGAAGGAGAGAAATTACCAGCCAAGAACAATATATCCAGCAAAGTTATCCTTTAAACATGAAGGAGAAATAAAGACTTTTCCAGACATACAGAGGCTGAGAGAATTTATCAATGGAAGACTTCCATTGAAGGAAATACTCAAGGGAGTTATTCAAACTGAAAAGAAATGAAAGAGGTCACAAAGCTATGAGTAACATCACCAATAAACTTACAGCATAAAAAGAAATAATTTGTGACAACAAAACCATAAAAGAGAATGGGGTAAAAGTCTGAATTTGTAAAGGAGGATGTAGATCAGATGTATTCAAAGAAAAAGCACTACTGTATATATAAAACTTTATTTTTCATAAACCTAATAGTAACCACACCAAAAAAAAACTACCCAAAACTGAAGTACATAATTTTAAAAAAGAGGCAACAGAAGAAAAAAGTATAGAATACCAACAAACATAAACAACAGACAGAAACACAAAGGAAAAGAACCAATGGAGAAACAGGGCTACCAGAAAACAAAAGATAACATTGCTGTAGGAAATCCTCAAACATCAATAATTTCTCTAAGTGTAAATGGTCTGAATTCACTAATAAAGAGGCACAAATTAGCAGATTGGATCAAAAACATAACCCAACCATACCATACATTCAGGTGACATATCTAAATTCCAAAGACATAGATAGACTCAAGTGAAAGGGTGGAAAATGATTCTCCAAGCAAATAGCATTCACAGAAAAGCAGGTGTAGCCATACTTATATCTGACCAAGTAGATTTCAAGATAACAAAGGTAACAAGAGACAAAGATAGACATTTTATAATGATAAAGGGGGCAATACATCAAGAAGACATAATACTTCTCAATATATATGTACTCAATCAGGGAGCACCAAAATATATAAAGCAACTACTAACAGAACTAAAACACAATCACAGTATGGGGTTCTAAATACTCTATTGACAGCTCTAGTTATATCATCCAAACAGAAAAGCAATAAATAATATCAGCCTTAAATGACACATTAGACCAAAAGAACATAATTGACATTTACAGAGACTTTCATCCAAGAAGATCAGATTATACATTCTTCTCCAGTGCATGTGGAATATTCTCAATGATAGACCATATGTTGGGTCACAAACTAGCTTCAACAAAATTTGACTTAATTTTTTTTTAATTTATTTATTCACCTGTTGATGGACACTTACAATGTTTCCATGTCTTGGCTATTGTAAATAATGCTGCAATTAATATGAGAAAATACAACTTATTACTATGTAGAAACTGAGTTTGGAGAAATAACACTTCCTTAAGTAAATGAGCAATGAGGAAATTGTGGAAGAGCCACACTCAAGGGGCCAAAGAGCTGCATGTGGCTCGCGAGCCACATGGTTTGCCGAGCCGCAGTTTGCCGACCACTGGACTAGGTTAATCTCCATCTTAGTGTGTATGGTAAAACTAGAATTAAGAATTATTTTAACTTGAGAAACATGTCTAGATAATAAATTATATGGCATAATGGTCACTTGACCACTTCACGTGCACTCACAAAGAACTAGATATTTGCTCTAACTTGGCTGAGAATTTTTAGGCAAATGACCTCCACTCTTTAAATGAGGGTTAAAGCCCCTTTCATTTCTAATCTTGGATTTTTAAATATTATATGTCAAATACAAATAACTTTATTATTCATTAGTTTTAGAAAAGTACAAATGGTAAAATAGTCTTGCTTTATTTGACTGAAAGGAAGCCAACATGGTGTATAGATCAGCTTGAGATTCTCTGCATGAACTTTAGGATTTCAAATTGCTCCTTGTTACTGAAGGTGTATGGGTGGATGTAGAGCTTCTTCCAGTCAAATATCTAAGTAGCATCTCCAGAGGAGCTTCTCCCTGTTTCCCGTGTCTATTCTTCATTTGCTTCCACCTCAGTATTCACCTGCAAATGCTGTGGGTCTAGATGGAAAGTGCTCAAAAATCTATATGCAAATCTCCTAGACCAGTAATTCTCAACCTTCTGGCCCTTTAAATACAGTTCCTCATGTTGTGACCCCACCATAAAATTATTTTCGTTGCTACTTGATAACTGTAATGTTGCTACTGTTATGAATCATAATGTAAATATCTGATATGCAGGATGGTCTTAGGCGACCCCTGTGAAAGGGTCGTTTGACCGCCAAAGGGGTCGCGACCCACAGGTTGAGAACCGCTGTCCTAGACTCTCAGCAGACATTATCTGGTTTGGATAAACATTACATAAATCTTAAATAAATGCACAATTGAAGGTTTTTTAAATCAATTTTTCTACTCTAGTCTCAAATTTGTTTTAATTTGTTGTAAAAGTGACCTTGGGGCTTGGATACTAAAGTTTATTGAGCAGCTACTATAGGTCTTTCACCTTGCTGCCTACACATTAAACCTTTTGATTTTTATAATAACTCTATAATTACTTTTACTATCTTATTAATATCTATTTAACACATGAAAAAATGGGGTTACAGGTATGTCCCAAGAGGCACTAAGTAATTTACTCAAAACTGCAGGTCTAGTAAATTATCGAGTCAAGATTCAAACTTAGTTTGATATTATCACCTTCAATTTAAATTACCAAACATAGTTTCTTTTAAAATATGTTTTTATTGACTTTTTGGAGAGAGAGGAAAGGAGAAGGAGAGAAGATAAAAACATTAATGACATAGACTGGCTGCCTCCTGCATGCCCCCTACTAGGAATCAAGCCCCCTAATGAAGATCGAATCCCTTGACTGGGAATTGATCCAGCAACCTCTTGGTGCATGGGAAGATGCTTAATCCACTGAACCACACTGGCCAGGCTAATCATAGTCTTTGGTGTGAAGGTGCAACCATTTCAGTCTTCAGTTTCCTTATGCTGAAGATACTTTGTAAAGTGATTTTGTGTTTATTAGGCATTCTCATTCTTTACCTTCTCAGGAACTGACGCGTCATCTGAGGTTATCAGGACAGGTATTCAGATCTGCAGTTTCGGGAAATAACTGGGTCTCAGAGAGGATGACATCTGGAGAGCCAGGTCCATCCTAGGTCAACTGATTCATTCACTATTTCTAATTTACCATTATTATTATCCAGCCTTGGTGAGCACTATTTTCCCTACTACACAGCATATTTGTACTGAATTAACTAAAATGAGAATAGAAATAATTCCCAGGGGCCATTCTGAACAATTCATCTTAGCTTTGGGGGGCCTCTGGTTTGCTTAAGGAGATGACTGGGTGACAGCCCTTTGATATAGAGAAATGCAACTCAGTACTGTAAAAAACTTTTAAGAATCCAGAAGAACAAATACTATCAATGGCAAATGTGGGCTCCAAGCTTGGATAAATTCCACCATTTAGGCCCTAAATGAGAAGTCATGCTCATGAAATCAAGGAGTTGACACAACAGCAAATCAGGATTTACAACGGCATAAACAAGAGGCAGGATGGTGTGCACTGAATATATTAATGCACACTAACCCAAGCGAGGTCACACAAAGTCATGCCATTGTAAATGTTTGTCAGAAATAGAATCAGTGGGCTTGAACCACTCCAGGCAGGGTCTCCTATGTAACCAAATAACTCATAATCCTGTCAGAGTGAACTGGCTCAGGAACCTGAATGAAGAAAATGTTTCCTATAAGTATCAGAATATTCCAAGAAAGTAAGTTGGCTTAGTGTAGATGGGAATGCCCAAGGCTAGCAATCAGGGAAACTTGGCTTCCAGTTTCTGCTTAGGACTGATTTTTTATGACCTCTTATATAAGCCATTTGACCTCCCTTGGATTACTGCTATTTGACCACCTGGAAAACATATACCTACCCTGCTTACTCATCCAGTTTAATGTGAAGTCATGTAAGAAACCAGGTGTGAAAGAAATTAAAAAGCAAAAAAATATCCTGAACTATGCATGAATGAAATCAAGTGATCTAAGAAATAAAATGAATTGCCTCTAGATGGGACAAGAGTATAATATATGTGTAGGAAGAAACATTCAATGACAGTATATAATAAATATTGTGCCAGGCAGGCACTGTGCTAGGCACTTCTCACAGTTGCCTGATAAAATGTCATTATCATTATCCAGCCTTGGTGAGCACTGACTCTCCCCTAATCCTGGAAGGCAATTACCAGGATCCCTGAATTATGAAGCATGAATGCTCACATTTGCAGGCTCTCTAGCTGACATACCAGCTCCTGTCATTGAAGGTCACCCGGCTATCCAGCCTTCCAGAGAGAGAATGAGTCACCTTTGTCTTTCTACGCTCCCTCCTTTCCACACTGGGTTCCAACCTAACCCCTTTACCTATCACCGTTCCCCTTTGCAATTTTCTGAGCATCTGGCAGTTTTCCACTCTGTCTAATCTACCAGGCCGTAAATACCTTACAGAAAAACACAAAATGCGTTTATAGGACTTCTGATGGCTCCTCATCTACACCATACATATTAAATGCCTTTCGACATTTCTCAGAAAACACTCCATCTCCCAGATTCAATTGACAGCACAAATTTACTCCACACAAGACAGCACCAAATTCTCCACTTTGCAATTTTCAGTCAAGCTTGTGCATGCAGCTGCTTTGTACTAACCAAAGTAGAATGTTTTTAAGTCACACACCCTGAGTGGCCATGTCTTAAAATGATTATTTCTAAGCTGTAAGAAGTTGTTCGGTGGTATCTGAGCATCATAAACAGCTAAAGTGCAGGATGTCACGTACAGCATAAGGAATATAGTCAATAATATTGTAATAACTATGTATGGTGCCAGGTGGGTACTAGATTTATCGGGGGAATCACTTTGTGTGTTATATAAATGTCTAAGCACTGTGTTATACATCTGAAATTAATATAATATGGAATGTCAACTGTAACTTTAAACATTTTAATTAAATTTAAAAACGAATAATAAGCAGCTAAAATGGTAGTGCTTAAAATTCATGTTGAAGACGTTCAGCACAGACTGGGAATAAAATCACAGATTTGGAAATCAAACTGATTTCTGTTCTGCTACCTACATGATGTGTCATTTAGGAAGTAAATTTACTAAGCCACAGTTTCCTCATAAAAATTAAAATAGCAAGAAATACCAAAACTACCAAATAGAATTGCATATGGTACTAAAGTGAGATAATGTATATAAATCATTTATCCTATACTTGGCATTTACTGGACACTCAACTAAAGATGCCAATAAGAAAAACTTTTATGTCCATTATAAGATAGAAATAGTAAGGCTAAAATAGTTACCAAGCTGTCAGAAATATTGTCATATTTTTGGTTGAGCTACCTGACTTGGAGCAAAATTTAGAAAGATCTGATCTCATTCCCAGAATTCTTGGTCTGTCTTCAATTTTTTTCTCTCTATTCATGTAGGTGCTCAGATCAAGCCAGGATTAACTGCTGTTCTCTAGGAACGGTGCTTTAGGCAGCTAGGACTGGTTGAGTGAGATAGCTGCTTAGGTGTCATCTCTCCTACCAGAATGTAAGCTCTCAAAGGCAGGCCCTATCTCTTTCCATTCTTTATCCCCATTACCTATTTGTGTTCAACAGGAGAAGGCCATGGACTAATTGTTAGTGTCAGACTAGTGGCCAGCTCATACCTCTCGGGAACTGCTTTTTTTCTTTTTGGAAGTGTTATTTATTTCACGTAGAAGTGACTGTTGAGGCCATTGGCATCATTCTATGTGCTCTGTTCACATGTTTTGCCTCATTTAATCTTCACAGCTGTCTTTTAGGTAGACGCTCCTGTTCTTCTTATAGTACAGACAAGAGAAATGAGGCTGAGAGGGGTTAATTAAACCTACCAAAGTTCATACAGTAAGTGACTGAGCCTGGATCCCAAACCAGCCTACTAACTATTAAAGCCCACAGACTGCCCTGGCCGGTGTGGATCAGTAGTTGGAGCATTGGCCCGAGAACCTAAGGGTTGCGGGTTTGATTCCAGTCAAGGGCACATACCTGGATTGGGTTGGGGGTGCGTGTGGGAGGCAACCAATTGATGTGGCTCTCTCACATGGATGTTTCTCTCTCTTCCCCACTCCATTCCACTCTGTAAAATCAATGGAAGAAGTATCCTCCAGTAAGGATTAACAACAACAATAATAAAAGCCCACTAACTAACTATCCATTTACAACAAGTACTGAAGGCTGTAACGAGGCCGAACTCTCGCGATGGAAGGTTGTTGGTGGATGTTGTTACATTTCAAGTTTTTGTAGGTACCTTACCCCAGATCAGACAAGCTGACTCCCCTTGCAAGTTGGAGGGCTCCAGACCTGTTTACCTTTGTCATTACAACTCAAATGGCTAGAGACTCACAGGTCAAACCTGATCCTTTAATTGTTTGAGAATTAATTCTCAGCATTCAAATGTATAGCCTCCATGTCACCTGGCCTGTGTGACGCTTCCTGACATGTGACAGGGATGCTGCCCACCTCACACACCCTCCCTGGCCAGAGGTTTCCAGTAGTGGAGACTCTATGCAAAAGACTGGTGCACTATTTATTTTTCTGTGACTTGGCTAAAAGAAGCTTTTGAAGTTTGGGACATGGGCATGCCAGCTTAAAAATGGGACAAACGCCCTAGCCGACTTGGCTCAGTGGATAGAGCGTCAGCCTGCGGACTGAGGGGTCCCGGGTTCGATTCTGGCCAAGGGCACATGCCTGGGTTGTGGGCTTGATCCCCAGTAGGGGGCGTGCAGGAGGCAGCCGATCAATGATTCTCTCTCATCATTGATGTTTTTATCTCTCTCTCCTTCTCCCTTCCTCTCTGAAATTAATAAAGAAATAAAAAAAAATGGGACAAACAAATCTTGGTGGATAGGAGCATATGCCCTTAGGAAGGGGACATGCCAGCTATCTCCCAGAATACATGCAGGGGCCCCCACTTCCTACAAGAGTCCCTTCCAATTTTGTTATTCTATGAAAATTCTAGAGATGGGTCTGAGCCTTAGGCACTTGGTCCTGCCACAGGCCAAGTTTGTCTCAATGCTCAGCTGAAAACACACGAAGCAAGTTTAGCCAGAACCCAGAAATCAGGGTCTGTGGGGAGCCAAGAAAAGTTTGAGGATGGTGGAGTCACTTACTTTGTATTAACAGAAGTTACGAGGACCTTTTCTGGAACCTGTACTTGGAAGTTAACCATGCCTCCCTAACAAAAATAAATCCTGTCCCCTCTGTCCTTCTTCCTCCCAAGGCCCCAGTCAGTGCACTGCATCTTCTCTCCTAAAATGAGCTGAGGTAATTGATTCTCTTAACATTGGGACTGACTTTCTCAGATGGTTTCCTCCTAACCTTTTTGGCTATTTCTAATCCTATTAGCAAGCTCCCATCACAGAACATTAATGCGGTTGTATCTGATTTCATTTGTTGCCAATACCCTACAAAATGCAGCAGCTTAGTAGTGACTTTTATGTCATGTGGTTTTAGCAAAATTGAATGCTAATGAGATGTGATTGGGTGGAAAATTATAGCAATAGGGTGCTTGCCATCTATAATTGCAGCACAGGCTTAGTTTGGAATAGAGGTACCGGGATTTCTTTTACTTAATAGTGATTTCCAAGGCACAGAAAGGTACTGTGTATTTACAATTATGCAGAAGATGATTAAGTGGCTTTCACTGGTGGACTGTCAAACAGCCTTGCAAATCATAAGAGACAGTCAAGGAAAGCAGCAGGAAGATTACAGTTGCATTGACTCATCTGAAACCTCATTTGTTACACCGCCCAGCACCACCACCGAAAGAAGTAGAAAGGGACGCAGGATCATAGGAATGATGGTGGTCTTCTCTGAAATAAACTTATTAAATGAGACAGATTCTTTATTAACTAGTCAGGAGCCAAATGATTAAGCAGCTTTCCTTGCCATTGAATCCCAAGCAGAAATCAATGTACATTATACCACTGCAGCCGCTGAGACTGCAAAAGACCCAAGGACAGTGTAAAGACGGTGATTTACTGACATATTTCATCACTGTAATGGCCAAGCGATGGAGTGCAGCTTGTTCATGGAGGATAACTTATGTCATGTTTATTTTTGTATGTGTTAGAAAAGCTACTTGCATAGACTCCCCGATTGTAGTATTTCCGTTGCAAAATCATGTGTCCACCTGGAGAGCAGTGTCTCTACATTCAGAGCATTTTTAAGAATGAGAAGCTGCTTTATGGAGACTTAATATATTTTCATTCAACTGTAGACAGTGCTACCCAGTGAGTTTGGCATGGTTTATGACAAATACCATGACTGGGGTTGTTAAACACATTGCTGGGTATTCCTTGTGCCACCACACAGCACTAAAGGGGCAGAGAATGATGCTATTGCATAATTCAATCAGCTCAATTGTTCTTGCAAGCAAGCTTTCTCTCACACCAATCGCATTTGCAAATTTATAAATTATCTTTCCAATCTAAAATTTAGAGAAAGATATAAAATTTGAAATAGAGAAAAAAATTTAAACTACATTGTTCAGCAACTGAAGGATTTCCCTCTCCTTGATTATCAGTAAAAATGACATTATTTAATTACTTGTGAAATGTCTTCTGAGAAAAAGAACTTAAAGTGGCCTACCTGAAAAGCCTTGTATATCCCAAATTCCAGTTATCTATTGCTATGTATCAAACTACCCAAGACTTAAGGGCACAAAATGACAACCATTTTATTCTACACACAATTGTATGTGTCAGGATTGTGGGAATTAATGGTGAGATGGTTTGGTGTGTCTTTGTTCTATAATGACAGGGATCTAAACTGGGGTGGTTTAAACACCTTAAATTGCTGAGGCCACATGTCTAGAGTCTCAAGTAGTTTGGGGCTTCCTTGGATCTTCTCCATGCCACACTACCTAGTAACGGAATGGCCAAGAGGGTTTCTTCATTCACATAGCTGGAATGACTTCTGGAATGACTAACAGATGAGGGTAGCTGGACATCTCCTCTCTTTTCATGGGTTCTCCCCAGGCAGGCTCTTCGCAACACATCAGTCTTTGGGTAGATGAACTGCTTACATGGCACCTAGCTGTCCATGAGGCCTGGGCTGAAACTGAAACTTGAGAATGACCTGATTTCAGAATATGATTTCCATCACATTCCAGAGGTCAAACAACTCACTAAGGCCAGCCTTGACTCAAAAAGAGACAAATTAGACAATACTTCTTTTTTTAAAAAAATTACTGATTGATTTTTTTTTTAGAGAAACAGACACAGAAACATTTAGTTTTTTTTTATTCCATTTATGCAACCTTGGCTTATCACAGGGGTGGGGAACCTGTTTTCTGACAGGGGCCATTTGGATATGTATAACATCATTCACGGCTCATACAAAATTATCAAGTTAAAAATTGGCCTGGTGTATTTGGTCAAACATTTAATTAACTCACCCCTAATGCCTTTGTTCTAGGGCTAAAACAAATTATTTTGCGGGCCTTATATGGCCCGAGGACTGACATACCCCACTCCTCTAACCAACTGAGCTACCTGGCCAGGGCTAGATAATACTTAGTAGCACAGAATATGCAACCATTTTAATGTATACCACAGATATATGGTAATTTGAATGATGATAATTTTAAAATGAGAAAAGCTGAACAATTGAAGGAACAAGTGATTTTACCACAAAACTTGGCTAATAATGCTGCCTGCTATGAGCATAGAATTTAACTCAGAGCTTTCTAGTGATCAAGGCCAAACAGAAAGAATGAACCAGCAACTTCATATTCATTAACTATTTCAAAAAAAATAATGCTATATTCTTTTTCAATTATTTTCCAAAGACTAAAATGATAATCAACAAAGACAGAATGTGAAATGTATCTTTTATAGTTTCTTTCTACCTAATCCTTCTTTTTGCATTAATAACCCAATTCACCCCTGTGGTGGTGGTAATTCTGGATGGGAAACTACTTAGAATGGGGGCTGAGGTTAAGGATAAAAGTAGAGAGAAGAGAAATGAGGTTGAGCTGCGACAAACACAAAAAAAGGGAAAAACAAGGAAGAGAGAGAGAGAGGAGGGGGGATAAATATAAATTAGACATAAAGATGTTGACTTGCTCTGCCTCGTAAAGAGTTTTATGGGTTACAAACGTAAATGCCCATAAGGTCTGGCATGTACCTTAAAATACCTGAAACGTATGAAATATAAGAAAACTGAAAGAAGTGACACCTCTGTCAAATGGAAAGTGCATGCCCTGTGTAAAAGCATCAAGTTATTTTTATTAAGTTGATTATATGTACTGTATACTGTACTGCCTAACATAGCTGTGTCTGTCACTGCCAGGCTGAGTCCATGGAGAAATTCTGAACTCTCAGGCTGAAAAATCAGACTGCTGGATTTCCTAGGTCCTTCCCTGCAGAGACACCCTCCTGGGGGACATTGAAGGACTGATCTCAGGTATTCTTTTTTTTTCATATATTTTATTGATTTTTTTACAGAGAGGAAGGGAGAGAGATAGAGAGAAACATTGATGAGAGAGAAACATCGATCAGCTGCCTCCTGCACCACCACCACCGCCCCCCCACTGGGGATGTGCCCGCAACCAAGGTACATGCCCTTGACTGGAGTCGAACCTGGGAACATTCAATCTGCAGGCCAACACTCTATCCATGGAGCCAAACTGGTTAGGGCTGATCTCAGGTATTCGCAAAACCTGTGGGGACCTCTCAGTCCCCAGTTTCCTAGGATCTAGGACCTGTCACCTCCTGAAACAGTTTACAGGGGAAGATAGGAGAGGAGCAATTTTTATTGCTCAAAAGGGAAAAAAATAATGAACTAAGCCAGAGTAGTACTCAAGTCCAGCCCTAGCATTGAGAAATGCATCAGTGTATTCTGTAAGGCAAGCTACTTTATGCCATTTACCTCTGACAGCTCTTTTTAGACATCTAATGTGCTAAGAGCCACACAAAAAAAAGACTCCCATGTTCTCATGGGTCCTTTACTATAGATTGGCAATATGAGTGCTCCTTAAAATATGAAAAGTTCTTCTGAACAGAAAAAATAAACAAATGGGATTATATCAAACTAAAAAGTTTTTGCACAGCAAAGGAAACCATCAACAGAATGAAAACACAACCCACTAAAAGAGAGAAATTATTCACCAATGATACAGCTGGTAAGGAGTTAATATCTAAAATTTATAAAGAACTGCCCAGTGGACATGGCTCAGTGGTTGAGTGTCACCTATGAACCAGGAGGTCACAGTTTAATTCCCAGTCAGAATATATGCCCAGGTTGTGGCTCCATCCCCAGTGTGGGGTGTGCAGGAGGCAGCTGATTGATCAATGATTCCCTTTCATCATGGATGTTTCTATCTCTCTCTCCCTCTCCCTCCCTCTATAAAATCAATAAAAAATATATAAAATAAATAAAGTTTATAAAGAACTTACAAAACTCAACAACAAAACAAATAATCCAGTTAAAAAAAATGAGCGAAGAACCTAAATAGACACTTTTCCAGAGGACATACAAATGGCCAATAGACATATGAAAAGATGCTCAATGTCACTAATCATCAGAGAAATGTAAATTAAAACCACAATGAGATATGACCTCACAACTGTCAGAATGGCTATCATCAATAAATCAACAGACACCAAGTGTTGGAGAGGATGTGGAGAAAAGGGAACCCTTGTGCACTGTTAGTAGAAATGCAGACTGGTGCAACCATTATGGAAAGCAATATGGAGTAACCTCAAAAAATTAAAAATGGAACTACCTATGACCCAGTGATTCCACTTCTGGGAAAATATCCAAAAAAACCTGAAATACTAGTTTTAAAGAATATGTGCACCTGTATGTTTATTGCAGCATTATTTACAATAGTCAAGATTTAAAAGCAGCCCAAGTACCATAAGTAGATGAGTGGATAAAGAAGATGTGGTGCACACGATGGAATACTAAGCAGCCATGAAAAAGGAACAGCATGGATAGATCTGGAGATGATTATGCTAAGTGAAATAAAGCCAGTTAGAAAAAGACAAATATCACATGATTTTATTTATATGTGGAATCTAATGAGTAAAATAATTACACAAAATAGAAACAGACTCATAGGTACTGAGAACAGCCTGACAATTGTCAGAGGAGAGGGAGGTTGGAGGGTTGGTTGAAAAAGGTGAAGGGATTAAGCAAAGGAAAAAAAAAAACACCTCATAGACACAGACAACAGTATGGTGATTACCAGAGGAGTGCAGGGAGGGAGGAAAGAATAAAGGGGAGATAAATGATGATGGAAGGAGATTTGACTTGGGGAGGTGAACACACAATATAATCTTATATAATAAAAGCCTAATATGCTAAGTGCCCAGTCAACCAGTCTGCCATTCAACCAATCAAAGCATAATATGCTTATGATATGCTAAGGCCGCTCAACCGCTGGCTATGACATGCACTGACCACCAGGGGGAAGTCAACTGGTTGAGCAGTCGCTATGATGTGCACTGGGTTTCTAGTATACATATAATATATTAAAGAATTGTATACCTGAAACCTATATAATTTTATTAATTAACTAGAGGTCCAGTACATGAATTCGTGCACCAGTGGGGTCCCCTGGCCTGGCCTGCAGGATCGAGCTGAAACTGGCTCTCCGACATCCCCTTAGGGGTCCTGGATTGAGAGAGGGTGCAGGCCAGGCCGAGGGACCCCACCAGTGCACGATTGGGGCCGGGGAGAGACATGGGAGGTTGGCCAGCTGGGGAGGGACCCTGGGAGGGCTCCAGGGTGTGTCAAGCCCATCTCACTCAGTCCCAATCGGCTGGACCCCAGCAGCAAGCTAACCTACCTGTTGGAGCATCTGGCCCCTGGTGGTCAGTGCATGTCATAGCGACTGGTCAACCAGTCGACTGTCTGCCCTCTGGTGGTCAGTGCACACCATAGCGAGCAGTTGAGTGGCCTTAGCATATCATTAGCATATTACACTTTGATTGGTTGAACAGCAGACCAGTCGACCTGACACTTAGCATATTAGGCTTTCATTATATAGGATGTCACCCCAGTAAATTCAATATATTCTTTTAAAAAATCAATTTAATTTCTAAGTGATTTGTGTGGTCTACTAAGAGCATCCATATAACAGAAATAAATCAAGTATGATAACATTCTATTAGAATCTTATTATATGCTTGCAATAATGTGGTTAAAAAATGAATGAAAAGCAGCCTACTTGTATAACTACTCTTTTCCTTTTCTTCCTTTTCTTTTTAATGGGTTGCCAATAAAACCAGTAAAGGTTCAAAAAATTAACACTCTTTCTTTTTAATCAAAAATATTTTCCCTAAAAAGTAGAATTCTTCATAAATAAAACATGCTGCTTTTTATAGTTGTAGCTTCTCCTTTTAAAAAAAATGATGTAGGAACTCCTTTTAGATAAATAAAACATTTTATTTTTAGCTGAGCATATGGCTACCCAACCTCTTTGCTAGTCTCTTCAAATGTAATAACCCCATCTTTTCCAGGAGGGAGGGAGTCAAGCCTGGGTACTTCTTATATCTCTGCCCCTATGGCTCTCCTTCAATGTGCCATGATACCATGAGTGTGCTTGTCCCATTAAACTGTGTCATATTCACTAATGTCTTATTTTGTGTCTCAAACTGATTTTTTTAAGTTGATGAATAGTAATGGACAATGATACAAGAACATTACATCTTCCAGAAAAGAGAGCTGCAGTTCAATGAGTTCCTTTGATCCGATATGCAAAGGTAACTAATAGTGCATCTTTCAGAAACCACTCAAGCCAAATGCATTTGGGAAAGAATCCACACACAGCTAGTTGATTATTTTGAGGCACCTAACTCAAATGTCACTAGGTGTTAGTCTTCACAGAGATACAAAGAACTCAGTTAAATTCCACAGATTATGTAGATTCTCAATAATTTGGGGCCTTAATGTTTTCTTTGATGGCCAGTTTGTTCTGACTCATTGATTGGAGAAAATGAGGTGAGATATAAGAAACAGGAATCGTTATTCCCTTTAGATTGGGGTTGATGATCATGAATAATCAGGTGAACTTTCTAGTAAAATGGCCCTGATCTTTTCCCTTTATCTGTTTGCCCATTAGCTACCTGTACTTTGTGGAAGCAAAAACTTAGTTCCTCCCTATTAACACATTCTGTCATTCAGTCTTAATTGCAGACAGAGACTTTTGTAAACTAATGTAACAGAACAAAGGATATCATGAGAAAATGAGTTTTATGAGAAAGGGAAGAATCCATTTTATTTTAGAACAACGAAAATGGGGGAATTCCAAACCCTTTGGTTTCATAAATATTCTATTTTCATGATAATGGACAGCTGTGCTCTTATAAGAATCAGCTAACTTTGGTCAGAGATGGATTTGTTAAAGGTACAGAACAAGGGAAACATATTATCTCTTTCTAAGTGGACACGTTCAGTGTGGAATTACACTAAGTTTTCTCATCAACCCTTAAACTGACATTCACAGTAATGGAGTTTATCATCATTTATTCCCTGCCACAAAGAGACTGGTATTAAAAGGATCTGTCCTTCATTGTTAAGTACTGCACAATTTTCCCCCTTCAGGATCTTATGTGAAGGTCCTGCTGGTCCTATTGATATTAGTTTTCTTCTAGTGGAAAATTTCTTTCTTCTGTAATTTATTTTAAAATCACCCCAGCATGTACCCCAAAAGGCAACACATATGGATGGATGACAAGATAGAAAGGCTGCACAAAATTAGAGATGCTTTTTAATGAAGGTGTGAATAAAAGCAGGGGACTACGAGCAATTTGTGCCTCAGGGAACCATGGGATTATATACGGTCACTTAAAACTGAAGCTCAATGAGGTCTCACAGGAATTACCAAAGCCATCCACTCCCCATGGGTGAAAGAGACAAGCCAAAGCATACCCTAAGACAGTGTTGACAGAGAGACAAAAGGCTGCTGGGGTTTCAGGTTGCCACTTAAGAAAAGCAATGGACACTGCAGCCTTGGTAAGTTTCCTAAAGCTGGGTAACTTCTATTTTTCACTCAGGATGTTTCCTTGACCCAGGCAACTTGTTAAAGGAACAGAACTTCCATAGCCTGTATCTTCTTACACCTAGATTTGGGAGGATTAAATCTCCAAAAACCAGAGCAGTGGTGGCATTGAAAGGAGACTGAGAACATAAACATAAATGTGGGGAGTCCCTGGGGCTCATAAGGAAGAGGCAGCTGGGCTGAACAACAGTCTAAGAAGTTGGGTATTCACAAGGCCCTGTCATTTTCCTGCCTTCATAACTCCCTGAAGTCACTGCAAGCATCATGTCAGTTTTAATAAAAACAATTAGGACCATTAAGCTTCACAGAATTAATATTTTACATGATAATTGAAATATTATTATACCCTAAGCCCAAGGTCTCAGAGCATGGTCTCATAAAAGAGTGAATGGGGTATTATTTCTATCTATTATTTTTTAAACATCTATTTTGCAAAGTGTTAAGAATGAAGCATAAATTTGGAAAGGGAAAATTGCTTTCTTTAATGGCTTTAATTTCTGACTCTGCATATAAACAAAGATTTAAAATTTAAGGGGGCCAAATATATAATGACTTAAAATTTTCAAAGCTTTATTGGGAGGAGACATTGGTTACTGCTACAGTTTCTTCTTTGTACATAACCCAGAAATGACAGTGCTCTGAACACCATTTCTGATGAGTATACCCCAAATACCAAAGAATAGTCACTGATCATGTAAATGTACTTTTTAGGGGGAGAAACACACAATTCTGGGTTTATTAATCCTAGGAGAAGAGCAAAAAGAGCCATTATGAGAAGAGAATGAGAAAGTGATAGCAAGATAGAGAGGAGTAGGAAGAAAGAGAAAAAATGGTATGGGAAAACATTGAAACTCAACCACAGAATTACTAGGTATCAGATGAACCAATATTGTGACTAGATTTATATTAAGACCAAAAAAAAAAAAAAAATGCCTCTACAGTAATTCTTGTGGTAGTCTTCTAGCACTAGTTTTTTTTTTACTTGGCACTCTTTTAATCTACTGGTAGTTATATACTACTAGAGGCCCGGTGCATGAAAATTCATGCACTGGAGGGGGGTTCCCTCAGCCCGGCCTGCCCCCTCTCACAGTCCGGGAACCCTCAGGGGCGGGAGGTGACCCAGCGATCAGGGGAAGGTGACGCCCCATCACACCTCTGCTGCTGCCATTGCCGGCAGTGCAAGCCTTGGCTGGCCCTGGTTACCTGGGAAGCCGCCATCTGGGGCTTGCCTGCCTTTCTGGCCAGCCCTGGGTGGCTGGGGGGCTAAGGGGACTGGGGGACTCCACAGGCAGGTGCGTGGAGTGGCTGGGCCTGTGTGAGGACAGGCCCAGCCTTGCCATGTGCCTGCCACCCCAGCAGGGCTGAGGGGATTAGGTGCCGCCATCTTGTGGCTGTGGGCACCACCATCTTTGAGGGCATGGCAGTCAATTGGCATATTCCCTCCTCATTGGCTGTGGGCACCGCCATCTTTGAGGGTGGAGCAGTCAATTAGCATATTTCCTCCTTATTGGCTGTAGGTGCTGCCATCTTTTGCAATGGCATGAGGGTCAATTAGCATATTCCCTACTTTTTAGATAGGATGTTAAAACCTTTCTGAGGGACATTTTACAATAACTAACAAAAAACCTTAAAACCCAACAAATTTAATTCATTTTTAGGACTTTTTTCCCTAAAGAAATATGCATACCACATAAGCATATAAAATGAATAAGTGGAAATGATCTAAAGTTCTGATCATAGGAAATTGGTTAAGTAAACTATAACATATCTTTAGCCATTTAATGTAAGTTATAGAAGATTATATAATCACATGGGAATAGTCACAATAAAATGAATAAATGGTATAGCTATTTCATAGCACTAGAGTTCCATGAAAAGCATACAGGGTCTTAAAATTGTAGAGTAATGCACTGGAAGAAAGAAATATAACTCTGCTAAAGAAAGCCTGAAACTATTGATTTGTGCTTCATGGATTTCTAGCAGGTCACTTGCTCAAAAGGAGACTGGGGGAATAAAAATGTGGTAGATTTTGATTTGTTCATTTATTATTCAATTATTTATTCATCTCTTAATTCAGCCATTATTTCTTAAATGCCTACCACATGCTTAACACTGGGCTAGGTACTGAAGTATGACTTCAGAGAGATGAGACTGGATAAGCATATTGAAAATACTTCAAGAAGAGCCTTTGCATGGACATGCCTTGTACAAGATTCTCTGTTACCTTGTAGGCATGGGAAGTCACTGGTGAATTTTGAGCAGGGAAATGATAGCGTTAGATTTTAACATTAGATCATTTTGGCAGCGTGGGGAGGTGGACCACAGGAGGACAGTGCTGAAGTTGTAGTGTGGTGATTAGTCTCTTAGGGTAGTCCAGTGATAGCCAGGAGAATCTGAACCAAGACAGTTACCCCGAAAATGGACACAATGGGAATTAAAACTGAATATGAAGGCTGAGTTTGCAAAGAAGGAGCAGAAGAAATAGACATAATTTTGAATAAGTCCCAGGTTTGTGTTTGGGTAGAGAATAGTGATGTTTAGCAAAAAAAAAAAAAAAAAAAAAGGTTGGATAGCACTCTATGGCTCTTTATACATTTTCAGTGTGCTAAGACATATGAATATACTCATATGACCTAATGACAAAACTTATATATATTTAATAAGCTCTGTCATAAGAGCCTTATCAATACTGATGAGCTGGTTCCAATCCTCTGCCATGAACACTTTTTGGTGTTCACTATATTGTCTATGGTTTCCTTTAATAAAGTGAGACATTTCAAGTTTGAAAGATATTAAAGTTTGAAATTCTTTCAAACTTCAAATGTCTCACCCAGTAAATTTAATTTTTAAAAAGCAACATCATAAATAATTCTGGACTTACACAAAATATAAAAATAGTTTGAAATTCTAGAATTTCTGAAGGAACTGTAAAAGTTAATAATAAAAATTAAAATTTATGAAGCACTAACAATGTGCCTAGCTCTGGGCTAAGAAATTTATACATATACATCATTTGCTTATCTCAGCAACACTATTAAGTAGGCATCTTCACTGTGATAAACAGCGGTTCTCAACCTATGGGTCACGACCCCTTTGGTGTTTGAATGACCCTTTCACAGGGGTCGCCTAAGACCATTGGGAAACACATATATAATTACATATTGTTTTTATGATTAATCACTATGCTTTAATTATGTTCAATTTGTAACAATGAAATTGGGGGTCACCACAACATGAGGAACTGTATTAAAGGGTCGCGACATTAGGAAGGTTGAGAACCACTGGTGATAAAATGAAGCTCTGAGAGATTGTCACTTGCCCAAAATTATACAACTATCAAGTGGCATAGCCAGGATTCAAACCAAGGTGATCAATCTTTTTACTGTATGCTCTGAACCATGTCAATTACTTTTTGAAAATTCAGACTTCTTAGAAACATCTCTCTAAAAACATGGCAAATGAGCTTTGGAGATCTGAGTGGCAGTATGGTCTGATAGAAAGATCATTGAACTGAGGAATTAGAGTCTAAACTCCTAGTTTGGGCCACAAACTTGAAGTATGATCTTAACCAAGTTACTTAACAGCTCTAGGTTTCATTTTCTTCATTTGAAAAGTAAGCAAATGGAATTAGAAGTCACTTCCAAGATGTTATTTATATTTGTTCCATCAGAAAGTTAAAATTTCTTTCTTCATTTATGTGGAATAAGGTTTCATAGCATTAAATAGCTCTATTTACAAATGGAATTTGCTGATCTCAGACATGGAAATGCCATGCTCTTTGGGCACAGGAAGTAAATGTATCTTTGTGAATTGGTCAACTCATATTACATACTTAGATGTACCCTCAGCCTTCTCAGAATCCCTTGTTTGGTTTATTATTGTGTCATCTTAAAGTGAGACTTTAGGTTAAAATAAAGCAGGGGGCTCTGATAAATTGCTCTATGGTCAGAGCTAAACACGGTCTCACCCTTATCAAAACGATTTAAAGTGATCTGGTGTACTAGGTATGACATAACTTCATAAACAGCTAAAGAAAGGGACATTTACATATAAGTCTATTTGCCTTTAACAATTTGAACTAGTTCCACCATCAGAAGGAAGAGGGTAATTGGCTTACAACATGGTTTGGTATTTTAAAATCTCAATATTGAAACAATTATTCAAAGCCATCTACTACAATGTTTTCTAAATGATGGTTCACAGATAGGTATTCATGCATGAGAAAGTTATTGTTGGTCCAAAGCAAAATTAGAAAAAGACATTTTACTAAATTTTAAATAAAGCTATATTTAGTCAATTAAGAGAATCTTTTTTCTAAGATCATGTACTTCAAACTTAATATGGAATTTTTTATTAAATGATAATTATAGATAAAATTAATCTTTATTGTTGTTTTGTTTCTATATATACTTACTTGGTAAAATAATATCTGTGCATTACATTTTCTGTTTTGTTGTTGTTGTTTGCATTCTATTTTTTTAAATTAAATTTATTGGGGTGACATCAGTCAACATGAACATATAGGTTTCACGTGTGCATTTCTATGTTATAAGGTCTGTATATCGCACTGTGTGCCCACCACCCTGAGTCAAATCTTCTCCTGTCATCATATCATTAGATTCTTTTTAAACTTTTAATACTTGGTGAAATTAATTTGGGGGAACTAATAGTCTAATCAACAGTCTCTTCCATTTAATGTTTAAAACCCTCTCTAGTCTTTTGTATAGTCACCTTCCATAATTCAAATTCCACTGGACATTAGGAAGTCAATACTAAAGAGCAACTCCACTCCATTTCTGGATGGCCCAGTGTTTGGTAGGTCTTTGATATATAAAATATGTTTAGAGTAGTTCCACTAAATATTAATAGTTTTATGATACATATTTTATAAATAGCAAAATGAGAAAAGTTGTCTTACTTGCACTAACTAATGAGTAATGAATCTGGGGCTTAATCTTAATCCTAGTTCCAACATACTACAGAGCTCACACTCATAATGAACAAAATATACTGCTTTCTGAGTCTTCCCTATTGAGAGCATAGAGACCAAGTATAGTCTGACTTCCATGTGATTATCTTTCATAAACTGAAAGGCAACATTTATGTTTCTCTGAGTTCTCCCTTAGCTAGGATGAATATAAACAATTATTTTAGTTGTTGCTAATGTGACATGGTTCACTCATATCATTTTACTATGTCATTCTCTTAATTGCTTACTTTTCATTGTTTGCAATTTGCATGGGAGTCAATGTGAAGGTTGTAAAAATATATGGGCTTTGACAACAAGCTCCCTCGGGTTTGAGTCCTGGCTCTGAACCTGACTAGTTCTGTGACCTACTGGGAACTATGTTTTTATCAGAGTTGAGTATTAGTTTCCTCATCTGTAAGATGGGGGTAATACAACATAGTGTTCTGTGGAGATTAAATAGACAAACTTAAACCTAAATAGCCTTTGCTAATTTAGTCAGCAGAACACTAAAACAAGGAACAAAAAGATGTGTGTCTTTATGTGTATCTCTAAAATCAGTGGGAAAATATCCTCGGGTGAGGATTTTTAAAAAAAATTAAAAAATGAACTTGATAAAATTTGTTAGTTTACATAGGTCTCTAAGATATAAAATATTGAGGGAATGTAAAGTTAAAATTTTCCTATTGTTTTGATTTACATTAGGATTCAATGATTAGTTACAATTAACTTTCTATGCTCGTCCCCCATTGATCACTTGATGCATATGCTTTGCTGGAATTGGATTGTTATCCAAGCATGGCAAATTAAACTTCCGATTTAACAATTAAAACCATCAGGCTGACGAATGAGACTGTGAGGTGATTTATTCTGGGTCAGATTCTCGCTCCCAGACATAAATGAGACTCTCTTTGTTTTCAAGAGTTGTCTGGCAGGCTGGCTCAGGTGGCACTGATCTCGATGTACAGTTATCACCAGGTATCTCCACTCAATGGATGACGGCCCTTCACGCACTTAGGAGTGAGTCACTCATAATCACTCTGATATCATTCTCCCTTCCCAGCCATTATG
The DNA here is from genome assembly GCF_000147115.1 of Myotis lucifugus. Lineage (NCBI taxonomy): Eukaryota > Metazoa > Chordata > Mammalia > Chiroptera > Vespertilionidae > Myotis > Myotis lucifugus. The sequence continues at coordinate 1,984,755 of NW_005871191.1, read as the reverse complement.
ATCTGGTTTATCACCCAGATAAACTAGTTTTCTATAAGAAGTCTTTAATTGCTCTCTCATTCTTCTCCAAGATAGATAGATTGATTGATTTTATAAATTGGTCTTCATAATTTTTCCTTGGACTAATCACACAAAGTAAAACTTTCTATTGAAATATTTGTACAGTGCCCTAATCACATGAGAGCACTATGCACTTGCCTTTGTGTCAGATCAAATTTTTGCTTCAACATTTACTTGTGGTTACATACTTTGGTCATATAACTTATACCCTGGGTATAACATAACTTAATCACTTGAGTTTCAGTTTTATCATTTGGGAAGTGAAAAATAGAACATGTATTTTACCAGACTGCTTTGAAGATTAGGTGTAATTCTTACCCTTTGAGCCAGTGTGGAGGGACTTGAAGAATATTATGCTGAGTGAAATAAGCCAGTCAGAGAAAGACAAGTATCACATGGTCTCACTCATATGTGGAATCTAATGAACAAAATAAACTAATGAGCAAAATAGAGCCAGAGACATAGAAGCATGGAACAGACTGCAGAATCTCAGAGAGAAGGTGGGGGTGGGTGGGTGGGTGGGTAGAAAGAGATCAATCAAAGAACCTGTATGCATATATGCATAACCCATGGACACAGACAATAGGATGGTGAAGGCCTGAGGTTGGGGAGGGGGTGAGTTCTGGCTGGAAGGTATCAATGAGAAAAAAAGGGAACATCTGTAATACTTTCAACAATAAGTATTTTTAAAAGTTTAGGGTAAGTCCACTGGCACATAACACACAGTAAATGGTAGCTTCCATGGAAACAGGACTAATCTCTGTTATGGTCCAGGTCTTTTCCTTTACCAGTTATAGCTTTTGGGATATTTAGAATACACAAAGATAGTCAGATCATAGTCACTTGGGACATTGTATTAATTTTATGAAACGTGACACCTCAAGTTCTTCGAGTTCATTATTCATCCCCTGTTCTCATTGTATAGTTATAGGGGTTATTCTCAAGTCTGACTTTACTGGAATCATATATTGTTCATAATATCCATGGAAAACAGAAATAATACCTGTAGGTAATTTCTAACTATCTCTGATTTCTGGTAACCTGACTGACATTTCTAAAAATTACAACTTGTTAAACTCATAAGAGAAAAAGAAACAGAGAATAAGAAAAGATAGCTTAAAAATATTAAACCAGATTAATAGAAGAAATTTATTAAAATAAAGTATTAAGCCTTATGACCTTAAAATATGTTCAGAAAATCATCTGCCTATTCCTTATTATGTACGTCCTCAGCAGTCAACAGATAAGAGGTCCAATCATTTGATGAGGAAAATGAGATATTTTGTGGGGGGAGACCAGCAGCTTGACTCTGTATTTAGTTAATTAGTATCCCTAATGAACATTCCTGTTAGCCTATAGTCTAGTCACCGCCCCTTCCTTAATTATCTGGTCTTGCAAGACCTGTTTACCTAAATACATTTTACAGAGGCCATACACCATGAACAATACACAACCCCTGGAGGGGGTTATCAGTGCTGGTGCCAGGCCAGGCCTTTAGGTGTGGTCTCACGGCCCTCATCCCAACACACAGGGCTTTCTGCAAAGCCCATGAAAGGTCCAGAAGTCTGATCCTTATTGGGGGGACAAAGAAACCAAAGGGTATAAAGAGAAAGCTTCCTCCATATTGGCTTGCTCAGGATTTGGAAACAGGTTCCCCTGAGTCATGGTACTAGTACATCTGGAAATAAATGGGTTTTTCCTGTATCTCCAAGTACATGTGTGTGTATTTTCCAGTCGCCTGGTAAATTGTGTAACAATTAATATGCAGAATTGTAAACAAACATACATTCAAAAAGATGCCATAATTCATTTCCAATATTTCACTGAATGCCTTTTATCCTCCAGATTCCTTGTTCTTTTGCTCCAGAATCATACGTCTCTATTTGTCAGAGGGTCTTAAGTACCTAACCCTGAAAATAAACACATTGCCTTTGCCATTATGGAGAGTGAGGTTTGAGGAAAGAGAATGTTATTCTGAGGTTATAAAACCTCTTTTATTTTTTTTCGTAATTGCAAGTGTTTTCAATTCCACAAAAAGTACTCCATGTGTATTTCCCAGAAATGTATGAAAGGGAAATTCCCGAGACTTTTTCTAGAGAGTAACTAAAGCTGCAAAGAGACTCCTAAAGCTAAGAGATTAATATTATCATAATTACTTTGTAAAAAATAAATTAAGAAAGTGCCAAAACAGGCTCTAGCTGACTTTACATCTTTTTAAAATGTAGCTAACTTGACATCTGCAGCCTGTCTGTGGGGTAATCTGCCTTCCTTTGCTCCCAGGGCTGCTGGAGTTAAGGACTTAATGTGTCAGCAATTCCTTTATCAGCCCTTACCTTGCAGAGATTACTGACTTTTCAAAATGCAATCATGAATATTCACTGGAGGCTGAAATGGGGCAAATAGAGCCCCCCCTCCCCAATAGAGTCCTGTACTAATGTGTATGGTTAATGCTTTGAAATCAAGACTTCCTAAATGTTGAATGGGAGAAACTATGGAATTTAGCAAAAGTTAAACAGCACAACCCTAACCTACATCATTATGATAAAGCTTGAAGAATAAAGAGTGCTTTCTGGTCATCGGGTTGATGGATCTGAATTAAGGTACTGCCTCCTCTATATATTAGTTTTAAAACTGCCCTTGGGCAAGTCACTTAATCTCCCCAAGCCTGCTTTCTCCTGTCTAAAAGGGAATGAGGTTTCTTAGATTTATAAATTATTGGACTAGCAACTTAACCTTTCAGAAATCTGGTTTCTTAATCTGTGAAATGGGAATCGTGATTCTTGTCTTACACATCACCTCAGAAATGTGGAAACAGTGATGTATTTAATCCACTTTGAGCAAAGGTTCTGACCCATTTGCTTACACCCGAGCTCAGGTAGTTTGCCTTAACAATACCCCAGGGGTTTCTTCATTTGGTTTCACACTGGCAAGAAGCAGGACTAACTCCACATCAAGACCTAAACCATTCACTAATCATAAACACGAGCAGGGAGACACCTAATAGAGCACAGTGGTGGCAGGTCATAAGTAAATTATTTATCCAGGGGTTTTGGTCAGTAAGTGTCTCTGCCTCATCCATAAAAATGTGTATTTGTACACACAAGAACCCTTGAGAAAAGAGTTTATTCTCTGGGGAAATAGGGTCTATTTTATTAAAAACTAGAGGCCCAGTGCATGAATTTGTGTGGGGGAGGGAGTTGGGGGAGGAGGAGCCGCAGGTGGTTGACTGGCTGGCTCCAATCTAGTTGTGTAGATGTGCTGAGGAAGAAGCAAGCAAAGACCACTGACAGAGCGCCCCCAAACGGCCTGAACACCAGCTATGCTCTGAGGTGGAAATACAGCTGCAATTAGGCTGCTGCCTTGCCCCTTCTGCCCCCTCCAAGCTGCTACTCTGTCTTGGTCAGCATAGGGGTTGCTCTCCTCCTACAGGCTTCCTGGACCTAGGTTCTCCAGTGCCCAGAGCCTTAGCCAGGGGAGGGACCAGCCAGGGTGAGGGACCACAGGAGGTTGGCTATGGGAGCACACTGACCACCAGGGGACAGCTCCTTCACTGAGCGTCTGCTCCGTGATGGTCAGTGCATGTCATAGTGACTGGTCTACCAGTTGTTCTGTTCGTTCTGGTCGTTCGGTTGTAATGGTCGCTTGGAGATATATATATATTATTTTAGCATGGTGTGGTTCTTACTATCGTCTAATGATTACCTGGTACGGCCAGGAGTTGTAAAGCTGATGTAGCTACTCAAGTCCCAACCTAGATCATCTTTTCTCTCCACTTTGCTTTTGTGCTACTTCTCTCCTCACATCCCAGGCCTGGCTGCTGAGTTTTAATAGCAAGTCTGATTTACTTCTTTTCAGCACTCAGTCTCTTAAACTGCAGCTGTTCAAAGTTCAGCCATCTAGGCTTGTGGGCTTTTCCTTGGCTACAGCTAAATGAAGTTCATATTAGCTACTGCAGAAATTTATAAACTTAAGGACTGCAAATATTGCCTTGTGAGATATTTATGGGGACTCACTTTGCCTACTATGGGGAAGATTGCTTTTATACACATTTCTGGTTTTAGAAAGGGGAAAGAAATATATTTCAGGTAAATGCTCCCTGGAGGATGGTCCCATTACTCAAATATCTTGTGCCTAAGGCAGCACAGGCTAAGATAAAAGCTCTCCATTTGGGATATAAGGTTTTCCCTGACTCTGGGTTACAAATGGGCTTTTTAAACAATGAAGCAGTGCACACAATTGTTAGAAAAACCACCCTGAAATGTAGGAGCTCTATTTCTTACCTAAGCAAGAACAAACTGGAGATGATGTTGCAGAGCCCTGGAGTTCATATCTCCTCCTCTTGGCTCTCTACACATACTCTCCATTTCTATTCTTCCCACCTCACACCTTGTTTGCTGGCTGTTTCCCCAACCAGACTGAACTGCTTGGAGGCATGATGGTGTTCTACTTATCATTTATGTTTGGTGCTTAGCATGGTAAATGTTCACACACTAAGTGTTCATTGATTGGATATAGCATTGATTCTAATACCCGCAGAAGGTGTGAATGAGTACTGACCCTAATGCATATTTTGTTTTTTATTTTAAAAAATTCAATTATTGATATATACATGTATCTTACACTGACACCTCCTCTCTGAAATGTAGTACAGAATTATATATTCTACTTGAGATTTTACTGCAGATGATTTTCAAACGTGCCACAGTAGTAAATATACTCTGCAATGCAAACCCAGTAATTAAGTTGGGCATGCTGCAAAGCTGGCAATGTCTTTGAAAACATCTTTTGTAGAAAGTAGGCTTATCTTAGATTTTTCCCCTTCTGATTTCCATTACATTCAGACAGACTTCATAAGTGCTAACTTTTTCCCCATTATGGGTGCTTTGTGTATTTTTCCTAAGACAGGTCATTACTAACCAACTAATGAGCTATTCTTTACATAACATTTATATGGAAGCAGCACAAAGTATGTCTTATTAAGATTCACTGCCGGATATATAACCCTAAAAAAGTGATCTGATGTAATACAGAGGGAAGTAGCCTTGGCAAGGAATACTACCTAATAGGTGTAATAAGTTTTCATAAAGAAGCTCTGGTTTGTGGTGTGGAGAACTGATATCTACCCTTGGACCGGCCCTATGGTGCCCTGGCCTGTCTCCCACCGTACAGGTGTCCTAAGTGTACAAGAACAAGCACATGTGCCTTTGGAGTTGTGATCCACCATGTGAATGAGAAGGCAGAGTCCTTAAATCGTTAACTGCTGCATTAGATCTGCAGATGTTACAGCCTAACACACGCAGTGCAGGCTCGCTTGGCACACGGCAGTGGTGTCTGGAGGAAACTGCTCATCCACCGGGGAAGTATTACATAATTGATTAAAATAACCTTAGGGAGCCAGCACAGCATTCTGCTTTTGCCAATGGCTGAGCCAGAGATGGGGATGCATTTTAAAAACAGAAATCTGGTTCAGCTTGAATTAATTATCAAATACTCATTTGAATACTGATTGTACCTGTCACTGTCAAATCTTAGCATGCATATAAATCAGTTGGCATCTTTCTCACAATGCAGATTTATAAACTTAACACCCAGAAATTTTGATTTGATATTAACACCCAGAAATTGATTTGGTATGGCCTGGAAGTCTGTGATGGCTGTAGAGGTGGGATCTTTGGGAGATGATTAGGTCATGACAATGGAGGCCTCATGGAAGGGATTAATGCCCTTATTAAGTAAACTGCAGAGAGCTCCCTCACCACTCCCACCATGTGAGGACACAGCTGAGAGACAACCAGGAGGTGTGTTATCACCACACACCAACTGCTGTTGGCTACCATGCCCAACTTTACAGAATCAGCGTCATAGGAATTATAGTTATTAGGTGAAGACAGGCAAGTGAGCAGGCAGTTAAACCAGTACAGGAAGTGCTGGGAGATGAAAGAAGACCTTTGGGAGGAACACCTAACCCAGACTTAGAAATGTCAAAGAAGAATTCTAAGAAAAACTGGTCAAGTCATTAGGATGAGTACAAATGCAGTAGAATAAAGAAGAAATTCGCCCTGGTCGGTGTGCCATTGGGTGAGCATCATGCCATGTACCAAAGAGTAGCTGATTCGATTTCCGGTCAAGGCACATACCCAGGTGCGGGTTCAGCATGTATCAGAAGCTACCAATAGATGTTTCTCTCTCACATCTATGCTTCTCTCTCTCTCCCTCTCCCTTCGTCTCTCTCAAAAATCAGTTTTTTTAAAACAGAAAGCATTGGGACAGAGACTGGCATGAAGTTAGACCTAAGAACACCTCAAGGCAAAGCATGCTTGAGGATCCAGAGTGTTGGGAAGAGAAGTGATTGGTAAAGCCGGAGAAGTATTGCTCAAACCATGCAGGCCATGTTGGTCTCATTAATGAATTTGTACTTAATCATGAGAACAGTGAGGGACCATTCACTAGACTTGGGAAATATCCCTGGTTAAAGTGTGAAGGATGGATTATGGTAGGGTGTGCAGGGTTGTATTTGCAAGGCACTTCCCTACTTTATCAATCGTGTGGCATTATTATTTCCACTTCACAGATGAAGAAACTAAAATTTTAGAAAAGTCAAGTGCCTTTACAAATACCACAGAATTATTAGTAGATGCATTGGGATGAGGGGGTTGAAGAGATTAAACTGAAAATGTGTCTGCTTTTGAAGTCAGTGCTCTTTCCACATAATGGTGTTGCCGCCTGTTCATTCTAGAATATAATCGTAGCATAGGAAGTGCTTCCTTGATGATGAACTTGCAACCTAAGCTCTTAACCAAAGGAATAGTTTTAATTCTCAGAGAAAGTTGGCCTAGAAGTTTACACTTTATAGCTCACCTCATTTACCAAGTGAATAGGTCAGTATTTAAAGGGGATGAAAAGACCACTCCCCATTGCCTCCTAGGTCTCAGCTGGTCACTGGGTAAGGATAAGGCTCTTACTGAGGGAAGCTTTAAGGAGGAAATGAGGTTGTAATGAGCACGGCTTCAGGTAAACAGGGATATTTTTCTCCTTGTCAGATGTGTTTGCTCTTCCAGCCTGCGTTCCTCTTACCTCTCATGGCTGAAAATAGCAAAAAGGCTGGAATAAATACATACACTGATCTGACAGGCAACAAGGGGACAGCTCACTTTCCATGCATCCCTTGGTTCCACAAGCCAAAGATAAGATAGCACGAGGGGCGATTTCCATACATCACATTGCAATCTTGGCTAAGAATGATTTTCAAAAGTGTGGCCCATGGGGGTGTCATTGTTCAAATAAATAGTCGAAGACTTCCCTTCATTCAAGACTCCAGTTACCCTCAGAAGCAGCCTTCGAATCAAAGTGCTAGTTTTCAGTTTTTGCAATTATCTTTGCACTTTCCCTGGCGCTGACCAAGGGCCCAGGTTACCAATGTTGGCAGCTCCTAGTGTTCAATCAGTTATTTATGGCATCTTAACCACTAAGTGTGCATTTCTTTGATATAATATTGATAAGATTTGTTTTGGCCATAATCTAAGTTATAAAGTACAATATAACTCATTAATGGTTGCTGAAATTTTGCCATGGATTTAAATTTTTAAATTTAAACGAGCTTATTATGGGCCCTGATTTAGCCCAGTGGATAGAGTGTCGGCCTGTGGACCAAAGGGTCGACCTGTGGACCAAAGTGTTGGCCTGTGGACCAAAGGGTACGTGCTATTCCAGTCAAGGGCACGTACCTTAGTTGCAGGCTCCTCTCCGACCCGGGCTCAGGCCCTGATCTGGAGCATGCAGGAGGCAACCAATTGATGTGTTTCTCTCACATCGATGTTTCTCTCTGTCTTTCCCTCTCTCTTCTACTCTCCCTAAAAATCAATGGAAAAATATCCTCGGGTGAGGATTAACAAACAAACAAAAAACAATAACTAAAAAAAAAGAGCTTATTATGAATGGAGTTGTTCTGTGTTTAAATGAGAAGAAATTTAGAGGATGTTTACATAATAATGATATTCATATGATTAGCTTCTTTGGAAGGCAGGAATTATTTTATTTGTTGTTCACATATAGGAGATAATTCAGTGGGTATTAGTTGAACAAATGAATGACTGATTGTTCATAGAAATGGTAATCCTTTCATATTTCTATACTACTTAATAAACTACTGAATTGGGTAATCTCATTTGAACATTTCTAATATCCTATACAGTAGACAGGATTTATTTCATTATCCTCATCAGGGAAAATGCTGCATTTTATGATGAATAAAAGGGAACTTGAACACAGTTATTTTTAAAGCCACTCCACTGTACCAGGCAAGAACTCCAGCCTTGCCTTGAAAACAAGGACTTGCTTTAAGAAAAATTGTGAAACATATATAGGACCCCTTGGACCCCTTAATCCTTCCATTCACACACCCTTACCTCCCTCAGGGGTCCCCCAGAAAGCCTAGGTGAAGCCCTCAGTGTCTTCTGGTTCCTCAGCTATCCTCTCCTTCAAACCTGTTCTCAGCATCTGAGAAATGCTGTCACACCAAATTATAGCTGAATAGCGACCCCTTTTGGGAGGTTTTGTTTTAACAGCATATTCTACAATTTGGATTCTCCTGGCCTTTAAAGTGCAATGTATTTGTCAAAGGGCATAATCAAAGAAGCTCATAGAGCCCGCCAGCTGTGGTCAACATCCTCAGGACAGGTGCTGGCCCGTAGTGTCCTCCTGCTTGTCTCTGTGACCTCTTCTAGTGCATCCGTCCTGTGGTAACATAACCTGGATACTGCTATGCCACTCAGAACCTTTCCATTTTTGTCTACTGTTGGGACAGTTTCCTCCAGCTCATCTATGTTCCTTAGCCAGGCTAATCCCACCATCAATGGATGGCTATCAAATATGAACCAGCCCCCTTAACAGTGGCATCTCTGGCATCAACAACCAACAATTGGGTTTTAGGGAAAGGAAGGGATATTCCAGAGCTCCTGAAGTCACGTTTGTTCTGACTCGGCTTAAGGCTCACTGCTGCAAACTATTTATCACAGTTGACCTTCTGAGTGAAGGGGAGAACATTAAAACTATGTTTAAGATGTTTAGATAAGCCTCTCTCAAGCTCTTGCTAAATTTGCCTTCTGTTCTTCCCTACACACCACCCCTACACCCAGCTCCCCACTCCAAACACCACAGTATTTGCACCACATGCAGGTGGCAACACCTCCTGATATCTGACCTAAAGTCAGGGTTTGGGCAGCCCAATCCAAACCTATTCCCCAAGGCCCCAATTTATCCAGGAAAGGAAAATCAGAAAACACCATGTCCTTTCAGTATTTTCTAACCCTTTGAACTCCTGACTCTGAGAAGTTAGACATGCACCTAACCCCTTTTCCCTGAAAAATCTCTGCAGCCAAACAGCAACTTTATGTGATTAGTTTACTCCTCTGTCATATTTGCTCTATGCTGATTCAAGTATTGGCAACGACAATAACAGGCAATAAACTGAGTTTTGAGATGTCAGTCAATGAAATTTTAAAACACAAAACAAAAGCTTAAAAAAGTACAATTTTCTATCACAAAGGAACAATTGAGATGCAAAAGCAGTTTACAAAAACTATGTTTGGGGAAAACTGATTGAACAATGAGTGTTGATAAAGAATTTAGAAAAAATATATACAATCACATTTAAAACTAGGGGGAAATTGCTGTTGTTATTTGATCCGAGAGCTATGACCTAAAGACATGTGATTAGGACAGAATAATAATCCCTCCACTAAAACTATCTAGTGGATAGTTATGAATCTGAGCAGTGTCTATTAGGGTCACATTTTGGAATATGACCTGTATCTTCCCCTTCATGCCATGTAGAATTGATTTTCCTCTGGTGGGATTGTTGTAAGCCAATGTAACATTTCCAAACAATTGTTAATTAAGCAGGAAGCCAGTCGGTATTGTAACAAAGTCAACACATAGGTACACTAAAAATAGCACACAGTGTGAAAGGAGAAAAATGGGTCCCAGCTCAACATGGTTTCAGGCAATTGTCAGTGTCTCCCTTTGCTCCCCCCGTTTTTTGCCCTTTGCTGTGCTCTCCCCTACAGTCTGTTACCTGTTTCCTTCAATGTATCCAAGAAACAAAATGCAGGCTAAAAAAATCTCATGTCAAAAAATCATGGTAGTACAATAGTCCCCTATTATTCACTGTATATGTTCCAAGAACCCCAAGGATTGTCTGAACCTACAAATAGTACCAAACCCTAGATATACTGCTTTTTCCTAAACATGCATACTTAGGCACAGTAAGAGATCAACAACAATAACTGATAATAAAATAGGACAATTATAATACTTTACTCATGTTTTTTTTTCTTCTGTTGGGTAGAAAATAAGATTATTTTATGTAAGCTCAATCTCATGGGAGAGATAGGATAAATATTATGTCCATCTTATTAAGAAGAAGACTAAGAGTCAAAAAGGTTAAGTGACTAAAAGATTATACAGGTAATAAAGGGTGAAGCTAGAAAATAGTAGATTCAGAACCCACGTTTCCAGCCTAGTGTTTTCTCCGCACTGCCATTTAACTCTTTATTTTGAGGACTAAAAATTCCTAACAATAACCACATTTTAAATATGCATCCCCAATAGCTAAATATTTATTTACTTGTTATAATCATATACAATATACATTTTATAAGCAAAAAAATTTAATGATGAGATATATTAATAGAAGTTATTTTTCTTCCCACACCCAGTGGACCTCAATCTATATATACCTTCTGAGAAATGTGCTAGATATTAATTTGCCAATTATATTTTGTATACTCAGATGTGGGACCTTTCATTTGAGCATAAACTAGTTTGGGGCCCCAAAGATCAATGAGATATAACGAACTTAGAGAAAAATGAATTGATCCTATCTTCTCTATAGTTATCATCTAAGAAATACAGATTTTGTGTGTGTGTGTGTTCAGAGGTCTAGTGTCCAACACAATAAACTTCCTCTCCTTGGTTAAAGTGTCCTAAAGGAAATATGTCACCACATTCCCATGCTTATGGCCTCCAGAAAGGTAACTCTATAAATTAAGGAGCCTCCACAAGATGCTCCAGCTGTACCAGGACAACCAATGTTTCTGCAATCACAAAGCACCTCACTGTGAAAATGAATCACCCCGTCTTCTGAATTTCATATGCTTGGTACAGTTTATTTCTTATATTTATCTTCAAAAACTCCCTGGGAGGTACGCAAATAAGGTAGTACTTTTCATTTAGCAGACAAGAAAACTAAGTTTCAAAGTTAAGTATTATTTGTCTGGTATATTTTATATTCTAGGCTATTAACGACATTTAGTTGAATAAATGAATAAATAAATTTAAATGCAAGGGGAAGAATTATTTCTAAGCTCTAAGTTTCCTAACACTTGGTGCTGGTGTTTTTCCCTTAACACACAGTTGCCCCTAGCAGGTGAATGACAGGAGGGAAGGCAAGACTAAATTTGCAATAGGAGGACCTGGATCAGGTCCTAAGCTATTTCCTCACTATCTGACTTGAACAGGTCACTCAATCCTGAGACATAGATTCCCAAGATTCTATAAAGTGCTGTATTTCATACCTGTTTAATCCATATCCAAAAGTTGCTCACAGGGTCAACTAAAGAATGCCAATGGAATTGTCTAAGACTATGTTATCATTTAGGTTCCTCGGATATCTGAGAGGTAGAATTTTTCCCCAAAATATCTGGATCAAGAAACCACAAGTATGGGACATATTTATCAGAATCAAGTGCTTCATTCTCCAGTCACTAGATTTAATCATACTAAAACTATTTATTTAAGACATAATATTAACTGAGAACCAAAGATATAAAGAACAAGAAGAAGCTCTAGCTGGTTTGGCTCCATAGATAGAGCGTCGGCCTGCTGACTGAAGGGTCCTGGGTTTGTTTCTGGTCAAGGGCATGTACCTCAGTTGCAGATTTGATCCCTGGCCCTGGTTGGGACATATGCAGGAGGCAATCAATCGATGCGTCTCTCTCACATTGATGTTTATCTCTCTCTGTCTTCTTCCCTCCCTTCCATTCTCTCTAAAAATCAATGGAAAAATATCTTCCAGTGAGGATTAACAACAACAAAAAATCCTATATAATAAAAGGCTAATATGCAAATCGACCAAACAGTGGAACGACTGGTCACTGACACACACTGACCACCAGGGGGCAGATGCTTAGCGCAGGAGCTGCCTCCTGGAGTCAGTGTGCTCCTATAGGGGAGCACTGCTCAGCCAGAAGCCGGGCTCACGGCTGGCAAGCACAGCAACAGTGGCAGAAGCCTCTCCCACCTCCTCTGTAGCACTAAGGATGTCTGACTGCGATCAGTTGGACATCCCCTGAGGGCTCCTGGACTGTGAGAGGGCACAGGCCAGGCTGAGGGACTCCGACAAGTGCACAATTTTGTGCACCAGACCCCTAGTAATAAATTAAAATAAAAAAGCAAGAAGGCACTGGTGGTCCCTCCAAGTAAATTACAATCTAATGCTAAAGAAAGTGTATTCATTTACTGGGCCTGCCATGACAAGGGACCACAGTTTGGGTGTCTTAATCAATAGTTTTGGAGGCTAAAGTCCAAGATCAAGGTTTGTGTTTTTTTCTGAGGCCTTTTTCCTTGGCTGCCTTCTCACTTTGTCCTCAACATTATCTTTCCTCTGTGCATGTGCATCCTGGTGTCTTTTTGTGTGTCCAAATTTCCTCTTCTTATAAGGATACCAGTCAGATTGGATTAGAATTCAACCTAAAGACCTCATTTTAGCTTAATCACCATTTAAAGGCCCTATCTCCAAATATAGTCACATTCTGAACTACTAGGCATTAAGACTTCTATATATTTAGTTTAGGGGGACACAGGTCAGCTCATAACAGAAAGATAATCTAAAAGCATGTATAACAAGGAGGTAACAGAAAATTATGTTGTATAAATTCCAAGAAAGGACAATCACCAAGTACCAGGAGGTCTAGAAAACCTGAAAGAAATAAGATTTGTGGTCGGCTTTGAGGTAGAGAATAAGTGGAAGCTTCCCATAGGAAGAACAATGTAGGTATTTGATAGAAACAAGGAGATAAGTTATGTGCTTGCATTACATAGTTTATCTGCCCCTACTGCACCTCAAAATAACAATGGCGTTCACTACTGTAAGTGCTACTTCAGTTTGAAAATATTTTTATTTATATTCTCTCATTTGATCATAGTGTTAGCCTCCCGATAAGCTATGTTACATAACTCCAAAGCAGATTCTTGCCAGTATATGGCTTTGCCCTTATAACTTTTACCTTTTAAAAAACCTTTATTGTTGAGGGTATTGCATTATAGTTTTTAAAAGAGCACATGCTCTTCCTTTTTTTTCTTTTGCTTTTGCTTTGGACAATTTGTAGCAGAAGAGATCTGGATGTTAGATGTCAGGTAGGAAAAAACAAGGACAACCCAAAACATGTTGGAGTGGAGGACCAGATCAACAGTATACCATTCAGATAAATCCTTTTTACTTGGTGGAAAACACAATGGAGAAATTATTATTGTATGTGTTAAGCTGTAAGTAGGGATTTTTTTCTTTATGTTTTTTATATATATTTGAATCTAGAGAATCCAAGTAATTCTAAAAGAAGTCATTCCTGTCAGCTGCCAGCTGTTCTGGATAATGTTTAATCAACTGATTGAATTGCTTGCATATCTTAAGATACAAAGTCATTTTGTCTGATTTGAGGTTCCATATATTATCTATGTGCCATAAACTATATTTGTATTCTGAACCAGGAATGCACTTATAAATTCTTTCCTTAGCAACAGCTATGATTCTTCACAAACTCAACACTTAAAATACTTAACCAGCATAAAAAAGATGGGGCATGATCAGATAGCTGGAATAAAATGTGACTTAAGGCATTATTTAAAATGTCACGGTGTCAGAATGTCGCATGAGTCTGTAGGCAGCAAAAGCTGCAAAGATGAAATTATACAGAATAACTTCATCAAAGAGTTCATTTGAAAATTCTTGCCAATTTGGGAATACATGCTAAAATGCATACCCAAATGTGTGCCTTTGAAAAACCAATTACACTTCTAGCAATAGATCAAAAAATAAATATATAAGTAAAATAACCAGCAGCACAGGCAAATATTTATGTATAAGGAAGTTCATTAGAATGATATTTACAAAAGCCAAAGAGTGCATTTCCAACATATTAACTAACTGATGAAACATTCACAGAATAAAATATTATTGAGTCACTATTAAAATCAGACCTGGATGTTCCTTGACTCTATATAGACCTGGAGCCTTGGTACTCAAAATGTGAGCGGTGGACCACCTGTGTCAGCATCAGCTGGAAGCTTGTTGGAAATGGAGGATCCTGGTTCTCACCTAGAGCTACTAACTCAGAATCTGCATCTTTAACCTGCTCCACAGGTGATTTCTATGCACATTAAAGATTGAGAAGTCATGCCCTAGAAGATACATGCTTGTCACATTCCCTGTCACACACCCCTGCTTTACAGATTATGGCACTGAGGCACAAAGGTATCTAACAAGAGAAACTGAGGTGGGGCTACATTCAATCATTATTTAACAATGATAATTTGACTGAAATCAGGTAAAGCAATTTTTTGTTTTTGTTCTTGGTAGGATCCCTTCTAGGAGTCAGACAAGAACTCGCCTACTAATCCCATATAATAAAAGGCTACTATGCAAATCGAACAAACTGTGGAATGACAGGTCGAGATGATGTGCACTGACCACTAGGGGGCAGATGCTCAATGCAGGAGCTGCCCCCTGGTTGGTCAGTGCGCTCCCACAGGGGCAGCACCGCTCAGCCAGAAGCCCTGAGCAGGGATCATGGCGAGCGCAGTGGCAGTGGCGGGAGCCCCTCTTGCCTCTGTCGGACATCCCCCGAGGGCTCCCAGACTGCGAGAGGGCACAGGCTGGGCTGAGGGATCCCCCCAAGTGCACAAGTTTTGTGCACTGGGCCTCTTGTAGATAATAAAGTACTGGGTAAAAGAGCACTTATCAACTGCTCTGTCCTCCAATCTCAGGCTTTGACCTTCTATCTAATCGCACTTTAGAAGGTATCTGAGGCACCACAATGAAGTCATATACAAGTCCTCTACCCATAGTGCAACACTGCAGACAAAAACAAAGAAAGACAGCGTTGAACCCTTGTCTGGTATAAAAGAAGATTTGGGGAGATAAGGCTGAGCTTAAAGTTGATGGATCTTGTAACTACACAGTATTCTGAAACACAAAGCCGTTCATATAAAAGTTAATCTGGAGGCCACTTCAGCACCATACTAAAAGGTTTTGCAATGCCTCACCTGAGACCTTATATGCATTTTCTTTCAAATGTTTAATAGAGGATCAACACCAAATATTGTCTCGTAGAAAACCTCTGAGAAGCCTACCTTCATTGCAGCCACACAAATACTCATTCACTCATATTTGAGCCCCAACTATGTGCCAGGTATTGTGGCTCCAAATTAAATCAATGTTGGTTTACTGATACTGACTGAATCAGTTGCCACTTTAGAGAATGGGAGCTTAGAGAAGACAACTTTATTTCTACATCCTCTATCCACAATTCACATTTTTTACAAAAAGAAACAAACCTCCCTGCCCCCTCCTCGGCCCTAGACTTCTCCATAAAGACTGCAAAGATTTCCCTGTTCTGGTGTATTGTCACCTCACCATAGGCAGAGAATCAGAATGGTTTAGAAATGCTTTGTACATGGGGTACTAGAACTACAAATTACAGTATAAGAGATTTAAAAAAAAATTAGAACTCCAGAAAATTTGGAAATGTTGAAACACTTTTAAACAAAGTAAACTCAAGTTCAGAGATCCAAAGTTAGCACTGTGCTTCCTTGCTTACCAGAGTTCCCTGGTAAATGGGAAGCATCTCCAGCTGCAGGATTAAGTAATAACAGCAGGCTTGGGAGAGGCTCCAACAAGCTGAAAGGCAGCCAGCAAATGCACTAAATGCACCAATTTGAAATTTCCTACTCTGCCTTCCCTGAAGATAAGTTTAAACATTTACATATTTTAACATTCCCTTATCTGACTTAACTCAATAATTCTATCCTTCTCATGCCTTCTGATTTGTAATCATTATAAGTCAATTTCTAATCAGTATAAGGCAAAATCTGCAGAAATACGTATATATTTATAAACATTTATAAACAGGGCGGGACAAAAGTAGTTTTATAGTTTTGAGTACGTGAAACAGAGTTTATTCTTGCATTATTATTAAAGTAGTTTTATAGCTATGAGTACGTGAAACAGAGTTTATTCTTACATTATTATTTTTTAATTATTATATTGTTTCCCATACTAACAACTCTAAACTTACTTTCCCCTCATCCTGTATATTCATTCCAAGGCAGCCCACAGCTGTTGTGGGTTTTCTTTCTTATGTTCATATAGCAGAAGAAAAGCCGCAACCCAATGCAGTGTCTCTTTGCCACTTTATTTTCCAAGAGATGATGGAAGAGTCGAAAAGGGGAAGGCTATGTCTATGCATTTGGTGTAGATATCAGAAATACAATAAATGTTCCAGAAAGAAGATTTGCCAGAGGTTGGAAGTACAGGAATAACATTCTCCACGTGTATTCTGAAGTCTGATATTCTTTGATGTCATCATCCATTATTTTTTTCTACATTTACTTTTTAGATTGCATTTTGCCATACCCATACTTTTACATAGAATCTTATTGTGAAGAGAATAGGCCTCTGAAATTAGTTACATCCTAATTCAGTGTGCCCATGAACTTCAAAGTCTCCTAAAAGAGGAAAAAAGGTCCAAGGCTAAAATGTCCAGATATTAAAAATCTACATCAATAACAATAAGCACTTCAATTTAATGAGAGCTTATGACACACAGGACACAAAATGATAATGTGCATGAAATGCTGAGCATGGTGGCTGTCACATACTGAGGACCCAATAAATGGTAGTTACTTGGTGCCAAACACTGTGTTTATTACCTCATGTCTATTAGTTTGCCTTATCTTCATTTATGTCTTCAAAGGAGTAGTTATATTTCCCCATTTTACATATAAGAAATTGAGACTAAGAGTTCCACTGGTAAATGGGGGATCCAGAATTATGGCTCATGTATGTCTAGGATTAAAATCTATTTTATACAGTGTACTCTTATTGTCCAAACAAATAAATTAATAAACAAAGTAACAACCCGTTTATAATCATGTCTTAGGCCCTGATTCCTAAGATATGATTCCATGGCTTCATTACCTACCTTTGACAGAATAATATATCTTTCTATTTCTATGGGTTCAAGGAGCAATAACACTTATCCTTACTAGTAAGTGCCAATGGCTAGGAATCCTATATAATAAAAGGATAATATGCAAATAGACCAAATGGCAGAATGGAACAACCAAAGTGTAAAATGCTAATGATATGCTAAGGCTGCTCAACCGCTCGCTATGACATGCACTGACCACTAGGGGACAGACATTCAACTGGTCGACCAGTCGCTATGACATGCACTGACCACCATGGGGCAGATGTTCTGACCGGTAGGTTAGCTTGCTGCTAGGGTCCAGCTGAGCGAGATGAGCTAGCCATGCCCTGGAGCCCTCCCGCAGTCCCTCCCTTGCCCCAATCCTGCACCGGTGGGGTCCCTCAGCCTGGCCTGCGCCCTATCACAATCCGGGACCCCTCAGGGGATGTCAGAGAGCCTGTTTCAGCCTGATCCCACAGGCCCCTCCCCTTGGGAGGGTGCCAGATGTAGGGCTTGTGGCTGGTGAGTGCTGCTGCAGCAGCGTGAGCGTGAGCCCCATGCAGGCACAGTGGGGCCGGGATAAGCAGGAGCAGCAGGTAGGAGCTACAGGCAGCGTTTGACTGAGGGTTTTGGCCAGATCCCTGCAGGCCACCCAGAGGGACCCCTGAATTCATGCACGGCTCTCTAGTGAATCAATAAAGTTCTTAATGGTACCCAAGGGACTTAGAAGAGAAATCTCCATTGTTTTAGAGAAACTGCTGATGAACTTGTTACTTATTACCATGGTGGTCTGGCCACCATGGATTGAAGAGTGAAATGTCAACACAATGGAAAGTTAAGTAGTTTCTTAACATGTTAAAGTCCATATAGAATAGTAATTATGAGCATAAATTCTGAAGCCAAACAGCCTGGCTGTTTGATGATGGCTCTGACATTACTAAATCTGAGGCTTGATGCAGCTACATAACACTCCTGCCTCAACTTCTTCATTTTTAAAAAATAAAAACAATACTACCCACCCCATTGGGTTATTAAAATAACTAAATGAATAAACTAAATGATTTCTAGGAAACAGTGTCAATAAATCTTTGACATCATAATCAATAAATCGTTTTTTTTCTTCTCTATGACTGTTCAGATCTAATCTTTTCTCCAGTCCCTGTGGACAAACAGAGATAACTTACTAGACTCAAAATGAAATATACCAGCAATAATATGGAGAAAGTTTTATTTGAAAGAGTTTGACTAAGGGATAAAGTTCCATTTTAACCATAAAGATGGATTAATAGGTGCTTGGTGTGAAATTGAGGCCTTCCATATTTCCAAGCCGGTCTATAGGGACTATGTGTTGGCTGCCACAAGATTGATTCAGAAAATAAGCAAAACTATTCTGTACAACAGACAAAAACTGTGACATTCCAGTGGGCAAAGAGCTTTAGATACTTCATGAAGAGAGAGGACTCAGAAAGGTACAAGGTTGTTGGGAAAAGGGTGAGAGAAAGAGACCTTCTTGGGAGCAGCAGCATCAAAAAAAGTTTTAGAGAACAAAATTGCTAAACAGCGTTTTCTTAAGCTTCCCCAACAAAATCTAAAGTAATTTCTACATTGCTTTATGTGGAAATGCTTTTATGTGAAGATATTCCTTTGGAAAAACAAAGAAGGGTTCATTCCTGGGTTTGGGTAGATGCCAGGGAAACAAAACAACAACAACAACAACAACAACAACAAAATATACAGAGACAGGAAGCAGAATAAAGGAGGTCATGAGATTAGAGGTGCCCACCAGTGGTTCTCAACTTTCCTAATGCCGCGACCCTTTAATATAGTTCTTCATGTTGTGGTGACTCCCAACCATAAAATTATTTTCATTGCTACTTCATAACTGTAATTTTGCTACTGTTATGAATCGTAATGTAAATATATGATATGCAGGATGTATTTTCATTGTTCACGACCCACAGGTTGAGAACCGCTGTATTAGTAAAACTTGTAAAGAAAGCTTCAGCTATTTAAGGGCATGGAATTTGGTGGCATCTCAATCAATGGCACTAACTTCAGCCTTAATTTCAATAGACATAATGATATTTTATAGCTGATTAATTATCAAGAAATTATCTTATTATTGAATTATTTTAACTGCAGGACTATAATCAGCAGGATAGTGTTCTTTTGTAAAACACTTAGCGAAGATATGATATAATATAGGATCAAGATTATAGACTGAGAATATTCTACAGAGGAGGAAATAAGGGGCAGCAATGCAGGCAAAGATTAATGGGGCTCATGATGGTAATGAGGCAAGTTAAAAAGCTGAGTGTAAATTAACACTCATCTCAACTACTAATGGACATTTAAAAATTTCATAAACATGTTCACATCCATCATCTCATTTAATCTTTAAGCTAAGCCTATTATTGAGACAAGGCAGGGAATATTCTCCCTGGGCCTCTGCAGCAGATCCAACAACCTTTAATAAATGACACCTTTAACAGAAGAAACAACTGGGATGAAAACTCCAATTTTCTGACCACTGGTCTGGAGTCCATGTGTTTTTTCATTCAATAAGTTTGTATTGAGGACCAACTGTCTTGTTCTGCACTGGGGGCTGTAATGAGCAATCTCTAGGCTACAAATCATTCCTTCTTGGGAATAATGGCTAGCAGGACCAAAAGTTCACAAATATCTACCTGGGATAGGAGGTGAATGAGTTGTGTACTTATGGCTTCTTCCTACTCTTTGTGTCTCTAAAGCAAATCTATACTGGCAACAGAGGAAGCTTTATGCTACCCCAGACTTAGATCCTAAAGAACATGCCAGTAGATTCTTGGGTATTTGTGGCCCGATGTATGCTTTAGATACGTCATTACCCTAGTTCTGCCTTAGGGACAACTTGATCTCTAGATAGTTAATACCGTTTAATTTCAAAGTATTGCTTTTAACTGGTCTAATCAAATACAATTTATGTGTTCCCTAGGCTACATGGGACATTCAGAACTAATTTCCACAGCACTTTCAACAACTCCAATATAAGTAAATCCATACCTCTCATCTTCATTTCTATCTCTAAAATTGGAAGGGTTGCTGGAACACTGAATAGGTTTTGAACAGAAGTACCTAACATAAGTTAAGTGCTTAATACATTTATTTTGTTGCTATTATTGCTATCTATTATACAGATGAGGAAGTTAATTATTTAACCAAGATCACACAGACCGTAAGAGGTAGAGGCTGGCTCTGACTTCAGAGCCAGTAACTTTAACCATTCATCTGTCCTGAAGCAGAAATGTAATTATGTCTGGCAATGAGACTGAGGCAAAGGGTCAATGAAAATGTATTCAGAACATTGAACATCAGAAAGGGAAAAAACCTGTAGAAACCTTTATAATGACTTGACTTGATGAAAGCAATGACTATATTCAGTGAAAAGAAATACAAGCTAACAAGCCTCAGGGCAAAAAAGTAAAGAAAGGGATTATTATCTTAATGGATCATTTGCTTCTAAACATTAAGCCAGTGAAGGATGGAGAGAATATTGGGGGCTAGTACACATCAGAAACCTTCTGTGCCTCTCAGAAATCAGAGAACATAGAAAGGCAATATAGACAGATATGATAAGCTGATGCAGAAAAGGAAAAGAAATTTAAAATAGACATTTTCACACAAAGGCTAGAAGGAAACTCCTAAATATATAAGAAATGAAAATGATTTTGCAGATTAGAGTTCAGAAAAAAATATGAAATGATAACATAAAGAAAACCTGCACAGGAAGAAGAAGAGGAAGAGGAGGAGGTGGTGGTGGAGGAGGAGGAGGAGGAGGAGAAGAAAAGAAGAAGAAGAAGAAGAAGAAGAAGAAGAAGAAGAAGAAGAAGAAGAAGAAGAAGAAGAAGAAGAAGAAGAAAAGAAAGAAAGAAAGAAAGAGAGAAAGAAAGAAAGAAAGAAAGAAAGAAAGAAAGAAAGAAAGAAAGAAAGAAAGAAAGAAAGAAAGGAATCAAAAGAATTAAAAAGCAATGGAATGGGAGAAAATATTTTCAAATTACATATCTAATAAAGGGTTGATATACAAAATTCACAAGGAACTCCTACAAACTCAATAGCATCAACAAAATAACCAAAATAAAATATGGACAAAGGATTAAAGGATCTGAATAGACTCCCCCCCACAAAAAAAAGAATACATACAAATTGTCAACAGGTACATAAAAAGGTATGAATATTACTAACCACTAGGGAAATGTAAATCAAAACCACAAAGAATTATTACCTCACATCTGTTAGGATGACTATTATAAAAAAGACAAGGGATTATAAATGCTGGTAAGACATAGAGAAAAGGGAACCCTTGTGCACAGTTGGTGGGAATGTAAATTTGGATAGCCACTGTGGAAAACAGTATGGAGGTTCCTCAAGAAATTAAAAGTAGAACTACAATATGATCCAGCAATCCCACTTCTGGGTATATATCCAAAGGAAGCAAAATCATTATGTTGAAAATATACCTTTACTTTCTTGTTTATTGCTGCATTATTCACACGAGTCAAGATACTGAATCAACATAAGTGGTGTCAATAGCTGAATGGATAAAGAAAAGATTACACACACATACACACACACAAACACACACACACAATATGGAATACTAAGTCATAAAAAGGAAATCCTGCCATTTGTGATGTGCTGAGGGGCACGAGGCCAAGCAAAATAAGCCAGGCAGAGCAAGATGAGTACTGCGTGGTATCACATATGTGGACTCTTTAAAGAAAGTCAAACTCATAGAAACAGAGAGTATAAAAGTAATTGCCAAGGGCTGGGGTGGGGGATAAGGAAAGACTTGTAAAATGGTCCAAACTTTCAGTCATAAGATGATTAAGGTCTGAGGATTTAATGATAACATGGTGACTATAGCTGATAACACTATATTATAAATTTGAAATTTGTTGAGAGTAGAATGTAAATGTTCTCACCAAAAAACAAAACACACGAAAGATAAATATGTGAGCTGTTAATTAAGTCAATTATAGGAATCCATTCACGTGTATACATAAATCAAATCATCATGTTGTACACTTCAAATATCTTGCAATATTATTTGTTAACTTTACCTCAATAAAGCTGAAAACAAGAAAAATAATAGACTTACCTAATGACTCCTGTAAGGTTTAGAAATATATGAGGTTTCAGTATCCCTTAGCAATAATTATGTTTAATATACTTTTTCAAGTAATGTGCTTATTCAGTCAAAAGATAGATCTATCAAAATATACCCATTATCTATTATGTTAGACTTATAAGTATCACTATAACTTTCAGTTGTCTATATTATAATTCGACACTGAATGGCTTTAAAGCAACAATGATTTCTTATTTCTGACAATTCTGTGGGTTGACTAGACCAGTGGTTCTCAACCTTGGCTGCACATTAGAATCACCTGGGAATCTTTTTAAAATCCTGATTTCTGGGCCTCATCCTCCGGAAATTCTTTTTCTTTGTTATGGGGTGGGGCCACAACATTAGAAACAAAGAAACAGAGGGAAGGGGAAAGGAATCACTTTGAAAGAAAACATAGTGCTCTGTTCTTACCCAAGTCTTTGCCCAGCAGAAACTAGTTAAGCATAGCCTAATCTCTGGAGGATGATCAGAGCCTGATGACTGGGGAAGGGAAATACCCAACTCCAACCGCTTCAGTGAAAAACAGTACTTAGACAGAAATACGTAGAATTGAATGAATACATTAGAAAAGAAGAAACTTGTAAAATCAATAATCTAAGTTTCCGCCTCAGGAATGAGAAAAAAACAGCAAATTTAAGCCAAAATAAGTAGAAGTAAAGACATAATAAAAATTAGAACAAAAATAAATAAATAAATATGAAACTGCAAATTAATAGAGAAAATCAATGAAACCAAAAGATGATTCTTTGAAAAGATCAAGAAAATCAATAAGCCTCTACTCAGGCTAACCAAACAAAAGAGAAAGAACACAAATTACTAATATCAGAAATGAGAGCAGGGTAATCATGACAGATACCATGCAAATTAAGAGGATAATAAAAGAATAGTATGAATAATTCTATGGACACAAGTTTGATCATCCAGATTAAACGGGCAAATGCCATTTGAAATCTACCGGAGGACTGAGGCAGTAGTGGTGACAGAAGTGGAAGCTGGCTCATCGGGCCTGAGAGACCCAATTGTACTTTGCCCATTCACCTCATCATGGGGGGGTCTAATCTTATGTGGGGGCTCTCTGATGCTTAGAAACAAATGTGATGGTAACTGGCATCACCCTTATGTAGAGTCAAAGACTAGCCAGGGAAAAAACAAAAAAACCCACACCTGAACAAATGCTTCTTCTAAATGCTCAGCATACAATAAAATGCTCTTGCTGCTTTGAAAGAGGACTTGTGAATTGATGAGGAGTAATATTGAAGGAACTTCTTTTGATTTAGATCTAATCCTAAAATGTACTTTTGTTCACAACACTATGTACATCTTCTCAGCTAAACAGCCCAATCTGCAGTGTCACAATCCTATTAGGTACGTAACAAGATCTGCACCGATGTGTGTTGCCTAATCCATATTAGCTCCACACCTCATAAACTGCACACTAGTGTAATAGGAAAGCTGTCACCAAGGCACAACTTTAACTTGTTTGTTGTATTTTTTTTCCAAAATGTGCAGAAACACATTTCAAGTTTCCTGGGGATTTTGCCCACGAATGATCTATAGTTTTAATTTCTACCATTAAGTTGAAGAATGGTTAAATTAAGAAGTCTCATAACTCACTATTGAAAAAGTTTTAATTAGCTTAGTGAAAAATAACTGGAAGCATCCCAGGTGAGGACTGCCTCAAAGTACCCAGAATATACAAGAGTTCAGTGGAGGTGAGCAGGAGTGGTTCTGGAGAAGAGAGACTGATGGCTGACTCCCAGGATCAGAGAACAGTCACTTTGCTCATTTGGCAGCTTCATCATCAAAAGCTGAAATCTATGCCTCCTGGGACTTACCTGAAAGATGTGGTGTAATATAAAAATGAAGGCAACTGAATCTCAGACACAAATACAACTTGAGGTCTCCCTGCACATGGGTTGTCCAAGTTTTGCAAAATTTTGTAATCAAATGTGAAAATTTAAGCCCATGCAACAAGCTGAAGGAAACATGTCAGCATATCTTCCATGGTTGCATTATTTATTTATAATCTTTACTGGGAGATTTTAAATAGCTAACATAAACACCATATTTTCTAGGCCCAGTTCTGGTCTTATATTCAAGGAGTATAAAATGAACTAACCCCTCTAGCACACTATCCAATGTGCTTCAGGCATTAGGGTCTAAATTTATGAACCATCCTTTGTAGTCTGTCATCATTCATGGCAAAGTGGCAATTCTTCAGGCTCTGTTAGACACTGTTTAGGCTGATAGGTATGTGTGTTTTTATGATTTCCTTCCAAAGAAAGCAGGTAATAATAACTACTTACAAATAACCACTGAAGTGTTTATGCCCCTGTTTTAGATATTCTCATATGTCTAGTAAAGAGTGACTATGACCTAGGAAAACACAAGGAAATTGGCAATAAAAATGGGCATATTCCCTTTTATGTAAACCAAGATAAAAGCCAACCAGTCTGTAGTTACTTCAAATGTTTGTCATCACTATTTCCACTGGAATTTTGTGGCCCTTTTGTTAGATTTTGGTCTGACATATTAGTTTTTAAAAAATGATCGATCATCGTGAGTATTGCACTGTGGTAGCTTCTATGCTATTCTAGGTATTAAACACTTGAGGCTTGTTTACAAGTACATTAAAAAACAATAAAGAAACCAAGGATCATTGTTAAGCACCACATCAGTTATTATAAGGCAATTCTAATGTAATCACATAGGTTATTAAAGTTGGTGCTCAATTTATGTGAAACTATTTTCACTTCACTCTTTTCTTGGCAGACAAAGATACTAAAGCTACTGGTTTGAAATGGGCTCTGAACTAAACGCAGGCCTTATAAGGATAAATAATACATACACTTTATGCCCTTAAGGGTGTATGCTATCTGAGTATAATTTTAAGCTTCTTGGTCTCAGGGTTGCTTATATGCTTACAAATGATTGCGGACCTTTAAAATGTATATATGGGGCTTACATTTATTGATATTTATTAATTTAGAGATTTCCACTGAGATAGTTTGTAAATATTTTAAATAACAATAGTAAACCCATTACATAGGAACAAAAATAACATTTTTTATGAAAACTAACTTTATTTTAAAAAATTGTTGACAAGGACGACATTATTTTATATATTTTTATAACATCACATCACACAGATTCTGAAAAACTCCATGCGCACTATGAGAAAATGAGAGAAAAAAAGGGCAAATAATGTCTTACGATTGTTATGAAAACAATGTTTGCCCTGTGCAGTTTCTGGACCGCCCTCTGATAATCATGACTCTATCCTTAGGAATATATTGGAACTTTTTAAAACCCTCTAAGGGAATCTCTCAAATTTTCCTTTTAAGTTTTTTGGTCAGCTTCTGTTTGCCTCAACTGGTATTGCTCTCAGGCAGCTATGGTGTTATGTTAGACAATAGCCAGGATTTATTTTTTAACAGAAGCACTAGAGATAGAGCTTCTGTCACTGAGTGGGCTCGGAGTTAGGTCCAATAAAGACAAGTGCCATGAATAGCGCTTTTCTGGGAGCTGCAAGACAAAGCAAATAATGACAATCCTCTAAGATGAGGCTGTTTAGGAGCTTCAAATCCCTCCCACACCTCCAGTGGCTGCTATATGGCAGGCAGCTTAATTTTAATGCTATCCCAAGGTGGAAGTTGAGGAATGGGAAAATTGCAAGATAAATACTTGGAAGCTTGCTGTTCTTACAGAAATTTAGCGATACTCCTGAAGTAAATTTCTCCTCAGATTGCTGCAAACCTTAGGTTAATGTCCAGTTTTGAAAATGCTGACTTTGATATTTGCAAGGGGGACCAGTGTTCTCATTCCTTTTTTTTTTTTAAGCTGGTAATATTTTATTTTTTAATTTTTTGTCTTTATTGATTAAGGTATTACATATGTGTCCTTATTGCCCCACCACCACCCCCATTCATGCCCTCACCCACCCCCCACCCTGGTGTCTGTGTCCATTGGTTAGGCTTATATGCATGCATACAAGTCATTTGGTTGATCTCTCCCCCTTACTCCCACCCTCCCCTACCTTCCCTCTGAGGTTTGACGGTCTGATCAATGCTTCTCTGACTCTGGATCTGTTTTTATTCATCAGTTTATGTTGTTCATTAAATTCCACAAATGAGTGAGATCATGTGATATTTATCTTTCTCTGACTGGCTTATTTCGCTGAGCATAATGCTCTCCAGTTCCATCCATGCTGTTACATATGGTAAAAATTCCTTCTTTTTTACCACAACATAGTATTCCATTGTGTAGACATACCACAGTTTTTTAATCCACTCATCTGCTGATGGGCATTTAGGCTGTTTCCAAATCTTAGCTATTGTAAATTGTGCCACTATGAATATAGGGGTGCATATATCCTTTCTGATTGGTGTTTCTAATTTCTTGGGAAATATTCCTAGAAGTGGGATTACTGGGTCAAATGGGAGTTCCATTTTTAGTTTTTTTGAGGAAACTCCATACTGTTCTTTACAGTGCTTGCACCAGTCTGCATTCCCACCAGCAGTGTACGAGGGTTCCTTTTTCTCCACATCCTCGCCAGCACTTGTCCTTTGTTGATTTGTTGATGATAGCCATTCTGACAGGTGTGAGATGGTACCACGTTGTCATTTTGATTTGCATCTCTGGGATGATTAGTGACTTTGAGCATGTTTTCATATGTCTCTTGGCCTTCCTTATGTCTTCTTTCAAAAAGTCTGTTGCCCATTTTTTGATTGGGTTGTTTATCTTCCTTTTGTTAAGTTGAATGAGTTCCCTTTAAATGTTGGAGATTAAACCCTTATTGGTGATAACACTGGCAAATATGTTCTCCCCTGCAGTGGGCTTTCTTGTTGTTTTGTTGATGGTTTCTTTTGCTATGCAAAAGCTTTTTATTTCATTCTTTTACGAAGAAGTAGATTTTCAAAAGTCCTGACCCTGCCATTCCTAAAGTGCTTCTTCCTTCCTTCTTTTGCTTTTAACAGCTAGCTTTTGAAATCAGAAACTGTGGTTGTATATATTGTTGTTCTTCTAAGAATTAGTTTATCTTTCAGCAATATTTGATTAGTTTGAACAATTATTTTCATTTGGTGTTTTATTTAGTTCATATTGCCACGATTCTGAAGCTAACCAAATAATCAGCTATGCTGATAAAAAGTTAAACCAATATAAATTTAATGAACACATTTTATAAAAGTCTTGATGTAAAATGCCCCAGATTGAAACTCCATTATACAGCCATTTACTAGTAACAGACAATGAGTTAGACTTTGTAACTCAAAGTCGAGCAAAATTCTATTATTGTAGTGAATTTGATACAACACATTCACCATCAGGACTTGATGTGAACAATGGAAATGATCAATTTCTTAAACTAACCTGAAGTGAGGAAAAATCAGCTGGGAGATAGTAGCTATATTCCAAGTAAAAGACAATAATATCTGGATAAAGGTAGCTGTAGGAGGGATTGAGGAGCATGGATAAAGATTTGGAATATTGATGTTCAGTCCCTTGTGAATGCTGAAAGCCAGATAGCTTTTACTTTCTTCAATTTAACAGGCATGTGTACTTCAGGTTACATTTTATTAAAATACCCTGTACTTTTTCTATAAAAGATTATTTCTGATTTTGATTGAGTAGTGTCAGTTTATTCTTCCAAAGCCCTTTTTAAATAACCAGAGCTATATTTCTTCTATTTTCCTTTAAGCTAGGATAAATAAAAATGGGAAAAATTTCAACCTAGTTATAATGTGCCTTCTAAATATATTTTAAATTATTCTAATGCGGATGACGTTAGAACATGGAAATACCATAATAACTTAGAGCTCATTAGTTCCAAACTATCACCCAATGGCTGCAGCCCCTCAACAGTCGGCCTTGTTGGTATTCAGCCAGCCTGGATTTGGATACTTAAAGTGATGGGAAGTTTAGCCTTGCACATAGCCTGCCTTATTTACTG
The DNA here is from genome assembly GCF_000147115.1 of Myotis lucifugus. Taxonomy (NCBI): domain Eukaryota; kingdom Metazoa; phylum Chordata; class Mammalia; order Chiroptera; family Vespertilionidae; genus Myotis; species Myotis lucifugus. Next base: position 1,956,335 of record NW_005871191.1, on the reverse strand, counting down.
GGATAAATAAGATCATTGGCAAGATCTTTTTAAGTTTACCTAAATCTGTTTCCCTCTGGCATTTGGTATGATTCTGCACTTTAGAGCGGGATTATTCCATTTCAGCATTATTTACATTTGGGGCTGAATTATTATTTACTGTGGGGGTTGTTGTGTGCATTATAGAGTTTTTAGCAACATCCTTCTATTTACTTGGTACCTGCACACATCCTCCCCTCACTCACGACAATCAATACTGTCTTTAGATATTGCCAACTGTCATCTGAGAGCAAGACTGCCCCAGTTGAGAACAACTGATGTAGAACAATAAACAAGAACCAAGGCTATGCATTAATAATGACCTAGTCTTAAAATCTCACTCTGCCAGGCAGTATGCTTTGGGCAAGTTACCTCCCCTCTCTGAGACCTAAATTCCATACTTTTAACATGGGGCTAATAATATCTACCTCACAGGGATGGTGTCAGATGCAGTAAAAACAGATGTGAAGCACATACTCGTTAGAGTATTTGGTAAATGATCAATAAATGCCAGTTCCTTTCACAGCTGCAAAAAGTTCTTGCTGGTTGATTGACTGTGGTAAAAAGCTATATACCAAACCACATACAATTAAAAGAAAAACTTGAGCAGCATATGACTACAGACTTATACAAATAAGAATAATCACTCCTGAGTTCTGAAGCAGCCATGGCAGTGTGGGTGTTACACTCCCCCAAAATATACTCAAAGTGAAAATGGATTTCAGCCCACAGACGAATGTTATACTTTTATAGACTTAAGGCATTTTTGTCAACTGTGTTGGCACTATTATGCTTTCCTTGCAATCCATTCTCAGTAGATATTATGTTTGCAATTAAACAAAGAGAGAGTACTTTAGAAATAATGGGAAGAATGCATTTCCATGAATAAAAAAAATGTTTTCAGAGAAAGGAACATTGCTAAAGCAATACCAGAATTAATTACATTCAAATGGCATGGAACATTTAAATGCAATTTAAATTGAGTTGTGTACATTTCTACAGTTTAAGAAAAGACGTGCTTCATTCATAGATAAAGTTAAAACAATGATGAATTTTATAAACTCTCTTCTTCTTTCTCTCAATATTAGGGTTACTGGGTAGCATATAGGACACCCAATTAAATCTGAGTATCAGGTAAACAGCAAATAAAATGTTAGTATAAATATATCCCAAATGTTGCATGCAACGTATCAATAATATAAGATTATTTGTTGTTTACCTAAAGTTCAGACTTAATTGGGCATCATTTTGTTTGTTTGATTGATAGATTTTTTTTATATCTGGCAACCCTACTCAATATATACATAGTAAATTCAGCTTAATCCTGATTCTTATAATCTTTGCCCTGGAATACTACATGCTCCTCCCACTGGAACTCCCCACTCCAAACTGCACAGAATGATGTGTTGCTCTCCATGGACAGAGGATAATGTCAATACATAGCATCCTTCAAAATAATGTACCTTCAACCTGCCTTTATTGCCTTAGGTACCCCTTTTTTCCTCCAAAGCACACACAACAAACACATTTCTTTGCCTGGCAGTATTTGCTTCAGCCACATCATTGCCTTGTACACTATTCCTTCTTCCTGTGACAAGCTTTCTTTTCTACCTCCTCCTAACGTCTGCCTATCGTACACCTACTCAAGTCCAAACTCAAATGCAGCCCCTTTTCTGTAGGCTTCCACTCCCCAGACAGCATTTGGTAGTCTCTGCTCTCAGGAACTCCAAGGGACTCTTTCCCCCTGTCCATGCCATGTGGGAGTCTGTGCTTGTTCTTCAATAAATTTCCACCTTTGCTATACCATCTTCCGTCTGTGGTTTCATTCTTCAAATCTGACAGACAAAGAGCCCAGGAAAGCCATCCTGCCCAGGGGAGCACCGCGTGTTCTAGTCCAAAAATCCCGTATCATTACCAAGCAGTGGGACCCAATTTCTTATTATTATGGGGAAATATATACTGAATTTTAATTTCAAATTTAGAATAAGTCCTGCAATAGGAAATACACAGTTAAGTGAGAGCATAATTCCCTTATCTTATGGAAATGTAACTGCTGCCTCTCCCAGCTTATGGAAATGTACCCTTTTGCAACTCTGTAGCCCTGTGTTTTTTCCATGGACTCCCTTAATTTTAAAAATGTCCTAAACCTGCATATTTAACCCCTAAAAATTCCTATTTCAGTAATGAGCTACTTTATCTAGTCTGCATTCCTATAATGGGACAGGAGGTGAGCTAACATTCCATCCTGGCAGGGAGAAAATGACAGGAGATTGGGAAGAGAGTCTGCAAGCAACCCCATCTTGGGAAGCATTGCAGGGAGAAGACAGTGGATACCCAACTCTCTACTGCTCCCGGTGTCCAACTTCCCCTGACTTGTAAGTTGAATGGGCTCCTGACCCAAGCTAACCAGGAGCTTCCTGAATCACTGACAGTGTCCAGGAAAGCCAGACACCAATGTTGTCTCTAACCTTACTTAAGCTGCAATAAACAAGCTTCACTAGGTTCCTTCAAATTGCAGGTGTGATGGAAAAATATAGGCTGATTCTTAGAATATAAGGAAGACTAGCTTTGTGAAGACTCACAGTCCATAACTTTTCAATATGCTACCTATCTATAATATATATATATATAATATATATATATATATTTATATACATACATACAGTGGGGCCTTGACTTACGAGTGTCCCAACTAACGAGTTTTTCGAGATACGAGCCGTCTCTTGGCCGATTTTTTGCTTTGAGTTGTGAGCTAAAATTCGGGTTATGAGCCAGCTTCAGATACCCCACCCACACCTCTAGTTGGCGCAGCGAACGTCACAGTGAACGCCACAACATCAGCTCAGCATCACGTGTCTCACTCGTTCACTTTAATGATTTGACATACGAGTAATTTTAGTTACGAGCTCCGTCACGGAACGAATTAAACTCGTAAGTCAAGGCCCCACTGTATATATATATATATATATATATATATATATATATATATATATAAAGCCAGCAACCGGAACAACCGGAACAACCAAAGACCAGAACAGCATGACCCCTTGCCCAGGCTGGCCCCGCCCCCCAGGGAGCACTTAGGGATGCCCCTAGGCAGCGATAGGGTGCTAGTTTGATGGGGGAAAGTCAAAGAAATAGGGGGGAAGGTCTTAAGGGTCGGCAGGGTTGGGGTGGTGGGCCCAGAGGTTTGGAGTGTGCTGGGGAAGAAAGAGGAAGATTCGATTGGAAAATGGCTTAGCACAGTACCTTCCTCATTACAAACCAGGATGGCAACAGTGGACTGAATGCGTGGTTGTTTCATGAGTGCGCTTGGGACCGACATGTTCATGGCCGCAGCATTACTCCCGAAACTTCACTGATTCCAAGTAGTAAACAGCTATCAATGCCAAAACAGAAAAATCCACTCCAACTGGAGGCCCTGGACCTTGCAATAGGACTGAAGGAAACACCACTTAAGGCAGAGCTAGAAAAACCGGAAGTATGCAACCAGAGGATTGTGGGATTGTGGAGGATGTCTGAGCGCCTACCGCTAGAACGTGAGCCTGTTATTGCACATGTACATAGTCAGCCCTATAGTCCTCAGTCTTGCAGTATTTGGACGTGACTTCTGGGGGGAAATTATTTTGATGGAGGTTTGTTGTTCCCTTGCAGTAAGGAAAATCAGAATTAAAGGTTTTGTTTGTTACCGTGGTTTGAAGCGGAGGAAAATGGGACAGTGACAAATAAGAAATCTTGGAGATAGTGAGGGCAGTTTGTCCAGACTGTTGAGAGCTCAGAATGAGGGTTTAATTGGGATAGAAAACTTGCTAATAGCACCTGATGCCTGAAATCTGAGTGCTCTACTTTTAGGTTTTCCAGTTCAAGTTTTTGGAGACTCCCTATTAAACATTCCTGATTGGAAAGTGTTTGTATAGAAGCCCATAAGTATTAAGGATTTGCTGTGTTTACCATGCTTAGCTCTCTGTAAGGAATATGGAATAATGTCAAATGCCTCATGTTCTCAAGAGGCTTGAATTTTAAAACAAAAAATAAAGAAGAAAGATAAATATTAAAAATAAAAAAATAAGAAGCTTGAGTTTTAAGGGTGAAATCAGGCAGGCAGTCAAGTGGTTAGGGGCAATCAGGCAGACAGGCAGTCTAAACCAGCCTAAACCAGCAGTCGGACATCCCCCAAAAGGTCCCAGATTGTGAGAGGGTGCAGGATGGGCTGAGCAACACTTCCCTCTCCCCCGTGCACAAATTTTATGCACTGGGCCTCTAGTAAAAGCATAGTATGCTAATTAGACCAGACAGCCAAATGACCTTCCAGATATCCTTCCGGGTGAAGCCACAGGGGCAGGAACTGAGGCAGAGATGGTTAGAAGTGATTAGGCAAGCAGGCAAGCAGTTAGGGGCAATGAGGCAGGCAGGCAGGTGAGCTGTTAGGGGCATCAGGCAGGGTGGTTAGGGGTGATCAGGCAGGCAGGCAAAGTGGTTAGGGGAGATCAGGCAGGCAGGCAGGCGAGTGGTTAGGAGCCAGTGGTCCAGAGCCAGTGGTCCCAGATTGCAAGAGGGATTGGGAGAGGGTGTAGGCCGGGCTGAGGGACCCACCGCCCCACAGCCCCTGCACAAATTTCATGCGCCAGGCCTCTCGTTTTTCATAAGAGTTGATGTTTGAGGGAACCCACTTATCAAATGAAGGCAGGGTATTATGTGTTATTTTTCCCCTAATGGTAGCTTTATTGGACAATGATTTTCACATGTGGGATGACTATGTATTATTCATCTCTCTGATCTCAATATTTTTTCATATTGTCCTTTTCATGTTTGGGACTTAATATATTTTTAGGATAAAGACTATATCCACCTCATAAAATGGATTATGTAATATTCTTATTTTTTATTTTCAAGAACAACTCATATGAAATAAATATTACCCCCTTATATCATCAGTGTGTGAAGGATTTTGCAAGGAAGATACTATTTCATGAACTTCATTGTTACTGTTCTATTTTCTATTTCTTCTTGTGTCAATCATTTCATTTTTTATTTCTTTTTCATTTCTCCAATGAACTGACTAGTACTTTACAATATTACTTCATTCTCTTAACAAAGATGTAATTATTTTCCCCTTTATCATTCTGTGTTTTTTTAAAGCAGAGGAAGTTTCTTTCATATATCATCTTGCCCCTTCTCATGTTCCCCCCTCTCCTACCTGATGTTTATCAATCCTGTTAGATTTTGCAAAGAGCCATGCTGTGGTTTTATTAATTTTACCTATTTTTATTCCCTATTTTCTTGACTCATGCCCTTAACTTTACTATTTTTTCGCCCCTGATTCTTTGTATTTATTCCTTTGTATTTATTCCTAAAAATTCTTTGTAATTTTTTCTAGCCTCTTTTGTTGAACTCTTTACTCACTTGTTTTCAGTCATTGCTATTTCCTCATAAACATAGTTAAAGCTTTAATTTTTTTTAATGAGTACTGCTCCACATTCATCTCACAAATTTCCACATGTGGTGTTTTTATTTCATACAGTTCTAAGTATTTCATCATTTTATCTTTATGACTTCCTTTTTAACTAAGTGATAATTTGTTAGTTTGATTTAATTTTCTAAACATATGGAATTTTAAGCTCTTCTTTGGTTACTGATTTCTAGTTTTCATGCATTGTTGTCTTGTTACCAGAAAATATGGTCTGTACAATGCTAATTCTCTTGAATGTATGGAGGCTTCCTTTGTGATCCAGTTGTAGTAGATACTGTGGTGCTCTATCCAGATGGCTTCATCAGGGCTGATTCACTGATCTCCCAGCTGTTGTCAATATCATCTGCTGATGTCATCAAGCATGTTCCTTACTGGAAACCACCCTCAGAGGCAGAGAGATGCCTCTGGCAAGGTTATGCCTTCCCTGGTTCAGCTTGCAGCCAATGACATACAATATCCCCTCATCTTAGTTTGGAAAAACTGAAGGTCCTTCTCAACCCCAAACCTCCCATTAGGGTTGGTTGAGCCCCACTTGCAACCTCACTCTGCCTAATCTTGCCATTCTCATATATGTACAGGCATATCTCCTAAGAGCACATCCCAATAAATATTCTGCATACAACTCTCCATCTCAGATTCTGTTTCCATGGGATCCAATCTAAGACATTAGTACAAATTTAATGTTGTGACTTGGCAGGTGTGTTAAAGAAAATGTATATCCTGTGTTTGTTGGTGTAAATTTCTACAGGAATATTTTAAATGATTTTTATTATGATTTTTTGTCTTTATCTATCATTTTTTGAGAGCAGTTTGTTAAAATATCTCAACTACAAGTGGTATTTTACCTAGATCTCCCCATTACTATCTAAATTATAACTTTGCTTATTTCAAGATTATATTGTTAAGTACATACATATTCAGGAACTTTAAATACTCTTGACCATTATCAGTGTATAATAATTTTCAATGATGCTTGGCAATTTTTGCCTCAAGTTCTTTTTTTTAATCGGATATTACAATTGTACCAAACTGCCATCTAGCTGCCATTTAGCCTGTTCCACATTTTTTCTATCTTTTCATTTTCAACTATTCTGTATACTGTAGCTCTAAATGTGAGAGGTTAATGAATCATGAAGACATGCTCAAGAGTGAGAGGTTTGCCTTGCTAAGAGGGGAAAGATGACTCAGAATGGAAGAGAGCAGGGATAGCTATCTACTTTCTCTCCTTCAGGTAGGTCAACAACATGCCCCTGCTTTGCCTTAGGCATAGAATTCCCCACCCTGCTGCTCCTGCAATGGAGCAACAAGAACAGAGCTTCACCACCTGTGGGTTATAGGGTAATATCCAGCCAGGGGTAAGCAGTCAATAGCAATGAACACAGACCAAACTGGATATTTTTTAAACTGGCTATTAATATTTTAATTAATATTTACACTGAACAACCGACATAAACCGGGGGTGACCTGGACAAATTGTCATGTATGGTCACCCAAACTGTACCCTCACCTTCCACCTTCACCCTATAGGCTCGGTAATTAGAACACTGTTTTAAAAGAAAAAAAAATCCAAAAACAGGAAGCAAATAGTCTAAAATTATCTTCACAACTGAAGAGAATATTCTTCAGCTTAAAAAAGCAAAGCAAATCCTATGTACACAGAACTCAAAACCTATGTATATTGCAGGGGAAAATAATAAAATACAATGCCTATCTAGACAAATCCCAGAAAAATCTCTGAATTAGATGAATAAAGAAAAAAAATCCTCGAAGTACCTTTACAGAAAAAGAGCTAATCTACAAAAAAAAAAAAAGGCCCATGCTTACCTGAGATCCCATTTTAAGATACTTGATGTCAGAAAACAATGAAGTAATAGAGACTATAAGAAGGGACATGATGTGATCTTTAGAGACTATCGTCGGTCAACTTATCTCTTACACATTAAAAATATCAGAAAATACACTCTCCAATATATAAGAGCTAAAAATATGCCACTCACTTAACTTGGGTAATAAGGAAGTCAAAATAGAAAAGCACAAGTAAAGAATTCATTAAAAAAAAAAAAAAAAGCCTCGAAGATATTCCTATGGGACTCTACAGTAGCACAACATCCAAGTCCCTGGAATAGTGATGATACCAGTGAGTAAAATACAAATTAAGCCCAACACAGCATTGATCCTGCAAGAAAGTACAAGTATTTAGAATTTCTTTCACAATGACATCAAAATGATGTTTAAAAGTAAATAATCTCAGTATAAATTATACTGTTCAATGGGAATAATACTGTAACACTGCACAGACAATTTCCCCATAAGAACAATTTTCTCAAGCAAGTTTACCAGCAAGTTCAAAAATTCAATAAATATGATTGAAGCTTCTTTATTAAAGAACTTAGGTCATTTTGACCAAAAGCCTACAACGAAATATGCCAGAGTGTTGATGTGATTTTCTTTGGTTATTTTAATAAGACTGACTTTTTTTGTTGATGCTTCTGTAGTTTAATATAGTAGTGAACTATATTACTTTATAAATAAGAAAACCAACTTCACATAGAAAAAAAAGCAAATGCCCAAATCTAGATTTCCCAGAGAAACATGCATTATTAATTATAAGCTCAGGTCACCATTCCCTTCATTTCCATCCTATCCTCCTGAACTCTATTTCTAAGAGTTGTTTTGATCTATTGAAAAAGCAAGAATATCTCTCCAGGCAACAGAAGATGACCGAATGTACAAAGTGAAAGGAAATTTAGAAAATTTCAGTGCAGTGCTTCAAAACCAGAAGTGATTCTGCCCCCAGGGACACACGGTAATGCCTGGAGACAATAATGTCACAACTGGGAAGGGGCAGGCTACTAGCCTCTAGTGAGGAGAGCCCAGAGGTGCTGCTAAACATCCTACAATGCACAGGACAGCCCTGACAACAAAGAATCATCCAGCATCAAATGTCAATAATGCCAAGGTTGAAAAATTCTGATTAAATTCAATCCTGATTTTATATATACAAAAACATAAGCTAAAACAGGTTGCAATTCTCATCCAAGGTTGAACGATTATGTGACAAAGGGAGCAAGCAGTCAGTGACACAGTAGATGGTGAAAAGAGAAAATTACAAATGATTATATAAGAATGTAGTTATGTTTACCCTAAAAGCACAGAAGTGGCTGAGTGAGGTTCCAGATCATTCACATGGCCAATTTGCTTTTCTTCCTTGAGCAAGGCCTCCTTCAGCCCCACAACTTGGCAGGGGCAGGTTTTCCTTGCTGTCCATCTGTCAGCCGGCCCAACACTGGGCCCCCGAAGTCCATCAAAGTGGTTGTTCCTGCTTAAATTTATGAAAGGGAAGATTGCTTTTCCTCCGCAGTTAATGAAGATCTAAAAAGGGGTGAAGATTTTTAAAGTCTCTGCCAGATGTTGTTTAATAATATCATCACTCAGTCTTTGAGGAGACTGAATCCTATCTGCAGGCTGCCAGGTTATCTGCCCTAACAGTTTATAGTTTCATTAATTTTCTTTATGTGGATATAGATAAGGGCCAAGCCTCAACTCCCTACTTGTTCTTTATAAGCACTTTTTCCTCAGGCCATTAGATACGGGCAGATATGACTGAGATGAAGTTATTTTGTACCAGGGTCGTATTTGAATTTGACTTTTCTTGGTATAAAAGTGAAAGATTTATACATAGTCTTTCAATTAGAACTATTAATGTTGAATCATGTTGCATTAACTTAGGGATTATTAGATCTGTGAAGCTGGAGCAAATTGCATGAATGTGATCCCCATAAGGAGGATTCAAGAAGAAAACCTATAATACCATTAAGGGGAAGCCTTGGTGATAACCAGGAAAATCAGACTGGTCTCAATGAAGGTGAAGCAAGAAATAGGAGATGTAGCAATGAAGTGAGATATCAGCCGTTTCAAGAGTAGGACAAAGTTAAGTTAAGGCTTCAAACTATGATTAGGTTAAAAATTCTTTTGTTTTCTTTTTATGGTGCTTTTTCTATGTCATTCTGGGAAAAAAGAAATTTTCTTAAAGAGGTTGTACAGAGCTCAATCATTAGGATTCAATTTTAGTTTTAACCAAAAAGTTTAAATGCTACAGTTCGAGAAAGAACCTTGGATTTCTTTGGTCCAGAACCCAAAAGAAGGGAGCTCAATAGTAAAACATAGTCTGGCTCTTCCAGGAAGTAGAGATGTCAGGGAGCACACTTAGAATGGAGTTAGTCTGAAACAGGCCTGCATTCTAAAGGAGTGAGCAAACACGACTCCTATGTAATCAAGTGACTCACTGCTTTGAATCTAAGCCTGGATCGGTATAAAGGTCAAATTTGAGAGGGAGGATAAAAATACTGGAATGGGCAGATCAGGTTTGCTTTTGAAAACTTAAGCAGTCTATTTAAGAAATAGGGCAGTTAGAGAGGCAAGTAGAAAGCATCTGTTTTGGAGCAAAAAGATCTGGATTTCATTCCAGCTTTTCCCCCCCTAATAGTTTCTTACTCCTCCTTTATTTCCACAACTTTTCATTTATGTCATCAAGAAATTAATGCAAATCTCACCCAGTAGCTGTGTTGGTTAGACACTTAGTAAAGTGCCTATCCTATACAGGAATTCAATAAATAAAATATTTTGTTATTGTTAAAACTTACTATATCCTACCTCATGTTTAGTGTTCACACACTTAGCTTCCAATATGTTTAAGCCTTGCCACAAACTCTTCACTATGTGTCCTGAGACTTTCCCTAAATTACATACAGATCACAATGCCTTTTCCTGTACTTTATCAGCCTTTCCACAGCTTGATGCATGTTCTAGTTCCACTCACACAGTCATTTGTCTTTCCCCTTAGCTATGCTTTAATCAGTCCTCCTTCCCTCAGTGTATTCTCAGGCAACTCTTTTTTTAAAATACATTTTTATTGCTTTCAGAGAGGAAGAGAGACAGAAACACTGATGAGAAAGAATCATTGATTGGCTGCCTCCTACATGCCCCACACTGGGGATCAAGCCCAAAACCTGGGCATGTGCCCTGACTGGGAATCAAACTGTGACCTCCTGATACATAGATCAACACTCAACCACTGAGCCATGCCAGCTGGGCCCCATGCAACTCTTAAAGTGATACCCTTCCCAGCTTGACCTAGGCTCCAAAACTAGACTATCCATACATCCCAGTTTACCTGAAGCAGTCCCCAGTGATGTGTCTGACTTCTTATCTAGTTGAGCATTTGTTCCATACTTTTCCTCTTTTACGAAGTTTCATTATTAGTCATTGTAAGAAAGCACACTGGAATGAATTTGGCAGACCTCCCTCTACTGTATACTCCCAGCTTCTGCTGTGGCTTCTCCCAGTTGTGTATGAACCACATGGACAATTAACAGAACACTTGCTATAATAGGAAGATAAATCTGAAATATGACCAGTGATAATTCCTCTCTCGCTTTATGATCTTGTCCAGTTCAAGGACAGAATGTAGGACAACCTTTCATAAAACAAAGTGACCTCAGAGCCAAGCAACCAGGGAAGCTAACTCCTGTTGTCTGAGGGAGTAGGGGACAATTATTTGATTCTGTGGTACTTTATAGCTACTAGACACATTAGCCAAATTTACTGTGCTACATACCACATGCAAAGTATATAAATCCACCAGACCACCATTTGCTGGGGTTAGTGGGAATCAAGAGATATTATAGTTGACTTGAACATACAGTAAGTGCAGGATGTAAAGGCTGAACAATTTTGCCATAGACCAGATAGAGAGTATTCAGAATACTCTTGCTACAATGATTTTATATGGTATAAATCTAAAACTATTTGTTTTTTATTTTATGTATTTTACAATAACCTCTTTGGCAGCAATGAGTTAAAAAGTAAAAGGTGTTTGTAAAGAATTAGAAATACTGAATTTTCTTTTTTTACAAAAGTTCATTATGCTTATGTGACGTGTGCAAAATATTGGTCAATATTTACAGTTTATTATGAATGCCAGGGTGACATCACTGATGACTAAATCTGTGGAAAGGCATAAATCTGTGGAAAGAAGCATCAGTGTCTACTTCAAAAGTTATTCATTAAAAAGAATGTGCTTGAAAATGACTAACTTTGGCAAACACTTGTTTGTATATTGTCCCGTGAGCAAGGCTAAGTAAATCAAATGACTATTTTGAAAATTAAATTTGCTCACTTTCAATTCCAAATTTTCTTGGAGATATACAAAAATGAAGTGACAGTTAATGTGTTGGGTCCATTAGCAGAAGAATTTATCAGTTTTAAATGATGGCAGTTTTATATCCATATCATCATATACTTTAAAATATAAATTAAGTCCAATAATATTTCAACCAATTTATGGGATCAAAATAAATCTAGTTGGAGTCTGTACTGCCAGAAATAAATCATTTTGATTGTAAAACCTAATGCAAGGTCCAGTATGCGTATATCCCTAAGGTGACCTCAAAGTTCTTAAAAGGCTCATTTGTTTCTGAAATCCAATTGATGAAGTGCAGTATAGAGAGCAAGCATGACCTGCCATTTGATGCATTTCTAAAAATTCTTTACTGTTTAATTACATTATATTACATATGTCTCCTTTTTCCCCCATTGACTTCTCCCCAGCAGTTGCCACCCACCAGCACATGCCCTCACCCCCCTGTCTGTGTCCATTGGTTATGCTTATATGCATGCATACAAGTCCTTTGGTTGATCTCTTGCCCCTGTCCCCTCCCCTGTCTTCCCTCTGAGGTTGGATGGTCTGTTTGATGCTTCTATGTCTCTGGATTTATTTTTGTTCATCAGTTTATGTTGTTCATTATATTCATTGTTTTTATATCTAATATCCAATTTGCCTCAAAAATGTTATATTTTAATTACTATGTGTTTCTCTCTATAGATAGATAGATAGATAGATAGATAGATATAGATACAGAGATATATATCACTTTTAATACTATTACCAATTCAATGTAAAAGTTAAATATTTAAGAAAAATATTTGCTATTATGACATGAATAGGTATTTCAGTGAACCACAATGTTTTGATTGACAACAATGTTTTTAGAGCTCTAATTCTAACTTTACTTACTTAGAATGTTATACTTAAAAATATAATTCAATTTTATATTAAACTGTGGTATTTTGCCCATTCGAATAAAAGTTGTAATTGTTTTTTTCTTTTATTATTAAATTTATTGGGGTGACATTGGTCAACAAGAACATATAGGTTTTAAGTGTGGGTTTCTATGTTGTAAGATCTATATATTGCACCATGTGCTCATCACCCAAAATCATACCTTCTCCTGTCACTATATATTAGGACCCCTTCCCCCCACCCTCTTCACTCTGGCAACCATCACACTGCTGTTTGTGTTCACAAGTTTCAGTTTTATATCTCACATATGAGTGAAATCATATAGTTCCTAGCTTTGAGTTATGTCAGAAAAAGAAATGGAAAAAAAATTCCTTTCACAGTTATAACCAAAAGAATAAAATACCTAACAAAGAATGTGAAAGACCCATATACTGAAAATTACAAAAAAATTATTAAAAGAGATTGAGAAAGACACAACAAAATGGAAAAATATTCCATGTTCATGGATTAGAAGAATCAACATAGTTAAAATGGCCATATTACCCAAAGCAATATACAGATTTAATGCAATGCCCATTAAAACCCAATGTTGCCCTAGCTAGTTTGGTTCAGTAGATAGGGTGTTGGCCTGTGGACTGAAGGGGTCCAGGTTTGATTCTGGCCAAGGGTGCATGCCCGAGTTGTGGGCTTGATCCCAGGTGGGCGGTGTAGGATATAAGCATATTAGAGCTTGCATTAGCTTTTGCAATCAAAAGCTCCCCTCATTTGCTCTCTCTCATTTCTTTGTAACCATTTCTCATTCACACCAGCTAAAAGGATTACCCAACTGCTATTTTAATTATGTGAATCCCGTGATCAAAAGAGTTATTTCCGGATATTTAGAAACCTGAATACCTGATTTCTAAATGGCCTTGAACTGAAAATCTCTTCTGTTTGTTCCTGGGAGGACACACACGCTTTTCAGCTGTAATGGTGTTTTGCTTAGAAAAGTTCTAATTTGGGAAATTGGACACAAGTCCTTCCCCAGATTGGCATTATGGGTAATCTTCAGCATGCTTATTCATACTTGTTCTTAGTGCCACTGTCTACGGAATGATGGTGTCCTCTGGCTCTGACATTCCAGGATTGGTGAGGAAACTGGATGCTTTATCTTGATTAACTGCCCGTGCTTCATCATCCATTAGTGTGTCTGACAGGAGGGAAAAAAGTGAAGCCCCCCCCCCCCCCTACACACACCACCACCACCACTCCTTTCATTCAACTACCCAATCCAATTAACTCCAATTAAAATTTGTACTTTTAATTAGTTTGTCTGATAGGCTTTTTAAAACCTCATAAATCTTTGCCTTCCCGTGTTTAGGCTTGGCAGCTGTTTTGCTCCTTTTAATCTGAGCTCCTCTCACCCACTTGTGCCACTTCTGATTCAGGATTCCTTGTTCCTGTTTATCTAGTGTCTTTTTTTTTCCCCCCTTCCTTTTCCCCCTATAGTGATAACACACTGCGTAATCAGAATTTTAGAAGGAGAGGCGCACAGATTTTAAACTACCTAGAAACTATTTCATTCATGGGAAAAGAAAATAGTGTTAAAGGATTTGGAGCTCAGTTGAAATATGTCAGCATCCCAGACACGTTTTAAACTTTCCCCAGACTATGTCATACATCATCCTTTCGTGACCTGCTGAAGCCAACACCTAAATCACATATTTTGAGGAGTACGAAGGAAACCCTTCACCCCCAAAGGTTTTTCCAGAGCAGCACATGTTCAATGATGCTTGGTTTTGTCAATCTTATGGTTATATCAAAATAAATTTATTAGGATTGCAAATTTCATGAAGGCAAGAGTTTTTGTCTGCTTTTTTAACCTCAATGTTCCTACCACCTAAAACAATGCTAGGAAATAACAGATGCCTAATACATACTTGTTGAATAAATGAATGAGTGAATTTATAAATTTTCAAATAAATGAATAAATTAAATTAATTAGTTATTTAAATAATGTAAATAACTGTGTAATTTGTAACTTTACTTCAAAACTATGATTAAGAATTTGTTACAACAAATGAAACAGTGTTGATGCTCAAGACTGCCTTCACCTACTACTCAACACAATTTTATAAGTTACTATTTTTTTAATTTTTAAATTATTACATTCAGATTTAGAAAGGATAAATAACTTACTGTAGGTATCAGAGTTAGTAAGTAGCAGAATCAGAATTATAATTTAATTACAATAAAAGTATCAGAAAAATTTAGACATCAAGAAAAAAATTATACCACCATAACAAAACTACTATGAAAATTGTATCATAAATGTGTCTAATTTTTCTTCTCATGAATTTTTTGTTTCAGATGATACTATCAGAGGATGTCTTTTTAAAAAATTATGTACTGACTCTTAGACCTTGTGGTACCTTATCTTCATATGTATCGTTTCAATGGTTGCATCTGCCATTAACCTATCAAAGGCCCATAGCCTTGCACGATATTTTATCCTTTCCAAAACATTTACAGATGACATTTGGTTTATACCAAAAATCCTTGATAATTGGTCCTGTGCAAATGTCCCTGGGTTCAAATAACCCCTAACATTCATTTAAACTTTGGTTTATAGGATTAATACATAAACAATACTACTCGTATTTTATTGGCCCAATCATTGTATGGTGGCTACCTTTCCAGTAATAAGCCTTCCTGTCTTGGGAGCCTAGTTGGTAATGGCACATGGGGTGAGGTCGATGGGTCGGTGTGGACCAAATATCTCTGTTTGGCCCTGACTGGTTTGGCTCAGTGGATGGAGCGTTGGTCTGCGGACTGAAGGGTCCCAGGTTCGATTCCAGTCAAGGGCATGTACCTTGGTTGTGGGCACATCCCCAGTGGGGAGTGTGCAGGAGGCAGCTGATCGATGTTTCTCTCTCATGGATGTTTCTAACTCTCTGTCCCTCTCCCTTCCTCTCTGTGAAAAACCAATAAAATATATTTAAAAATATATATATATCTCTGTTTGTTTTGGACAGGACCGAATATCAAGGACCTCCTGGCATGAACCAAATGTCTCCGTGGACATTTTAGGCAGGAACAAATGACCTCTAATCCTCTGTACAATGACTCTACCTTGGGGAGTAATCCCTTATCCTAAAGGCTAAAATAAGTCTCACATGAAAGGTAATAATAATGATTAAACTATACTTACTATTTACTAGTAGTAATAACTAATACACTGAAGGTTTACCATGAACCAGGCATTGAGCTGAGCATTTTAGATATAGTAACTTATGCAGCAAAATATGCTTTTATTAACAAATTATGCCTTTACTTATTAGTGTGTTTGTCAGTTCTTCCTCAAAGGGAAAACTCGGAAAGAAAAGGAGAAAATGGGGTGGTAGGAGGCCCAAGATAGAAAGAATGAGATAACCTACCTCAACTTTTCAGAGAAACATAATCAAGACAGTCTTTATTATAAAGAACTAAATTGGACAAAGGCTTATATGCAAGTATTAACTACCCACCCTTACAACCACTACATCTTTTCTCTCCTCTGCTTACCATCTGCTCTGCCCTTACCCTACTCCATCTTCTTCTTTTCTATCAAACGAACCATCACAATAACCTCCCAAGTGCCTTCCTATAGCTTTTTATATTTAGCCCACACTTATCTATTAAAGAAAAGCAGTTGTTTTAAATGTTGGTAGATGCTGTGATCACAAGATGGTTGAATTCATATCATATTAAATATTAAAACTAAAAGGTATATTATCAATCATCTAGCTCCCCTCATTTTCCAAATAAGATTAAAAAATGATTCATAGAGATGTCATAAATTTGCACAAAATTATGGAGATTATCTGGGATAATCAAATATACCCAATCTTTTAGACAGCCTATTCTTGATTTTGCTTAAGTATGATTCTCAGGTATTTATTATTAGACTATCATTAAAGCAAATCTCCCTAATCTACCAATTCTCTTCATTCCTTTCTACTACCAAAAAGCCCAATTTAAAAAATATTAGGATAATGAGAAGAATAACAATTTTTATAATCAACCAAAGAGTAATAGAATTTATAAGTAAATTACTCTTACTGATACTTATCATAAGCTAAACCATGTACCTAGCCATACTATAAACTTTTGGAAAGTCTTGTTCCCTGAAGAGGAGGATGAAAATGTTGCCCATTAACAGGGTATATGTTTAAATTTCTCTCTGCTTAGAATATTTCATTCCTTTGCCAGATATTTTCTGTAGGGAAGCATGGGACTTGGTTGGAAAGTCTGTAAGGAGAATTCTCCAAAAGGTCGGGGCCTCTTAGGGGGACCTTGCTGAAGGCGGCAGCCCTGCCTTGACTTTTCCAAACAAGTCTGAGCCCCCAGGTGTTTTACTAGAATTTCTGTTTAAAACCCGACCTTATAGAAGCATGTGCTTTCTCAAGGATACTTACCCTGCTGATTATATCTAGAGATTAATTTTAGTTCAAGCTGTTGTGACAATAAAAGCCTAAGGAAGCAGGCAATCGGGGCTTTTTTGGCTCCTTATGCCAACTAGCCCTTTAACCTCTCTTTCACAGAAACGTGTCAGAGTAATCATTCATCTGTCGTTCAGGGTCTGTTGGTCAATCCAGGAAATTTTCCACACAGCACCCAAACTTTCCCTTCTTCCTTGCTAATTTCATCTGGGTTTCTTTTTTAATTACTCTCCTCCAGGAGGTTTTCTCTGTTACCATGATACTCATGTGGTCAGGTACCCTTCACCCTTCTGTATAATGTCATAGAGTCATGAACTTACCTCCTATTATCCTATATAATAAAAGCCTAATATGCAAATTGTCCCCTCGGGAAGTCATTTGACCGGGAGTTTGACCGCTCACTATGACCTGCACTGACCACCAGTGGGTGGCGCAGAACATGGCAGGTGTCAGCAACGTGACACTGGCAGAAGGTGGCATTGGAGGCACTGCCAGCTCCAGTGGGCCCCGATGAGAGTGGAACGGTGGTGGGATGGTGGAGCAGGTGAGCAGGTGGCACCAGGCCAACACGGGTGTGAGCAGGGGCCTGATCGCTCCGCCTATCTCCCTGCAGATGGTGACCAGTGGCAGCAGGGGATGGGGCTGCTGCCCAGCTCTCAGCCACTGAGGGAGCTGGGCAGGGGGCCCTGCCTTGATCAATCACCCTGTAGGTGGGGTGGTGGAGCAGATGAGGGGTCGATGCTAGGCCACAGTAGGGTGCCAGGTGGGGCTGTGGGGCTGCGAGGCTGGGGGCGCAAGCTGGGGCCCGATCCCCCAGGGCCACCCCAAGGCACCCCACCTGTGCACGAATTCATGCACCGGGCCTCTAGTAGTATTTATAACAGAGCACCAAGTGAGTATTTGTGTTCTCTCCAGGACACTAAAATATGTAGTTACACTGTGTCCTATGTATCCATACTAAGATCACAATGCATTTCTTGAATGAATAAATGAATAAGCATCATGAGTTTACACCAAGCCATACCCTGCCAACCTGGCTTTCTGATGACCAGCATTACTTATTGGCAAGAGCTCTGGTGACCATGAATTAGAACAATGATAAGAGGCCTCAAAGGAATATAACCATTAGCTTAGTCTCATAAGTCCTGTCCAAAGCTAATTTCTCCATCACACAAAAACTCTCCATGAATGCTATCTTGATTCTCAATCTTTTATAGTCTTAGGTACAGTTTAAATTCTAAAATTTGCATCTTCACTTAAAGGTTCCTTTTTATTCACAGATATTCTACTATTTCCTCATTCCCCTTTCAGCACTCTGTCATTATTGACAGAACATTTGACTACATATTTTTCCTTCACTTGACAGACAGCCCTTGTGTTTCTATAAATAAGCCATTTCCACACTATACTGCCCTTTTTTCCTAACTCACAGCAAGAGGGACTTGCCTATATAAAAGGTTGCACAAAGCCCTTAGTTCAACATTCCATCTGTTATATGTCAAGGTAATAATATGTATTCTCAGCTGCTTTGAAAGCAAATTTTACACTTCATTTAAAATTTGATGGTCAGTCCAGTACTGAAGAGTTTGCCTGACATCTATATACCACAGTCGATCTGTTGAAAACCACATCCCTAAGAGAACTTTTTCTACCTGCACATCTCTCACCACCAATGAAAAACATTTCATATGGCCCTTTTAAATTCAGGAGCTCCTCCTTACTCAAAAAAAGTTTTAATAGCATAGCCACACATGATCTCAGAATAGGGAGTTTTTTATTTTCCATCCTAGCAAATTATTTCACTGCAACACTATTGTCATAAATGTTCCCATTTATGCTAGTGTTATTTTATCAGCTGGTAAATTTGTTTGTTTGTTTTCCTTTGTTTGGAAAGAAGAAGGTTGAATAAAAGAATCACAGAAAGCCACCTAATTGTCTGGAAGTCTCCAGGGCAGTCATCCTGATCCTCTCTTGTATGTCCTTTCCATATCTCATGATGGCCCCGCTATGGTTCCCTTTTTCTTTAGGGAAAATGAAGAAGTGAAACATCAACATTCAGCTAATACAATATATCAGAAAGAGATGTCATTCCTCCACTTAATAAAGCCCCCAAACATGGTGATTCATCATTTAGTACTTATGTATGTGAGGGGTGGGGAAGGCAGTGGGTGTGAGTGGGTGCACACACACTTGTTCTTAATATTCAGTTGTTCTTAATGAGAACTATATTTCCTCTTTTTCCTTAAAAAAGGGAAAAAAACTACAGAAGGCATCAGTGTTTTAGTAGCTATATCCTAGCCTGACTAGGATATTAGCTACATTTCTTAACCAATAATTAACCTTATATCCATATTGTCCATCCCTCCTACTCTTACATTTTTTTCTGTTATGAAAATAAAGACTGGATTTTACAAAAGTTAAAGTTAACAGAAGAGATGTGACAAGCAAGATGTAAGTGGGAAAAAGGTTAGATAGGAGGAAAGAAGACAGACCTTTCTTTTATTTCCATAGAACTTTCCCCCTACCTTCTAGTCTAAGCCTCACTGTATTGAATTGTAAATATAATGGAATCACTTGCCCACTAATTTTTGATAAATGATGAATGAACAAATAGTATATTATGGAGTGCATTGAGCATGGAAAGTTTCATAGCAGTATAAGGAAGCATAAAGTCAGTGCTGAAGAATTAATAAGACTCAGATAACCCAGTTGTGGAGAGTGACATGAGTAAAGATACAGAGGAGGGAATGAACTTGACGCACTAATGGGTGTTGTGTGCCAGTCTCAACCCATCAATAACCAATGAGGTAGCTGGCCCCCATGCTTGTGGTTCTTATTGTGATTACAAGATGCCTTCAGCAATAACCATCAGGAAAATTTGGGGGAAGAAAAAGGTTTATTACAGATCCTGGAGGTTAGAGGTAGTGAGAGAGTGTGCCTGGGATTCTGCCTTTATTGGGGTCAAAGATGGGCATGGGCTCACTCTTTATTGGTGAATTTAAAACATAAGAGAAAGAATTTAAAGCACAAGAACAGGGGAGGGGAGAAATGGCCCAAATTGTCAGTTATTGAAATCAACCAAAATGTCTAAAACAAAGGAGCCTGTTAGAGAGAAGTGGAGGCAGGAGTCAGGAGTGGCGGTGGGACTTAGCTGGATGGTGTGTGTATGGACGGGTGTCTGCCTGGCTTTTTATCTAGTCTTGGGGCTGGCAAAGTGTTTATTTGAAATAGCCATCCTTGAAGTGGATGCCTTGGCAATCAAAGCTTAAATGAGTCACTTGCATTACCAAAAAAACAAACAAAAATAAAATAAAATAAAACACAATGGTCAGGGCTTACACTATAATTAATAGATTAGTCCAGGTACAAAAAAAAAAAAGTAGGGATAATCTTAAAACTGTTCTACAGACAATTTAATCTCAATGATACATTCTTTTCTGGCAAGAAGAAAATAACAAAAATCTTTCCAACTTTTATTTTCCCACCCCAATATTTCTAGTGTATGACTCAGGGCTTTTGGATTCTTGATGACTTTCAATTATATACAGGTTACAGACCAATGTGAATAAATAAAAGAAAAACCTAGAAGGACACATTTATCACAGCTCAATTAAAAGTCTTATTTATTAGGGAGAAAAAAGCTATTTCATTAAAACAGCTTCATTAATTATTTAGAAAATGTGGGTAACTTGGAAACGCATCACCTGAATAACTTGGGAGGCTAGTGATTAGTTGCGCTTTCTAATGGCAAGAAACCTTCTCATAGAAAAATGTCATCTGAAATGTTATTCTTTAAAACTCGGTAATAAAAACAAAAAAAAACTAATAGAAATTTTAATGCAGTACCAAGAGCCATGGAAATAAATGTCACCAGTTTGATGAAAACAAGATCTCTTCTGGCATCTACCATTTAATTTGGTTTTGCTTCAAACCCAAGCCTTTATAAAAAATGAAAAGCCTCTGGTTACAATCTCTAAGTCCATTTAGGAAGCCACTGCCTTGAGTAATTTCTATTATATAACAGGTGCTGTTAGTGTTTCCAACAAGTCATAGCCTCTAGACAAACTTTGGTGACACATTCATTTCCTTAATCAGTTTGCATTCACTGAGCACTTACAGGCAAACCTGGTTTTATTGCACTTCACTTTATTTTGCTTTGCAGATATTGTGTTTTGTACAAATCGAAGGTTTGTGGCAACCCTGCATTGAGCAAGTCAATGGGCACCATGTTTCCAACATAATTTGCTTACTTCATGTCTCTGTGTCACATCTTTGTAATTCATGCAATATTTCCAAATTTTTAATAATTAATAAATTTGTTATGGTGATCTGTGATTGGTGATCTTCGGTGTTACTGTTGTAGTTGTTCTGGGGTGCCACAAACTGCACCCTTATAAGATGGCAAAATTAATTGATAAATATTGTGTGTTCTGACTGCTCTACCAACCAGCCATTCCTCTCTCTCTCTCTCTCTCTCTCTCTCTCTCTCTCTCTCTCTCTTCCCCCCATCTCTCCCTCCCCAGACCTCCCAACTCCCTAAGATACAGCAGCATCAAAATTAGGCCAATTAATGACCATACAATGGCCTCTAAGGGTTCAAGTGGAAGGAAGAGTAGCACATTTCTCATTGAAATCAAAAGCTAGAAATAATTAAGCTTAGTGAGGAAGGCATGTCGAAAGTCAGTATACCTGAAAGCTAGGTCACATGTGCCAGTTAGCCAAGTGGTAAAAATAAGGGAATATTTCTTGAAGGAAATTAAAAGTGCTAGTCCAGTGAACACATGAATGACAGGAAAGTGAAACAGCCTTATTGCTGATGTGGAGAAAGTTTTAGTGATCTGGATAGACGATGAAACCATCCACAACAGTCCCTTAAGCCAAAGCCTGATCCAGAGCAAGCCCCTAACTCTCTTCAATTTTATAAACATTGAGAGAGGTGAAGAAGCTACAGAAGAAAAGCTGGAAACTAGTAGAGGTTGGTTCATGAAGCTTATGGAAAGAAGCCACTGCTATAATATAAAATTACAAGGTGAAGCAATAAGTGCTGATTAAAGCTGCAGCAAGATTTTCAGAAGATCAAGCTAATATAATTAACGCATGTAGTTAAACAACAAATTTTTATTGTAGATAAAACAGCGTTATATTTAAAAAAAAAAAAAGATGCCATCTAGAACTTTAATAGCTAGAAAGAATTCAGTGCCTGATTTCAAATCTTCAAAGGACAGGCTGACTTGCTTGTTTAGGGGCTAATGCAGCTGATGACTTAAAGTTGAAGCCAGTGCTCATTCACCATTCTGGAAATCCTAGGGCTCTCAAGAATTATGCTAAATTTACTCTGCCTGCACGCGATATAAATGGAACAACAATAAAGTATTCTTAATTATGGTATGCCCATTTTTAGATATAGTGCTATTTTACACTTAGTATAAACATAACTTTTAGATGTTTTATCTGACATTCCACTGGGAAACCCCAACATTTGTATGACTTGCTTTATGGTGATGCTCTGGAACCAAATGCACAATATTTTCAAGGCATGCCTGTGTGATTTTCTTAACATTGCAGGTCTCTGAGGGGGGCTGAGTAATGGCTACAGTGACAACAAGGAGGCTAAGTAAGACTCCCTTGGCCATACTTTTGCTTGTTGTCTGAGCTCTCCAGATCTGAGACTGAGTTTTGAGCAGTATTCCTTTTTCAAAACATTTCAAGGTATTTTATGCTATTGTCAGACATTATCCTATCTCCCAGGGTATCTACTGGAGTCACCCTAAACTGCTCCCCTTCTCTCATATCTGCCCTTACAGCCCACATTTCATGAGTAAACAAATATTTTAAAGCCTCTTCAAAAGATACTATTCCATCAGTTTTTGCTCTTTGTCCTACTTTCACAGCCATGACTCATGTCTTTGTTCTCTCTGACCTGGACTATAATTATCCCTAATGGGTAGCTATATCCTGAGCACCTTGTACTGAAAAAGAAGAGTGTGTGTATGTATGTGTTTGTAGAGAATATTAATTTTATAACAAATAAATTGAAGATAGTGTTAATATTCTCTTTTCCCACCATTCACTTATTTATTTGTTCAATCAATTAAAGTTTAATTCCTATTCTAGGTACTAGTGCTATAATAATAAGCAAGATAGGAGCAATCCATGCCAATATAAAACTTAAAATTCACCTTATATTGAAATATGTAACATTTAAAACTCTCATTTTGATAAGGGGTTGATTTCCAAAATATATAAAAAACTCATATACTCAATACCAAGAAGACAAACAACCCAATTAAAAAAAAATGGGCATCCTGGCTGGTGTGGCTCAGTTGGTAGGGCTTCATCCTGTGCACCTAAACTGGTTGCTGGTTCAATTCCCAGTCAGGGCACATACATGCCCATGTTGTGGGCTCAATCCCCAGTTGGGAATGTTCAGGAAACAGCTAATTGATGCTATGCTCTCACATTGATGTTTCTTGCTTCTCGCTCCTTCTCTAAAAGTCAATAAACTATTATTTTAAAATAAATGGGCCAAGTATCTGAATAAGACACTTCTCCAAAGAAGACATACACATGGCCAATAGAGACATGAAAGATGCTCAACATCACTAATCACCAAAGAGATGCAAATTAAAACCACAATGAAATGTCACCTCACATTTCAGAATAGCTATCATCAATAAATAAAAAAACAAGAGTTGGTGAGGATATGGAAAAAATGAAACCCTTGTGCAATGTAGTGGAAAATGCATAGTGGTGCAGCCACTGTGGAAAACAGTCTGGAGGTTCCTCAAAATATTAAAAATGGAACTACCTTTTGACCCAGCAATTCCACATCAGGGAATATACCTGAAGAAACCTAAAACACTAATACAAAACAATGTATGCAACCCTATGTTCATTGTAGCATCATTTACAATAGCCAAGATCTGGAGGCAGCCCAAGTGCCCATTGTTAGATGAGTGAATAGAAAAGCTGTAGTACATTTACACAATGGAATGCTACTCATCTATAAAAAAGAAGAAAATCACACCTTTTTCCAACAGCATGAATTAACTTGGAGATCATTATATGCTGGAAGCAAAGATCAACAGTAATTAATATACAAATGCGAGAAGTCCAGGTCAGAAGGCTGAATGGACTTTGATATTCAGAAGGCCGAATAGCTGCATATTACTACCTGCTGCTGACTGAATGGCCGAAGGCAACCCCCTAATCTTTTACTGTTTACTAAACATTATCTTTGATATGCCTGTTTGCATTCCTAAAAGGCAATTGTGTATTCTAGTAAATAAAAAGGAGATGGGTTTGGAGATTCAGTGGAGCTTGGTCACTAGAACTAAGCTTTCTCTGGCTTCCCCCATCATTTTCTGAATTTATATTTCTTGTCTTGTGTATTTATTTGCGTGTCAGCTCTTTCTCCATGCTTCTGAACCCAAGCCATGCAGGCCGTGGCTTCACAATTATGTAAGTGAAATAAGTCAGTCAGGGAAAGACAAATACTGTATGATCTCACTTATATGTGGAATCTATTGAACAAAATAATTGAACAAACAAAATAGAAACAGAAGCATAGATACAAAGAACAGACTGAAAGCTGTCAGTGGTTCAGAGGGGAGGAGGGGAGGAGGTTGGGCGGACTGGGTGAAAAAGGTGCAGGGATTAAGCAAAAAACATATATATATATAACACATCGACACAGACAACAGTATGGTGATAACCAGAGGGCCTCTTACGTAGGGGGAAGTGGAAGTGCGCAAATAGAGACTCACTTTGGGCGCTGAGTGCATAATGTGGTATGCAGATGATGTTTTCCTGAGTTGTACAGTTGATCTTTCTATGGTTCTGTTGGCCAATATCACCCCAGTAAATCCAATTTAAAATAAGGACACTAATGCCATTCACAAGGGCCCCACCTCCAATTATCATCACATTGGGGATTAGGTTTCAACATATGAATTTTGAGGGGAAACAAATGTTCAATCCATAGCAGGGATGATGAAGTATGTCCAAGTAAGTGTGACAAGAGACAGGTGATGGTGTGAGTTAGGAATAAAATAGGAAGAGCAGTAGGATGCAGAGGTAGGCTTCTTCCTGGATTATATATTGTGAAGGGTAATGTAATCCACTACATAGAGAGCAAGTCATTTTAAAAAATATAATTATAGATTCACAGGAAGTTGCAAAGAGAGTACAGAGAGGTCCCAATGTACCTTTCACCCAATTTTGTGCCAATGGTTACATTTTACATGATTATAATACCAAAATCAGAAATTGGGCATTGGTGCAATCACATGTCTAGATTCTTATAACCACCACCACAATCAGGATTCAGAACTATTCCATCAACACAAGATATCCCTTTTGCTAGCACTTTATAGTTATTCCCACCCCACTCCCTATACCTCCAACATTTCCAACCCTTGACAGCTACTAATCTGTTTTTCTAGAATATTACATAAACAAAACCATACCATATGTGGCCTTTTTGAGATTGATTTTTCACTCTGCATAGTTCCCTGAGGCCTATCCAGGTATTGCTTGTGTCAATAGTTCATTTGGTTTTATTGCTAAGTAGTGCTCTCTGGTGCCCCTGGTTGTTTGACCATTCACTCCTGGGGGCATTTCAGCTATTTCCTGTTTGGGGGCAATAACAATAAAAGTGCTATGAACATTTGTGTGGGGGAAAAAAACCCACATAAAATAAAGTAAAATAATAAAACTCTCCTTTCACTCGGAAACCTACAAAATACGTTTCCCTTGCTAGAACTAAACTGTAAAACAAATTTGCCCTAAATCTGCCTGACATTCCACCTATACCTAGCAAGTTCCTTAATTATTGAGTACAATTACCTAGGATTCAAAAATGTTAAATAACCTCTCAAAATGATTTTATGTTACTGTATAATAATAATAATTGATTAATATATTCCTAATGGGGTGAAGATCCCTATCTCATAGATCTTTTGGTGTGAAGAGTAAATGTATGCATATAAAATATCCAGCATATGGATGCTCAAAAATGTTGACATGAAAAATGTTGATACATTTTTTTTCTTCTTGTTAGGACTCACCAATAAAAGCATTAAATATCCAAAATCAATTTAATTCTATCGTGTTTCATTAATTACACTCTCTCAATATGTCTACCTGTAGTGTTCTTGATAAATATTTTAATATTTTGATGTCACTGAAATTATTACAGAATTATTAAAAAACAAAATAACTCTTTCACCTTATTCTATTCTTCATCCATCTGAATAAAGAGTATCCACGGATGCTGTACCCTCTGCATCCCATTTAGTTCACCTCTACAGCTAATCTATATAATAAAAACCCAGTGGTCGTAACACCATAATGACCAAAGACTGGTCACCAGGAGGCTGTGTGTGCAGCAGCTTGCGGAGGTGTGCGCGGGTGGGCGGGGCTGCGTGCATGGTGAGGCTCGTAATAAAATAAGAAAGTTCATGTAATATACATAAGTATTTATACACACATGAGTTTCAAATGACTAAGAACTAAGGCTAAGGGGAATCATTTTTAATAGGTTTCATACACAAGGTTGAGATTTTAGATTCTTTACTTTTTTTCTATTATAAAGACCAGTGAGTTCATTACACAGACTTCTCTTGGCCTTGTTGGATTCTGCTTCCAGCAAGTTACCCATATTGCAGAGGGGTCATAGTAAAACCTGCTAAGGTCTGTGCTTGTCTGAGGTGTCATGATCACTCAGCATCCTTGCTGTCCTGACTATTCCTCATGCCCTCTAGCATAGGCCTGCTCTCTCATTAAAGATACGGGTATTTTGACACTCCAACTTTCACATGCGATGAAGCTTGTCTCATGGCAGCTGCCTTCTCCTAATCTTATTCCCAAATAGTCATGCTGTTTGGCAGATGGTACTCAACAGGTGTGCATCATGTCTTACAAGGCCTGTGGCTGCCAGAGGAGACATAGGTAGAAAAGCTCTAACACTCCTGTTGATCTGCAGGTGTCTGTCATGGCCTGGAAGCCATGGCCAGAATCCAAATACAAAAGAAGAGGGCATGTTGCCATCTTAGCAGATGGACATGCAGAAGATTGGCCAAGAGTCCCTATATCAAGCAACATGGATGCAGCAGCAGAACAGGATATGCAGCCAATAATATTCAATTGACTATCTGTTGCTTAGAAACCTCAGGGTCTGGAGCAATGTCCTTTCTAATTATGACTTGAGCCGGGAACGTTTCCATCATAAGAATCAGGACCTGTGACTGCCTTGGATAAGTGTCCAGTAGCAGCAGGAGGCCAGCTGGGTCTTTGAAACCAACAGAGCCAGCAATGAAATCTGCACTCGGGAAGATAATTGCCTCTCCTGGAGCTAAGTCAGCAAATGCAGTCTGGTTGTCAGAGCTGAGAGGTAAGGGATAAAGATGGATCATGACATGCTTGTGTTCTTTTCCCCTGCTCTCACTCTGAGTAAGCAGAAAATCAGGTGAGACCGGTCAAAAATAAATCCTTCCTGTAATGCCAGGCCAGATTGGGCTGGCCTGAGTCAGAGCTAGAAAGAATAAAAAAAAAAATGAGAGAAAACTGCACTCTGAAACAATATGTTAAAGAATCTGCATGATTACTGTAAAGGACCAATAATAACTAGCTAGTTACTACGATGATAATTGGAAGAGGACCCAACTCAGGCCCGGGAAGAATCAGAAAGTTGGGTTTGATGGTTTAAATGGCACCTTGTTCTTTACCGTGAACCAGGAAAATATATGGAGGATAGCAAGAGCCTTGTGGCAGTTGATTCCAGAGCCTCCATGCCCTCTATGTACCCGAGGGTGTATTAATTCCCTTAACCCCAAGTAAAATCTTGCCATCCCATTTAAACTTCTCCACATGTGTGCCATTTGAAATTCTTTTCTCTCAACACCACAAAAAGGACTAGGTTTCACTGGTAACAACCTCACTTCTGTACTACTGTTTCTTATTCTAAAAATCGGAATAAAAATACTCTCTTGGCTGGGATGTTGAAAAGGTAAAATGGCATAAAAGATGTGAAAAGTATTTGGAAAAGTACTTATATCATATAGGAAATATTAAATGATGATATTTGTGTGAGTCAGGGTTCTCCAGAGAAACAAAACCAATAGGATATAGAGATGTAGAAGTCCTATGATATGCCTGCTGTAAGCTAGACAACCAGGAAAGCCAGTGGTATAATTAAGTTCAAATCTAAAGGCCTGAGAATCATGGAACTGATTCTGGTGTAAGTCCCAGAATTTCAAGGTCTGAGAACCAGGAGCAGCGATGTCAGAGGGCAGGAAAAGATGGGTGTCTCAGCTCAAGCAAAGAGATAGAACTCACCCTCCCTCCACCTTTTTAGTTCTATTCAGGGCCTCAACAGATAGAATATTGCCTATAGACATTGGTGAGGAAGCTTTTACTCAATCTACTGACTCAAATGCTAATATATTCTGGGGACACTCTCACAGACAAGCTCAAAAATAATGTTTTACAGCTATCTGGGCATCCCTTTAAAACTAACCATCACAATATTATGAATAGATTATTATTCATATTAGATTATTATAAATATGTCTAGTCAAAACTCCATGACAACTCTTGTCATAATATTTATTTGAAATAAAAGAGATGCAGAAATAGTTCAGTGTTTAGGGAAGAACCCCCTGAGATGCAGAAGAAAGAGACAGGGCTAGAATTTCAGGGTTTTGTCTTCATGTCCAGTGCTCTCTGCACAGGCTCAGAATTGATACAGTCCTTCTTCAGTCTGGATCAATGATGGCACTTTACATTCTGGTCATGGGAAAACCACTCTCTACTACTGTTTCGATGCTTTGCTGCTGGCTGAAGAGCCCAAAGCTACACTGTGCAAAAACCACATATCTCCCTGGAGGTCAATGATATTGACATTTTCTGCCTGATTTGGAGGTGCTTTCTCCTCAAGCTACAGTAAATCTGACTTAGTCTCATTCTCCATATCACGGATAATTCTGACTTTGGCAGGAGCATGTGTCATGCCAGAGAAACAAAGTGAAGAAGAGGAACTTGATTCTGAGATATGAGTGTGATATACGATGAAGAATTCTGCTGTTCAGCTCCCTTTTATTTTTTCACCTAGAATAAGGTTACCTCCAAGGAAACTTGGAAATAATTTTTTAAACATACGGATCCAATCAGACCCAAATAGATATTTATTACCACCTTATTTGGCTAAGTAAATAGCCTGTTCAACCCTCTGCAAACGTAGTCACAAAGCCCCTTTGTATGTGGTGACATGGAAGGAAGGAGGAAGTAGGAGGAGAAAAATAACAATATGTCTTAATGAAAATCCATGTAGCATCTTCAAAAACAAGGTGAAAATCTACTTCAGCAATATGGAAATAAGCATTTTCTTTTCTTACATTATACTTTGGGTATTATGGCTCTCCAATCATAGTGTATGTACCATCCTAAAGGACCATCCAAACCAGATTTGGAAAGAAACACACAAAAGAGAGCCTCAGTCTACCCTTCTCCTTCCTCCCAGTTAGTAAGATCTGTATTGTTGTTGTAGCCCTTCATTCTTCTGGTAACAGAGAATTGCTTTTTCTATCAGCGATAAATGTTCCCACATTTCCTGTGGTATGATAAGCTGTCAATTGTACCTGTGAGCATGTGATTAAGGCCAGCCAATCAGAGTACTCCATCTCTATGGTTATAGTGATTGGGTTAATCATGAACACGTGGCCCAAGATAATATAAGCTTTACAGATAACTGATATTTGGAAACAGGGGGGAGGGAATGTGTTTCCTTCTTTTGTTAGACTCACAAGCTATCTACACTAATAAAAGAGAAACATGCAAATTGGTGTCACTCTGCTACTCTCACCAGCCAATCAGAGTGACTATGCAAATTAACCCAACAAAGATGGCGGCTAATTTGCATATGCAGGTGCAGAGCAAAGACTGAAGGCTCCAGAGGGAAGACTGAAGGCTCCAGCCAGAGTGAAGACTGAAGACTGGAGAGGCTTGGCTTCTCCGCTGCGGCCAGAGGGGAGAAGCCAAGCCTCGCTGTGGCGGACCAAAGGCCTGGGTCCCAGGTGCTGGAGGAAAACCAAACTGGTGCCAGCAGCCAGGGGAAGGAAGGCCTATTGCACAAATCTTCGTGCAACGGGCTTCTAGTAGTGATATAAGCTTGGTCATCTCTCCCACCACAGAAAGTCAGCAAGTTGAACCTGCAGGCACAAGGAAGAGCTAAAAGGTGGAGACAGAAGATACAGATGGACAACAAAGAAAACCACAGTGATATCATTTCTGTCACTGAATCTTAATATGCACAATCAAGCTGCTTCCAAATATGTAAGTCAATAAATTTTCCTTTTTGCTTCAGAATTTTAAATTAGGTTTCTGGGGCTTTTGGCTAAAAGAGTGCTAATATAGAGTATATTGGAATCTTTCTAAGTCATAATCTCTAGAACCATGTTTTACCAGTGCAAAATAAATATAAACCAACTTGCTTGTGATACTTTTTTTTTACTAAGATAAGTAATTTAGACTAAAATCATATAAGAATATGAAATGGAGGTAATCTTTAAATCATGGTAATCTGGATCATTCAAAAAAGTTTGTCTTCAAAATCACATTAAGGACCCAAACTCAGGAGACACACCAAAGATATTCCAACAAAAAATATTGGCCCTCTCAGCTCTTATGTGTCCTCCTCTCCATATATTTATGATCAGCTTTAATTGAAGTTGATAGATGGTTATTTCATTAGTTGCCAAAGTTATTTTGCTATATAAGTAAGACAGAGTAATATTTTTGAAACATTAATTAATGTTTTTCTCCCCAAGATATTTATTACCCAACCCTTTCTCCCAATGAAAGCAACTGAGGGTCTTTTCTTTACTATTATAATGGGGTGACAACAAAAGGCCTAATTCAGGTTGTAGCTTTTGAGCAGTAAAAGTCTAAATAGAAGAAAGTAGAGGGAGCCCAGCCAGCATGGCTCAGGGGTTGTGCAACAACTTATGGACCAGGAAGTCATAGTTCAATTCCTGGTCAGGGCATATGCCCAGTTTGCAGGCTCTATGTCCAGTGCGGGGCATGCAGGAGGTAGCCAATCAATGATTTTGTCTCATCATTGATCTTTTTATCTCTCTCTCCCTCTCCCTTCCTCTCTGTAATCAATAAAATATATATTTTTTAAAAGAAGAAGAAAGTAGAGGGAGTTGAAGAGAGCTGAGAAGTGGGTGAGATTCCTGGAAAGGGGCCCCCAGCAATACTAAAATGGAAGTCTCTGTGTGGTACAGGCCTAATTCCATCCCTCAGTGTCCCATAGCTTCAGGGTAGGCAGGGAGAGCAGTCAGTGGTCTTTCATGCTCCCAAGAGGGGCTCTGAAGCAGCAGAGAGAGTCAGACCTGGAACAAAGGATAGCACAATAGCCATCTGCAGCAATCAATGGCCCAAGGCCAGACCAGGTGATTGATATCACAGAAGACATCGGTATGGACAGATGATAGGAACCAGACATCGCTGTGCCCTGCAACATGAGCTATGGAATTTTGCTGCCATCCTGGGGATAAAAGGACAGGACCTCAAATTGATTAAGATTTTAGTTCCTGTCATTAGGGTAATGAGGTCTTGAAACAGAATTTTACTGAGTTATAGAAAAACAGAAGGTACATTTCTTAAGCACTGGAGTCTGTGGGTAGACAGAGCTCATCATCACTACTGAAGTGTTAAAAAATTTTTTCAGAGTAAAATAACCAACCAAAAATTTTAATCAGTCATTTAATATTTGGCTTTGGATCTGCAAACTCAAGGTTTTGTGCTAAATGAAAAAATTAAGTTTTGTTGCAGACATTTAGTCCTTAATTCCACACAGTGGCCACCACACCCTCAGCATCTCTTGGACTTGTGACTAAGAATATCTCCTCTTCAACTTACCAATCCTCTATCCTAGGCCAGCCTCCTAATTACAGGTGAACTGTTAAGCATAAGGAAGGCTGAGTGAAAGAAGGTGGCTTGCTCAGCATTCCTGCTGTACGACTGTGAAGTACAAACTTACCCACCTCCTCTAATAGACGTTCCACAGAACCCATCTGTATACAAAGCAAGACATTAACAAGTGGGGAGTGGGGATGGTGCGAGGGGGGGGGAAGAATTTCCTGGGGTCCAGGTTAGCAAGACATCTTTATCTTATTCAGCTACAACACACTTTCCTTTCCTTCTTTTTCAGAAGGGAATAATGTTTATTGAATACAAAAATATACATCAGGAGACATGCTAGCCACTTTATGTGTATTATGTCCTTTAATCCTCACAACAGCACTGTCAGGATAACCATTTTCAAATGAGGAAAGTGATGCTCAGAGATGTTTAGTGACTGCTCTGAGGTCATAAAACTGATAAGGGGAACACTGTGAAGTGATGTCAAGTTAGCTCTGCTCTGAAGCATATGCACCGCAACTATACCACACACCTCCCCAAACTTGAACCACCTTAAAAGTGCAAATTTTGCTTGATGGCTTAGTGTTGGCTACAAAAGTCATTGGTATGATCTATTTGAGCAATGTTCATCCTTGCAAGAATCCTCTGCCACTGCATAGTCATTTAGCTGGGTTTTCTCATCTTAAACTCTAAGCTCAAATGTTACTTCCTAAGAAAGACTGACCCTAATGAACTTATCTACAGTGGACAAGTAACTCCCAGCCCCCGGCTTCTATCACGGATATCACAGAAGACATCTGCATGGACAGATGACAGTCAGGAACCAGACATCAGTGTTGTTGTTCTCTGTGTTTATCACTTCCTGAGATTATCTTTTTCATCTGCATCCATCTCCTATAAGAAGAACCAGCTCCCCACCATGTGCCCTTAGGTGCATGACTTCTATTCTTAGGTCTCTACCCAGATATCAGAGTAGCCAGATGATCCTTTTAACATGTAAGTCAATTATTACATTTCTCTACTCAAACATCTCAAAGTCTTCCTACTTTGTTCACAGTAAAATACCAAGTCCTTACCCAGTTTGGTCTCTGAGAGCCCCTCCCCCTCCTCTCCCCATCTCACTATGTCCCCACCATGGCTTCTTGAAAAGGCTTCAGGGTCTGTGCCCTTACAATTCAAATGACTGGAACAGTATTGACTTAGATATCCTTACACTCTCATTTCCCTCAAATCACTGTTCAGT
This sequence comes from Myotis lucifugus, assembly GCF_000147115.1. NCBI lineage: Eukaryota > Metazoa > Chordata > Mammalia > Chiroptera > Vespertilionidae > Myotis > Myotis lucifugus. Next base: position 1,923,138 of record NW_005871191.1, on the reverse strand, counting down.
ATACCTGGTTGCTTAAAACTATAAGGAGTTACATAATAAGTCTTAACCAAATGTAGGCAGTATTTAAATAAAGGGAAAAGGAAAGAGTGAGCCCAGCCCATCTCTGTACACACATTGCTAAACTCAGAGTTACCAATTTCCCATTAAAAAGGTTGGTATCTTACATGATTCTTAGCAAAGTCTCCATGGGTCTAAGACCTGATCCTCATCTTCTTACTGTCAAAAGTTCTCTCCTATTGATTTATTCAAGGTTGAACAAATTGTAGGGGACTAACTGATGCTAATCAAACTCATTAGAGCTTGATTAGTAACTTCAAAGCTATTTTTTTGAATTTTATAATGAGAAACATTACTGCTTTGTGAACCAAAAATTTGAAGTTAAATGAATAATATATTCTTTTTTTAGTAGGCGTATTTGCTTGGGAACTGAAATAATATAAAAAAAGTTGCTTGCTAAGTACAGATATAAAGGAAAATAAATACGATTATTTTAATGAGTTCATAATTAATTTCTTTCTCTTTTGTGTGTTTATAACACTTGACTTATTTGTCATTCTACAGACATTTACTCAGCATCTTCTATGTGCCTTGCCTCATCTGAGTTGCTAAGGCTTGCAAAAACGTATGAAACCTAGCCTCTGCTATGAGTGGGAGGACAAATGTGAAACCAACATTAATCAAGGTCTTTGTATGTGCCAGACCTTATACTAGGTGATTTATATCCATATCTCATTGAATCACTATAATTTCTCTATGAGGAATTTAAATTTTATTTCTCCCTTCAAAAAATGAGTAATCTTAAGGGAGAAAAAATGAAGGTCTAAGTGGAGAAGGCAACATTGTCCACCATCCTGGAATCGATGGCCTTTTTTAATATCTTATGTAGAAGGAAGAAAGATGTAGGTTGTTTTGAAAGATTTTTATATTGGCTATAGATAAAGGGGGTGGGAGAAGGTGAAGCATGATTGTTCTGTAAGGTAGAAGGATTTGCTCCTTTGGATGGTTTGTGAGCCACAGTCTGGAAGGTTCATGCATAAGTAGGATGCAGTGGTATCTAGTAGACAACTTTGCCTACTGGTCAGTGATACCCATTCCTGGTCTACTACAGTGTTTATTTTAGGGGCATGAAAAGGTAAAGAAGGAACCTCACCTTTGAAACAAGATTGAAATGCTCAATTAATATCTTGGAAGGATCCATCTAATTTCTAAATTAAAGCTGCATTTGCAACTTTAAGGAGTCATAAATCCAATTTATTATCTGCCTGTAAGATGTAAAGTAATGAGAAATGTGCAAGTTTCAATCCAAGGTCATGGGAATATTTCCCCTGGAGAGTACAGTTGGAAAGGACATTGAGACAAAAACCAAGTTGCTAGTTACTATTATAGCATAGCAATTACATTAACAATTAGTCTATGAATTATCACCTATTTCATGTATCCATGTAACTTAATTTTTCTTTCCACAACCATATGAAGATAGACCCTATTGGTTGGTGGCTTATTGCAAAATGTTTCCAATTAGGAAGGAGTCTGCTAAAGCTCAAAGCTTTTATGATAGTGTGAATGGATGAAGCTTAAGATTCCTGCAAGGTTCCTTGCTCAACCACTGAGCAAATACTAATAACCAATTGCTCTCCATTGATATTTCCATTTTTACTGCAACCATGGGAAATAAATGCCCTTGATTAGGTACTTGGAAAAATAGATTGTGATAAGGCAAGCTGCTTAGAAAGGTATTTGACTAGCTTGGATTCTTATTTTTGTGCAGACACAGCTCATCAGCTCAATTGATAAGCATCAGCACCAAGTTGTGGGTTGAAATGTCATGATGGTATATAACATCTTATTTGATAGCTTGAAAAGCTCCCTGACTTAATTTACTCAATTGTCCCTTTTTATAGCAGAGTTCTCTTCTGAAAAGACACATCACACTTTTATGACTATATTAGAGGTTGGAATTATATAAGTTGCATTTACAAAGCATTCAGAGAAAGACAGCATCAGGTGGTGAGATTTTCAAAGGGCTGTCAGGATGATCTTGCATTAACTGTGTTCTGGCTGTTTGAAGGAGCCTAAAAATATTCACCAGCACGGAAGCACTACTGCCCAGACACACATAAGAGGATGAAGCAGAGCCAGGGGCCAGCTATTTGTTATTTAAATAGAACATTAACGTAATAGAAGGTATGTGCTTGTTTCAGCAAGACTGCTATCATAAACTTTGCAGAGTAATACCTTGCCTTTAATAGTACAGCCTAGGAACCATTAAGGGGAGCAGCCACAATATGTCTAGTACAGTAATGGATGGAAGTTCAAGCCAGAATTTCCCACCACACGTTACCATTTTAGGAAGTTTGTAAAGGTGACCTGGAATGCTGAAAGCCTCAAATATCTGTTATAGCACGTTGAGTTCAGCAGGAGTGATGGACTTACCCAGAATATTGTCCTGTCTGGCTGCTAAACCAGCCAAAGTTCTCAGGGCCTGGCCAGAATTTTGCTGTTTAGTCCCATCTCTCTTTGAGATTGTAGAAGGCTAGGCAAGCAGATTGTAGAAGACTAGGCAAGCCATTTATTTAAAGAGATCTTAATTCCTGCTTATCCACAAACAAAGGTAACCTTGTGCAAGGTATAGAAGACTCAAACAGGAAATAGCCTGGATAACACTGTATTCTGAAAGGTATACTGACTACCTAATATGCCCATCTGGTCCCTCAGAATGTTTGCTTCTTTATATTTTAAACTAGTAGCCCGGTGCACAAAATTCATGCACTGGGGGGGGGGGGGGGGAGAAGGGGCCCCTCAGTCTGGCCTTCACCCTCTCCAATTTGAGACCCCTCAGGGAATGTCCAACTACCTGTTTGTGCCCACACTTTTAACAGATAACAGCCCAATTTTTGTTCCTTTCTTATGCTTAAAACCATTGGAATTAGTAGGTATTCAAAGTGTGTATACATTTTGGGGGGACACCCTGTATATCTCTAGTCAGTGGTGAAAGAAACCAACAGCAGATTTGGAACCCCCAGACAGGGAACCTTGCTCATTCCCCACATGTCTCCCCACTTCACTTTCCACCTTCGTGGGCAGCAGGAGAATCAATGTTTTCTCTCATTAATTCGGAAAAGCACGTCCTGTCACCCGTTGCCCGGCAGGAGTGCGCTAGGCCCCAAGCAAGCAAGGCTCAGTCAGGGCAGCCTTTGCTCATGGGTGCTGGCACTCAAAGTGCACATTCCTCCTCTACAGTCACCCCGACTATCCCACTGTTTCACTGAGAGGGCGGAATTCCTCTCTGCCTCTGGGCTCTTGATCTTGAACGCTGACCGAAGGCACCTCAGCGAGGGCCGCCCGCCCCCACCAGGTGTGTCTGTCTGCACCTGCTCCTGCCTCAGCACCTGCATTAACTCCCCAGAGATGATCTCGTAGCTGCACTGGCCTCTGTGGGAACAGGGCATCACCACTCCGTGCCGGGAGCCGGTCCATCCTTGCTGCTTGACACAGTCGCTGCAGGGAAGAAACATCTGCACAGCATGTTTCAAGGGACCTGGCGTATATAGCATACTGTTCTTAATATGTTTGCTCCCCTTAGCGCTATGTGTTTTAACCAAGGTCACCTCTCTGAGAAAGGTTGTTTCCCCAGGTAGGGATTTTTCCCTGAAGTTAGGGAGGAGATAAAACCCCTTAACTAAGTGCCAGGCAGGTAGTTAATCACTTTAACTACAAACAATCATGCTTAAGCTACATAATCTTTACTCCCTGGAATGGAGATAAGAAACACCCTAACCTTTGGAATAGAGATTGATAGGATTGGAATCAACTGGTATAAATATAGATGTAACAAGACAACAAGAGACAGAACCTAGAAACAGAACCTAGCGAGAGAACCTGGCTGAAGAACCTAGAGACAGGACTTGGCTGGAGATCCTACACAGAACCTAGAGAGAACCTAGAGACAGGACTTGGCTGGAGATCCTACACAGAACCTAGAGACAGGACTTGGCTGGAGATCCTATACAGAACCTAGAGACAGAACCTAGAGACAGAACCTGGATAGAACCTAGAGACAGAACCTAGAGACAGAACCTGGATAGAACATGGCAAGAGAACCTGACTAGAACCTGGTGACTGAACTTGACTGGAGATCCTACACAGAACCTAAACACAGAACCTAGAGAGAGAACCTAGAGACAGGACTTGGCTGGAGATCCTAGACAGAACCTAGACAGAACCTAGCAAGAGAACATGGCAAAAGATCCTGGACAGAACCTGGCTACAGATCTTGGCTGGAGAACCTAGACAGAACATGGCGAGAGAACCTACACAGAACCTCGCTGGAGAAACTGGCTAGAACCTGGCAACAGAACATGGCTGGAGATCCTAGCCAGAACTTCGTTGGAGGGAGAACCTCGCTATGCTGATGAACTGAACCCTGTCTCTATGTCATTCCTTCTTCGCCGACTCCGTCCACACCTTTGGGGACCCCTGGACCTGCTGGGGTTGGACCCCAGCAACTCCGCCCTCTCACTGTCATCTCACAGGCGCCCACTCTCAGCACCCAGAACACCTAGACACTCTCCAAAGGACGTGAGCGCATCAGAGGGGATGTGTGCACATCCTGTGGGGGTGTTAGGCATGCCGGGTTGATGGAAGTGCGGTGGAGAGGCGGGGGGAACTTGTGCATGCCTTGGTTTGCAACTGTTGCAGGTGTGGGAGGGTGACAGTGTCCAAGATCAAATTGCTAAGTAAATGGTAGACCTAAGATGAAGGACACAAATATATCTGACCCTAATATACATATTCTTAATTACTATGCTTCACTATCTCTTTGTGAGGTATGTTTATTGCCAGTTATAGAGCTTAGAAACTGAGGGTCCAATTCATTAAGTAACATAAGGAACAACATTCAAACCCAGATCTGTTTTGTGCCAAAGCTCTAAATTACCCTATATCAAGGGAAATAAATAAACAAACATTCAGTTGTTATGAACAAATCTGTTGGGTCTGAAAATATGGATGGCTAAAAAAAAGCTATTAAGCAATGTTAATTAATTGAATAGAAAAAGAGCCTCTGATTACTGCTCCAGGTAAGAAATGCGAAGGTCTTCACACATTTTAAATTATAAAAATATTTTTTCTGCATTCAAAAAGACCAGTTCTGAGAAAACACCTAATCTTTAGGTCAGGATGTTAAATGTAATTGATTATCTCTGCTTTGGTGTGAATAATTAGAATATACATTCATCAACAGAGCAAGCCACTTGAAACAAATCATTTGGAAATGCCGACAAAACATGAAGGAAGTTCTACTCAGAAATATCAATCCCTATAACAAGTGATGGCTCCACCATGAAAATTCTGATTTACAGACTTTAGGACAACTCAGTGTAAATATTTTCTAAACTCTCTCTTTCCAGTCAGGAAAAATACCCTGTCAAAAGGACTTTATAAAGATCTAAAATACTCACAGAGTCAGAGGTTTTGTCAAAGCGTAGAATTTACAAGTTAAAACTATTTTTCTTTATTTTTTTTTTAATTTACAATAGTTCCCCTCATCCATGGGGATACATTCCAAGATGCCCTGTGGATGCCTGAAACCACGGATAGTACTGAACCCTATATGGACTATGTTTTTTGCTATGCATTCTTACCTTTTCACTTAAAGAAAGTACTTTACTCCTTCTCATTGGCATATCTGAATCGCTAGTATCACTATTCTTGTGAGATGGGGCCATGATTAAGTCAAATAGGGTTACTTGAACGCAAGCACTGTGATGCCTCAGGTAGTCCAAGATGACTACTAAGTGACTAAGGGGCAGGTAGCATATATAGCATGGATAGGCTGCACAAAGGGACCTTTCCTTTTAATATTCCTGAAGTGTAGATAACTGAAACCACTAAGAAGGGGGGCTCCTGTACTTCCCTCTTCTAGGGTTTATCAAGTCAAGTGGGTGAAACCAGCTTCACTCCAGAACTTGCTCCTCTGAATGTAAAAAGGCTGTCTTCTTTGGGAAACCCTACACTAAAAGTTAATAAAATCTAAGCAAAGGAGTATGTGGTTTTCCTCCAGAGTTAAAATATTATTAAAAATAGAAACATTATTAAGACTGAAATGGTTTGGGGGACACAGCTCACTCCCCACCTAGAGCAGACACATTACCAATCTTGATCCATAATTAATAATAAACATATAGAAATGGGTTTCATCTTAAGTGCAACTTACATTGTTAATAGCTGGTCTCTAGTGTTTCCAGTAGAACTTTCTACAGTGATAAAAATGTTCTATATTTGTGCTGTCCCGTACAGCATCAGTTAGCCATATGTACTTATTACAGATTTATCCTTAATATTCACTGTTGTGATTGATAAACTACATTTTAATTGTATTAAAGTTTAATCACTTTACAATAAATTGAATGAACAAGTTTACACCACTAAATTTGACAACTTAAATAAAATGGACTATTAAAATACCCAACCTATCAAAGCTGACTCAAAAAGAAATACATAACCAGAAAAGCTCTCTATATATATTAAAGAAATTGAATTTAGAGTTAAAAACCCTCCCACAATGAAAACTCTAAGCTCAGGTGGGTGCTCTGGTATCAAACACTTAAAAAAGAAACAATATAAAATCTTACAGAAAATTATAAAGGACGGAATACTTCCAACTCATTTTATGAAATTAGCATTGCCCTGATACCAAAACCAGACAAAAGTATTATAATAAAGCAAAACACCAACCAATATACTTCATGAGCACAGATGCAAAAATTTATGACAAATTTTTAGCAAATTGAACAGTCTATAAAGTGGATGCTACATGATAACCAAGTGGGATTTATCCCAGGAATGTAAGGTTGGTTTAATATTTTTTTAAAAATCAACCTATTTAATTCACCATATTAGCAAATGAATTCAATAAAAGGTACAATTCTATAAATAAGTACAGAAAAGTATGTATTGAAACTCAAAATCTAGTTCTGATAAACGCTCATCAAAATAAGAATAGAAAGGATCTTCCTCAATTTGATGAAGAGCATCTGTGAAAAACCTATAGCTAACTTCATTATTAATAGTGAAGTACAAAAGCTTTCCCACTAAGATCAGAAACAAAGAATATCTACTCTTAAAGTTTTTACTCTATATGTTATTAGAAGATCTAGCCAGTGCAATACAGCAACAACAACAAACTAAGGAAATAAAAGACAATTTGGAAAGGAAGAATTTAAGTCATATCTAATTTAGACATCCCTAATGTAGACATTATAATTTTTTACATAGCAATAACTATGCTGAGTGTAAAATAGTGCATGCTGTTTGGTTTAATTTATATAAAATTCTTTAAAATCAATTAATCTATGGAGCTATAAAGCAGATAAGTGGTTGCAGGGGGCTGGAAGTAGGGCAGGGAAGGGTGGGGAAGAGGGAGAAAAGACAAAGAGCACAAAGAAATATTTGGATGATGAATATGTTCTTGATTATGCTGATTTTTTATAGGTGTATACACTACACATGTCAAAATTTATCAAGCTGTAAACTTTAAGTATGTTCAGTTTATTGACTGTCAATTAACCTTCAAAATGCTTATTAACATTTTAAATTTAAGTGGTGACATGTGAGCACAGAGAAGATCTAGACTATTAAATCATTCAAAGTTATTTACAAAGTTGATGAAGTGCCCTGATCAAATATGATATCTGTTCTAGATGTAGCAGAGGAAACAGAAGTCCTTCTTTCCCAAGAAGCCTTCTATGGTAGATATAGTGCAGATATTACCAGTAACTAGAGATTGTCAGGATCAAGCTTCACTTCAATTTAACATAATTAAAAGTGTTTCTACAAAATCCAGAGTTCTTTTTGCAGCAATAATAACTTAATATCTTCCTCCTGTAGTTATAAAATTATAAGACTAATGGAGCATTTCTGAATTTAAATGCCATGTTTGTCAAAGATATATGAAAATCCAATGCCAAGACTTTCATTAGCTATGTTATGACAAATAACAGCTCTGCAATTTAGGAGGCAAGTAAATACCCCATTTTGAATGAAATTTCTTAATTACTGAAATCTTAAAAGACATATGTAGCTTTTCATATACTGTGTATAATTATACCACCTGAAAGATTTTTATCACCCAAAGAAATTTCAGTTCAACTCTACAACAGTTCCAGTAAGTGATTATGAAAGCAGGGTTCAAAAATTTGTTGCAAAGTATTTCATCCCATTTTCTGAAAACGCTGATGTAATTTGTCCCTCCCTTTGCCTCCCCTTTCTTTATTTTTTTCTTTCTTTCTTCCCACAATGCTTATTAAATGCTAATATGAGACAAGTTCTATGTTAGGTCTATGGATATAATAATGAAAAAGATATAGTCCTTAACTTCAAGTAGCTTATCCTGAAATACAATAAAGTAAGAAGATAATACAGTATAAAAGTGCCAAGACAGAGATAAACTCAGGTACACTGAGAGAAGAAATCAGCAAATCTTACTGTGCAACCAGTGTGTCCTATGTGCTGTACTTACAGCTACAGAGTTCACAAAATAATTGTTACTTATAGTAAGGCAAAATCTGTCTCTCTGTAACATTAACTCACTTGGTCTGGTTCTGCCCTCTAAACACATGCATAGAAATTCTAATCCTTTGCCATGTTCAATAAATAGTCTTGTCAAAGAATAGTTTTTCCTCTCCTTCCCTTGGCAAACTCAGATTGTCTATGATTATTACCAAAACAAGTCTTCAAAATTTTCCTACTATGGAAAAATATGGAGGAAAGCTTGCTTGGAAATTTCCACCTTTGTTCATTTCAGTAGTGAAAACAAAGCACTAAAGGCTGTGGTCCTTCCCAGTTTCACTTTCCCAAAATATGTTCTACAAACAGTGGCATTGATTAGCCATCCTCACCACTGACACAAAAGCAAGTGCTCAGATTAGTATTCCAGTCTGCACTTGCATTTCAGATGGTAAAAAATTCCCGGTCCTGGAGGACCAATGTTATTAAAGTTGCATTTTCTAGATGGTGTATAATAGACTTTAGTTTACCATCATTTCCTTTCCTTTGGTAAAACATTTTAAAAGCATGGCAGGGAATTTAGGATTTGTTATATAAATTAATAAGAACTGTGAATTTTACTGAATAAGCCATGGCTTGTAAATCAGGAGCCGTGGATTCTATTCCCAGTTCTGCTACTAATTAGCCATCTGGCTGAGTATAGATCAGATCATCCTAATACTCCCAAACACTGCTTTCTATGGTTTTGAACTTTTTAGATTTTGAAAGGACTTTATCAAAGAAGTCTGAGAATCAAATGAGAGATGATCTGGCATCTATCATGTAAGAGTTGTGGATCTTAGTTTCTGAGAATCAATCTTCGTATCTGAAATAATAATGATAGCTAACATTTACTGAATAGTTATATTTCAAATACTCTTCTAAATACTTTGCATTATTAACTCAATAATCATCACCATAACCTCAAGCTGGATATTCTTATCCCCAACAGAAAACTGAGGAATGATGAATAAGATTAAGTAAATTTCCAAGATCACACTGCTATGGATTAGAGTCAGAATTTGAACCCAGGTAATTTTTGTCCAGAGTTCATACTCCCATAATTACAATGTTATGAGAATAATATAGTACCTAACACTGAGGGTTGGTACCAAGTGGTGATGATAGTGGTTAGAGAAGTTGTATGTGTTTCCATTTTTGGAAAATAACTTGAGTTCTCTGATGTTCAATTTTCTTACCCTACCCATTTCATTAGAGCTACTGGGATATACAAGTTAGATAATTCATAAAACATTAAGTGCACTATATAAATTATTGTTGTTTTATTAATATTGTTATACTATGAAAGACTTCTCAATCTTTCCATCCCTAATAAATCCTTGCATTGTCAATTTCTTCATGAATCATGGTAATCAATGCCAACAATAGCTGATCAGTGTTTTGAACCTGCCACAGATAACAGATATTACAAATAACTCAGCAGATAGAATCCCAGGCCAAAATAATAATAATAAAGAAACTTAAGTTTGTTTAGTTTTTATTTTTGAGTTACAGGGTATCATTATGAAAAAAATGTGCAATTTCTACTAGGTTTTAAAAAATTTAAGGAGAGTAGACAAAACCACGTTATTGCCTTATGGATCCCAAGTTGGGAATCATTATGTAGTTTGGTAGAGAGGCTGAGTTGAGATGCACTTACCTCCCAGCCATCCTCCCCACAGACTCAAAGATACAATGGCCTTCAACTCACCCAGGAAAGGTTTTATTGACTGTGTTCTAATTTATCTCCAATTGATTCTTATATTTGTTTTCAGTCACTCCTATGATGGCTGCTTTCTCCTTTGATACAGGAGTTATAAAATCTTGCTGTGGATTTGTTCTCACTGATGACTCAAGAAATGTGAGGGATACTCTTCAAGTGAAAAGTTTGAAGGCCACTGGCATGAATAGTCCAAGGGAGATAATTAAATAGAGTAAGAGCTTTCTTATGGAATGAAAATATTGTTCTGATGATGGTTTAGGGGCCACTGGGAGAGATTTTACTCAAATAAAATTTAAAATAGACTGAAGAAAAGTGCTCAGGAGTTTCTTTTTTACAACAATGAAGATGTATTAGCCTGGTAGCTATGAGCTCTAGAGTCTTGGAGATATTCTAAAGACTGGCAGCCACCATTGGCTTGAAAGAATATTGGAAATTTATATTGGTCGTATAGCATTCCCCGCACTTTAGGTGTGAAGCAGTATCTTCTTGGATCCAGCCTAACTCAGACTGAATGCATTATTTAAAAATGTGATCCTTTTTAAAATTACAACAAATTTTCAAGTCTTTCTGGTTAATACAATCCCCTTCTCAACAGAACAGCATAATCCCAGATGTAGTTGGGGAGGGGGTGTGAGAGCAAGAAGATAATGAAGAAAAACTAGTTACTATAACCTTGCCCTTGTCTTAAGAGGCTTTTTCTCATCCTTTTAAATTCCAACTAAGCTATTATCAAAACTCTTGGCAGCTTGTGCTAAACATCAAAAATCCAAAATTCTACATTTTTGTTTTCCAACTTATAGGGGAGAGTTTTCACCTTTCTACCTCTCATTTTGTTTATTGAGGGTTGTTTCAAAGCATGAAAGCATATTTATTTAATAGGTGTAATTTATCTTGATTAGATTGACAGAGAGGAACAAAGGAAAGCCACTATACAACAATGTGGTCACTCAGTACTGTGCAGCATAAAAATAAAAGTTTCAGATCACTAATAACTATCATTAGACTTCAATATGCTTGAATATAACTCAACATTATTCTATTCCAAAACAGTAGCAACCCATTTCCCTATAAACATAGAGGTTGATGGCTTTTCATTAGTCTTTCATTTAGAAATAATAATAACATCAACAATGGCTGTATTGTCTCTCTCTTTTTTTCCCTGCTTGCTGACCTCTCTCTTCCTCCAAAACAATAGTACAACAAAAAGTGAATGTGCCAAACAAAGCTAACCAGCTTTTGCACTAGGATAAATACATACTTGGAGAAAATGTCATCTTTTCTAGATATAAGATGCATCATTAGAACTTTGGAAAGGATAGAAAATTTATGAAAAAACTAAATCTTTAATTTTATCCTGTATTTTCAAAGTGAAGAAAATGACAAATGCCTATAACCAACATTAGGAAAAACTGAAAAGGTGCTGGAGTCCAACCCCAGCAGGTCCAGGGGTCCCCAAAAGTGTGGTCGGAGTCTGCGAAGAAGGAATGACACGAAGACAGCCTTCAGTTGATCAGCAGCCTAGTCAGGACCTATAGCCAGGATCTCCAGCCAAAGTTCTGGTCGGAGTTCTGGTTAGGAACTGATGAGGATCTGATGTTTATTGTCTTGTTACATCCATATTTATACCAGCCGATTTTAATCCTGTCAATTTCTATTACAAAGGTTAGGGCGTTTCTTATCTCCATTCCAGGGAGTAAAGATTATGTAGCTTAACTACCCGCCTGGCACTTAATTAAGGGGTTGTATCCCCTCCCTAACCTCAGGGAAAAATCCCCACCTGGGGAAAAAACCTTTCTCGGAGAGGTGACCTTGGTTAAAACACATGGCGCTAAAGAGAGCAAACATATTAAGAACAATATGCTATATATGCCAGGTCCCTTGAAACATATGCTGTGCAGATGTTTCTTTCCTGCAGCGACTGTGTCAAGCAGCAAGGATGGACCGGCTCCCGGCAAAAAGGGAAAGGGTATTCAGACCTAAAGTTGCCTCTATTTTTTAAAAAATATTTTATTGATTTTAGAGAGAGGAAGGGAGAGGGAAAGAGAGATAGAACCATCAATGATGAGAGAGAATGACTGATCGGCTGCCTCCTGCATGACCCAAACTGGGGATCGGGCCCCACACTGAGAATGGAACCATGACCTCCTGGTTCTTAGGTCGATGCTCAACCACTGAGCCACACCGGCTGGGCTAAAGTTGCCTCTATTTTCATCTCCCCTTTCTTTACATTCCAAAAGCGGGGCCTCCCAAACCAGTGTCCCATTACATTCTGCAAAGCCACAGTGGGCTGAAGGTCTGCCCAGATACTGATCCCCACAGCCTTCTTCATGGTCATACAATACCTGGGCCAGTCAGAGCTATTCATCTTTTATACCATCATATTCACTGATTTTTCCCAATGTGCCTACAAATATCATTTTTTTACATATGTTATTGCAAAATAAAAATTTTACAGTACTTGCCTATGGGAATCTCCACAGGACAGACCATACTAATCTAGCTATTTCTCTCTCTCTCTCTCTGTGTGTGTGTTAGCTTTCAGAATTAGTCTAAATATTCCTAATATTTCTTTAAATATTCCTAATATTTCTTGAGAAAGCAAATCAATATTATAAAATTTTGCAAGTCCATGGTAAATAATACAATTCTGATTGATGTAAGTCCATTTTGTGTCAGTAGCAGGCCACATCACCCACTCACACTCAGACAAATCCAGTGAGGGAATGATTCTTATGTTCAGCATTTAAGCCATATTCTATATGCTGACCTAAGTTCCAGAAAAGATTTTGCATTCAACGTTTCCAATTGTATAAATGATGATTGCCATAATATTTTATTAGACAAGTAAAAGCAAGTGTCGGTATTTAAGGTAAACTCAAATTGCTGGCCAGACAGCTGGAAGCTGTTTGCTGTTCCTCAAAACTGCTTTGAATTATTTTCCATGGATAGATTAAAAATCTCGTCCTTTAGTTTTAAGTCACACAGTCTGTGGGTTCCCCCTGCTGGCTATTTAACTGTAAGAATCAGAACATAAAAACACCTATGATACCTGTACGCTGGAATCCACCTTCAGATAGAGGAAAAGTATCAGAATGATGCCTAATGCTGGAAGATTCTCCTTCAGAAGATCAGAGAGATATAAAGATAGGATTCAGTCTCTTTAAGCCAAGAGCCAGAGAGGCTCGGCCCATTCTGTTTGACATGTTCATTTCCTTAACATTTTTATGAAGTGGTTGCCTATATTTAAAATCTAGATTTATAGTTTCCCTTGAAAGGATGACAACAGTGAGCCAGTATTGCTTCATGGGTGTGGTAAACAGTGTTTGATCTTCTTAGATGGAGCATTCTCACTAGGGTCTGCCATCATTACTGGTATTTCCTCTGATCTCATCCACATTGACCTAAATATCAGTTGCCCATTATCTTCATGCATGAACAGTTATTTTATTTTTTTCTGTACTTGGCACATGTCACCCATTATTATTTTGTGCCCTAATTCCATCAGGTTGAGAATTAGAATTCTGCTTTGACATATAATTCAAGAACCACTTTCTCTAAAATCTACTATTTAGTCCTGCACATCCTCATACCTCAATCCCTTTCAGGCTCAGATTTTGTTGTTGTTAGTTTGACATAAAAAGGGCTAGTATACCTGGGGGAAAGTATTCTATGAAAACTGTAATTCAGGACTTAACTGCTAATGAGATAGTTATCACCTGGAGTTTAAACATGAGAAAAGTACATATAGAGAATGCTCTTAATGAAGAAAAACTATCAAAAGAATATAGTTTAGCCCGGCTGGTGTGCTCAGTGGTTGAGCATCAACCTATGTACTGGAAAGTTGCTGGTTTGATTCCCAGTCAGGGCACATGCCTGGATTGCCAGCTAGATCTCTAGTGGGAGGCGTGTAGGAGGTAGCAGATCAATGTTGATGTTTCTTTCTCATCGATGTTTCCATCTCTCTTTCCCTCTCCTTTCCTCTTTCTCTCTCTAAAAATCAATAAAAACATATTTTTAAAAAAGAATATAGTTTAGAGTTACTGCTTCATTTCTGAATCTGTTTCTACATTTATAGCAAGGGAAATAAGAGTGAGCAATATCCAGAAAACTTTATCAGTTAAATAGCAGGAGAAAAAGTGCACTGTGACCAAGAAAGGGATGAAAGGAATGAGTATCGGGACTTTCAAGAAAAGACCACATGACTGTATCAAGACCTGCCTAAGACAGGCTGGAATTTAATAAACCCAACCTCCTTTTACACTGCATTTGGATAAAAAGCAAAGCCTTATTTGGTCTGTTATTATGTGCCCCCAAGAAACTTGAACCTGCCATCTGGGCTCACTGCTCCTTGGTTCTGGTTCACCAAAGCAGTTGCTAAGTTTACTCGGCTTATATATTTGGCATGAAATGGTTTTGTGGGTTTTTTGGTGGGGGGAGGCACTGGAATAGTTAATAATGGTTTTCTGGGACTTTCTGTTATGAGGCCCTTCCATCAAGTTCCGTCTCTTTCTTTAATCTACTTCTCACTGCAAAGACCTCATTTCCCACATCTCAGTAGTTCTTTTGTTAAGAATAACAAAATGTAGCAATATAAAGAGTCCTGCCTGGGCCCAGTATATCTGGGCCCAAATTACATCTCTGTCACTGACCAGCTTCTGGGCTGGTCTCTCCCATTGGCCAAAGACAGAAGTTAGAAAAGAAGAAAATGCATTTGTTTTTCTTGGTGACTACTATACAAATAGACAGTTATCCACATGTGCTTACCTAGTTTAAGATTTTTAATTGAAAAGAGAGGTGGGTCAAAGGGTCCACAGTTAGTGTACAATAACTATACATGACCCAAACATGAGTAAAGTGCATATGAAAGCCTTACTCACATCTATTTTCCTTTTGGCAGGAATCTTTCATAAGGATACCCTGTTGCTTTATGATGAGATGTTAGTAAAATGAAAACTGAACAGCTCAAACTGTATAATGAATTACTATCAGCATCAAATAAAATGATGCACTTATCCAAGCTACTTAGCTTGGATACCCGGCGGTCAGGCTCACAGAGAAACAGATGGTTAGTTCCAGTGGCTCCAAAGATCATGAGTGGTGATCATATTTAAAACAAAAATTCTAAAAATCCCCAGGGCCAACTAGGCCATATCTGGTCTGGGGGTGAATAGTGGGTTTCAGGTATAGGATGATCATTAGTATCTCTTCACATGCTAATATTCCCTTCCTGGTCCTTTTTGCTAAAGCAATATTTTTCAAAAGTTATCCCACAGGGATTTCACTTGGTGTTCTAAGGAAAACAAGGTGGCGGGGAGGGCAAGAGTGGGGAGAATGAGGAGGTTCTATATCTATTTAGGATATGCTGGATAGAATAAAAATATTTTTAAAAGAATTCTTCTCAGTCTTTAATATACTGATATATAATATGCTCTGTGAGTGTGCATAAGGTGGTAGCTATATTTGTTCTGCATGAGATTTGGTACGTCATTTTATAAATGCCTAAAGCAATTTTGATTATGATGATAGCTGAAAACCTCTACTTCCATTTAAAGCCCAGGTATCATGAATGCTGAACATCCTGCAATATTTGGGATAACCCACCCACCATGAAGAATTTAGGCCTAAAAGCTAGTAATCTCTCATTGACATTGGCAGAGAATTCCCCAAAGGAATTTGACTACAGAGCCTTTAATTTAGAGAGCAATTTGTGAGACTAGTATTTTCTGGGATCTATTTTGGGAAAGTTAGCCTAAGTGTATACTTAGATTTAGATTATAGCATTAACCAGACCTCCTACTCCCTCACTCCACCTATGAATTCTGCCACTTTTTTAAAAAATTGAGGTATAATTAACGTCAAACATTACATTAATTTCAGGCATACAACATAATGATAGGATATTTGTATATATTGCAAAGTCATCACCACAATAAGTCTAATTAACATCTGTCATCACACACAGTTATAATATTTTTTCTTGTGATGAGAACTTTTAAGAATTACTCCCTTAGCAACTTTCAAACATACAATACTGAATTTCTCTTTCTAACTGGGACTTGGTGAACTTTAAAATTATTTCAACCCCTTTAAACAAGGGGAAATGGAGTCAGTGGATGGGAGATAGATATTTGTGGGTAAAAATCCTACCTTGAATCCACTGAGTCAGAAAGCCAACAATAGTCCTTAGAGTATTTATGGCCCATTCATCTTTCCTCAACTATTAGCATGACCTCATAATCAAAGCCTTCCACACTGTAGGACAGATTGCTGAAGTGGCTGAAAACCTTCTTCCACGCACTGGGGCTGAGGTCAAGACTTTGACCAAGGAAGAGAAGATACAGGATTAACATATATTGAGAAAAACAAAACAAGACAATCAAACAAAAACAAGTTTTATATGCTCAAAAAAACACACAAAACAAACACACAAACAACAACAACAAAACAAATCTTATATGCTTCTAAACAATCAGCTGTGGCATTTCCCTATCCCCTACCCCTACGATAAGAAATCTTTTCACACAAACCTTCTCAAATGTGTACCCTTTTGAGACTTTGCCCCCACCTTAATTGCTGCCTGGAAACAGTTTTTCATTTAATTTCCTCTTTAAAAATTGAAAGGATTTTCAGGAGAGTAAAAGTGGGGATAAACTAGAGATGTGACAGCCATTTTCTTTATACTCTCTTCCAAAATAATGGCCATGAACTTCTTCACCCATTACAAAAACACTTAGCTGGAATCATCTTGGGCAAATCATTAATACTTTCGGAGTCTTGGTTTCCCTGTTTCTAAAATAGAGTGACTAAAAATACCCACTTCACAGGGTTGCAGTACAAATGAACTGAGCTCATGTAGCAAAAGTTCTTGGCCCTGGCATTTAGTTAAGTGTTCAATAGATGGTAAAACTGTTACTTTCATTATTCATAGTAACAAAGCAGGTCTCCGGACTCTTGGTCCACAGGTACTGGTACTGTACTGCCCATGAGAACCCTGCTGCTTCCAGGTAGGGCTGAAAAGGTAGCTTCATAGAGCTGGTACCATCCTGGGGTAGGCAGACAGCAGGTGTAGCCACTAGCCTGATTCCTCCCAGGCTTCCTTTTCTCATTCCCTTCCCATCATTTAAAAATTCAGTCAGAGAGCCCTGGCTGAGTAGCTCAGTTGGCTGGAGCATTGTCCTGTGCACCAAAAATTCAGCCAGGAAGGCACAGAAGCAGAAGCCCCCTAATTAACAACTTGAATATTCAGTTCTGTGGGATATACTACTCCCTTTTCATCTGAACTGACCCCCAGGGCAATCTCTAAATGTCACTTTATTTTTAAATCTTGGTTAACTGCCCCATTTGGCAGCTTGTGGTTAATATTTGCATAACGTGACTCTGTATGGGAGAGCAAAGGGCTCCACAATCATCAGAATTGACCGGCACAGCATCACCCTCCACATTTTCACAAAGGGAAATCCAAGGCCAGGAGGGGGCAGTTGCTTATATCCACTCCTCACGGTGGGTACACTGAAGAACACCAACTGGAAGTTGGTTCTCTTGGTTCCATTAATTTCAGGTATACAACATAATGATAGGATATTTGTATATATTGCAAAGTCATCACTACAATAAGTCTAATTAACATCTGTCATCACACACAGTTATAATATTTTTTTCTTGTGATGAGAACTTTTGCTGAGTGCTTTAGCTCAGTGCTTCCCACAGCCATAAACCAAAGGAGAAGAACACTTCCGCTGTAAGGCTCTGAATAAACAACAATGTATTTAGCTTAAATTATGAATGTTGGTGTGTCATGTCAGGGATCCTCAGAGGACTGCACTAAATAACATTACCGCCACAGAACAAAATTTAGGCCCACCAATAGCAGTCATCAGAAGGAACATCCGCAAGAGGAATTTGCCCAAGAGGTCCTAAGCTTCATCTTCCCCTTGAGGTGGGGTGGGGAGAATGTTTCCTAAGCAGGTCCTCACAGGGATCCTGCCCTCGGGCTCTGCCTCCTACATCACCTCCTGTTGAACACTTTGGCTTGAAAAAGGCAAAAACTATCTCTTGCTCTACTTAACAAGAGGGAGACATGGGGAGGGATTTTTACAGTCCTTACCTACATAGTTAGAGGGAGGGAAAGAACAGTGAATCTCCTCTCATTGATGCTGACTGGTCACCCAGCCCTTCTCCTTAGGGATTTGTGGCCTCCTGGGAACTTCTTGGCCAGATCACCACAGCCCCAGGACCCATACTGCTCCCTGTTTTGTTTTGTTTTTGCTTTAGGTGGCAAAATTAAGCACCGAGACTGTTTTTATCTTTCCCAGCCACTTATTTAACACAGGTTCGCTAAGAGAATTGTAATAATTTTATAAGCCAATAGCATATAGGGTGATATCTCTCAATAAGCCAATTAAAGAAAAAGCATACTCCAAACAAATGACAGATTAATCACACTATTATTCCAGGCAAGGGGAAATGAAAGAAATAAAGTCTAAATTTAACAGAGGTGTAACTTTTTATATTAATCTGATTTCTCAGGGGAGAGAAGGCTTGACCTACTGCAAGTGAACTTCCAGCTGCCATCCCAAACACACACACACACACACACACACACACACACACATCCCTTGTTGCTAGAGCAGGTTGCTAAGGAATGGAGGAGCAGTGCTGACAGACAGACCAAGGCTGCTCTGATGGTCATCATTCCAGAGACTGTTGCAAGGTTTAGCATCACTACCAACCAAAGAATCATCTTGGCCACAGTGAGAGCAAATATCTCAAGATCTTGGGAGAGCTGTTTAGGTCAGCAAAGTGAGCCTTGCCCAGAGCAAAACTCTTCAATAGTTCTCACAAACTCTCAGTATTTATAGTCTAAATGTCCTCTGGCCATTATTGCTTCTCCCCAGGTTCTTATAGAAAAGGCCACAGCAGGGCCTCACAGCAGCTAAGCTACTGTTTATCAATGAGGACAGATGAGATGGTGACATCCTGACACAACTTACTGCAATCTTATATCAAAACAACTTTGCTTCTAAAAGCACCTTTTTTCTTTGTTATATAAAATGGATTAAAACAGTGTCACTTAAGTCATAAACAAATGAATTTTTTAAATCATATTACTTCAATATACAGCACTCTTTCTTTTAGCCCTGGACTGATGAACTCCCATGTCTGCCTTCCATTTCTCCTGTTCTCTTAGCCTCTTTCATCAAAACCCTAGCCTTTCTATTTATTTTCCTCAATTGACTTTGGTGGCTCATTAAAGTCAGATCCTAATTTATTCCCCTTTCTTTGAGAAAAAAGATGATTTAATCTTCAAACTATCCAGGGGGTAAAAAGAGAAATTTACGTTCAATTCTTAGAGGTGAGCAAAGAAAGGCAAGAAAAGCAAACCAATTACATTTCTATTTTAAGATTATCTGAATATTTATAGTCTGTTCTTGTGTTAGGAGAGGTGGGAAGGGGGACACAAAATTCTAATTCAAATTTCTCACCCTACCAAAGCTAAGTAGGTCTCTGCTCTCAATTTCTGGTATCTTTGATAGGGTTTCTAACAGGTAAAACTTTTCACACTGTTTAATATTTAGTCTCTTCTTTCTTGTATTCCTTCTTAGACTTATCAATTCCAACTCTTTGGAAATTACAATGGAAAAAAATGGGGAAAATGATTCCTAATATAATCAGGGAAGAGATAATAACCCGAGAATTCTCTTCTGTAATAATAGGTTAAATGTATAGTTCAGTTAATGAAGATTAAAAGGAGACACTTCATATGAAGTATTTAGCACAGCCCTTGGCACATAACAGTGTCCAATAAATGTTTACTATATTTTTTATAACAAATTTCCCCAGAAAGTAACTGAATGGTTCCTCCCAGTGAAAAACTGAACCTCCATAGTACCCTCCCCTCTTGGTGACACTATGTATTTGGCACCATTAGAAGAAAAATGTATCAATGAATCCCACCAACTATGAATTTAAAATGAAATTAAAACAGAGACTCTCTTCCATTCACTTAATAAGACCCTATTGTTAACCAAGCTTTGCTCTATGGTGGAGACACAAAAGGAAAAGGTAAGCAAAATTCTTGAGATCAAGAATTTACAATGTCACTAGAAAATTAATAACACTTAAGCTGGGTTTTGTTTTTTGGGTTTTTTGGGGGGGAGAGTTAATGGAAGTTTACTTTTTCCTTTTATTTATATTTGCATTCAGTAAAATTCCAGAAAAAGTATTATTTACAAGCTTTATTTCTCTAGTGTCTTTTGCCAAGAATGTGCTTCCTGTCATTTCACTAATTCAGGAAGCAATCACCAAATAGTGATTCATATTATTCCTGTTTCTCAAATGCTCTTATCTGAATGGAATTACCCTAAAGGTTCCTGAGCCATTAGACACTTCCAAAAAAAATGTGTTTTTACTAAAACTTGAATCAGACAATTGCCCCCCCCCCCCCAATATCAATATACTAAGAAGGGCATTCAAACAAAACCTTTTGAATTTCATTGAGCACATGTGTGCTTTTCAGGAGAATTATATATAAAAGCATTATATAAAGTACCATGTAAAAGAGCTATGTAAAATTGAAATAATGTAAATAATAATGTAAATCATTATTTGTAAATAATGATGATGGAATATATCTCCAAACACTCAGCTATAGCTATAGTGATCTGGCAGGAAACTCCAAAAGTAAAGAAAAATTAAATTCAAAGAGAACTTTCTAGAAAGAAAATCCTAAATATATATCATCCCATATTATGAGGAAGAAACAAGGGAGGTGTCCAGAAAACCCAATTGGAGTCTGTCTACACATAGCATTCTAATGAGTTCTGATTTTGAAAAAAACAAATACAGAAAAAGGGAATATTAAAGGAAAAAAAAAACCACACTGGACAAGATGAGCAGATAGAAGTTGATATTACTCCAATACCACTACCAGCAATAGGGGAGACACCACAGACCAAATCTGGATGTCAATATCTATTAAAAAAAAAAAAAGAGCGGGAGAGTTTTTAAGAGCTGGGGTGGGGGAATAGGCCATCTGTCTTTGTTAACTGGCCTTACTCAAAGGAAAAGTAAACTTTCCTGTACCTTCATGGCAGAAGACAGTTTTACAATTTGGAGCAAGGGGCCAGCTGATGTTAGGCTCCTACCCTCTTACAGAATCAGAGACATAGTCATGTCTTCCTTTGGAAGAGAGGAGTCTCAAGTCCTTGAGAAAATCATTGTTGGGTTGTATAACTGGCAATAAGCTTTTAAAGATTTACATCCCAAAGGTACCAGGAGGTGGGATTACAAATTTTCTAAAGTAAGTACGCCAAGAAAATGGAGGTCAGGGACCTAGAGTCAGGAAGAAGCCCTTGTCAAGCTGAGGAATTAAGGTTCTCTTGGTCAGGGGCCATTCTTTTGCGTTCAGGCAAGCACGTGTGAGAATAGTGTCAAAAAATCCCAGGCAGAAATAGCATATGTCCATTGCAGAAAGATCGAAAATGGAAATGCTTTTGACAGGTTGCAATAGGAACAAGGAATTAAACTTGCCTCCTAAAATAACTAAATCCTCACTAGGTAAATGGAGGTATAAAGTGAAAACTACTGGGAACTGCAGATGAATTATGCGGTCACACCTAAAGTGGCAACAAATCATAGGGAAGCAGGATTGCTGAAATTCCATCAAATGGAATGAGCAAAAACACAGAAAGGAAAGACTATGTTTGGGATTCCAAAAATAACATTTTAGGTAATTAGTGCTTATATCTGACTCCTCTGTTTCTCCCACAGTCCAACTTGTAGCATTCATCCAACAAGTGATTACTGAGCAGCTAGAATGTCCAGACTCTCTTCTTGCTTATCTAATTTTATTGTCTCAAAGTGCTTATAGTTATTGGGTGGGTACAAACAAACAAAAACATGTATATGAATATATATGAAATAGTTATAAGTGCTAAATTAAGGAAGGTTGTGATGGAGAACAGAAGTAGAAATGATGGGGCGGGGGTAGAACTCTACTAGGCCCTTTTCCACAGTTCCCCTGAGCTGGACTTTCCATGCCCCCTTCATCACAATAAACATGTCCCATATTCTGTTTACTCTCTCTGAAAGATGAAATTTTGCCATAATGATAGACAACGTACTAAGTCTAACAGATTAATTGAGAAGATAATTTAAAATGATCAATAATCTGCCCTTTAGCACTAAAAGTAACAAAACCTCAGGCAAATTTCAAAACAGACAGTGACTTTTCACACCTGCAATGCTATTCCTGTCAATTTTTATCATATACTTTGTGGATTTGCCTTAAATGCTGCCTGTGTTCTTTAGAAGTCAGGTCTTTATTTAAAAAATTGAGTTTCTCTGCATGAAAATAGAAGCTCTACTCAGTGCTTAGAATTATCTGGGTTTTCCTTTGAAATAATATAAACAACAATACTCATATTTATTTTATAGGTTAGTATATACTATACTCATTTTATTTATATAAATATGTAGTACTCCATATTTTGAAACTACTTTTCTAGCTATTAATTCATTTCATTCTTACAAAAATCCTATAAAGAATTATTACCCTAATTTTACAAAGGAGATAAATAAAAGTCACTGAAGATCATGCCTGAAGTCCTATACCTAGCAACTGGCAGAGCTACAAACAGAAAAACAGGAGAAATCATTTCAGGTCTTGGCTTGGAGAGGCCTCCATCTTAATAGTACCCTCTTTCCCAATTTAGAAATGAGGAGTGAAGTGAAATTTAGGTCTAAATTTGTAGTTTTGCTTTAGTGTTTTTGTAATTACAAATTCAACTCTGTGTCCATACCATACATTATGTTGTGGTAAATTTGCATGATTAAAAGGCCTTCTAAAGGCAAAGTTGTCTATCAGAGGAAAAACTCAATTCTGACATTCTCCTTTTGTGAAATTAAGAGGCTGAATGAGACTATATCTACTAGTAAGATATTTTCCAATTATATTATTCTACAAAGTGTTTTGTAGAACGGTAGTTTTTGTAGTTTTTATTGTATAGTGTTTTTGTTTCATCTCTTTCTACTGTAAGCATGCTTACTAATAATATTTGTGCTTTTTTTCTGTAAATTCACAAGAAAATCTATTTGCATCCCCTGTGTACCCATGCACAGATCAGTTCAAAGGCTCAGAAACACCTAATCTGAGTCCATCAACTGACAATGAACTGCAGGTCTACCTTTACTGGACAGGCTGATTTAAATATAGCTGATTCAAGAATATTAAAGTGCTGTTTTCCCAACCTCAAGTGACATTTCATTCATCTCACTGAAAAGTCATTTTCTGACCAAGGACACAAATAAAACCACATTTAGTTGTTATGTTCTATGATGAGGGTTGTACCTCTACTCTATGTACCCTGAGGAACTTGGCAACATTTCCAGACCCTTCACCACTGATAATGCGATTTGTGGTGGCATTATAACAGTAATTGCTCAAAATACATACCCTACCTTTACTTGAATGATATGAACCACTTCCTAATATAAAATTCATAATATAAAATTCATAATACACAGCTAAAGAAGCAAGGCAAAAAGGAGAGAAGAAACTTTATAACTCAGCTGAATTTATATCCTATGGATTAGTATCTTTGTGTGTGAGGCCCGGAAACAGAGGAGCAGAATGCATTTAACACAGTCCCTCCATGGTGTGGGGCAAATCACAACTGCTCTCTGGGACCTCAGTTCCTTGTATGTAAAATTAGGGGGCTGTTCTAGCTCAGTGGTTACAAAACCAGCTGGGAAGGGTGAGATCAACACACACAGACACACACACTCACATATTCCCACACCTTACCACAACTCACGGGAAAAGACCCATGTGAAGGGATCAAGCAGGAAGCTGTATGTTGTAAATGTTTCCCCCCATGTCCTGCGTTCAGGGTTCAGGATCTGGAAAAGGAGCCGCACACAAATGAAAGAGAAGAGACAAGAGATAATTTGGAAATATTGGGGGGCCAGGCGGGTAAGTCCAACTCAAGGGGAAGGACTTCCACTGGTGCTCAGGCCTTGCCTACCTTTTATTGGTTTGGGATACACCCATAGCCCTTAGGCAGGCAAGTTCCAGTAACACACAGACTATCTTATCAATAAGGATTCACATGACTATCTGGTGGGGAAGTTGCTTCAGCTACCATTGTCTGGACTAACAGTGGGTGCACAGCCCTGACCTTTGCTAGGGCTTCAAGGGTCACCAGCCTTCCCGGTTCTCTGTCCATACCTCTCTGCTAGTGAAGACAATAGGCGGTTTCCCACACTGTATTTTTAACCAGCTCTGGAAGAGGCATTAGTCATCTGCAAAGGCCACTTGCCTCCTGCAGTCCTACCCTGACCCCAGCTGCCCAGTGCTCTTCAGCTTCTGCCCAGCTGCCAAGCAGTGTTCTCTCAACTCACACTGGTCTACAACCCCCCACCACTCACACCCATAGGCACGTAAGCAGCCCACCCAGACTGGTGTATTTTCTTGGCTCTAATTAATAAGGCATTTGATTCAACTAGCATAATGGTTTAAGAGCCAGGTTTTAGAATCAGAGAAATTACTCTGCCACTTACTGTCTGACATTAAGTAAATTTCTTCATCTCCACAAGTCTTACTTTCTTCATCTATAAAATGAGAATAATATTTCATTTTTCTCTGGGTTGTGGTAAGGATATAGTTTCTACCCTGTAAATATCACCACTGTTTTTCTAGCTAGAACTTCAAAGAGAGAAAATTCTCCCAGAAGAAAATAATTTGGAGGGGAAAAATACCCAACAATTTTCAGTTGGATAAACCCATGGTAAAAATATGAGTTCATCCAACTGCAAATCTATATATATAAAAGGCTAAGCAGCCAGTAGGTATGATGCGCACTGACCACCAGGGGGCAGATGCTCAACACAGGAGCTGCTGAGCGACAACAACTTTGCAGAGTGCCCTCTTGTACACTGGAACCCTTGGGGGATGTCAGACTGCTGGTTTTGGCCCAATCCCCGCAGGCCAGGCTGAGGGACCCCACCTGCTGGAGGGACCCCGCTCACTCCGCAGATGCCCTTCAAGCCCTGGCGCTGCCCCAGGTGCCGCCGGCCAGCTGGGGAGGGACCGTAGGAGGTTGGCTCCAGGGCATGTCCAGCCAGTCTTGCCCAGTCCTGCCCTGCCAGCCACCTTCTAATTCATTTCCTTTCAATGTGCACAAATTCATAAATTCATGCACTGGGCCACTAATATATATATATATATCTCGAGTATTGAAAGACCTGGGACCTGGTCCCATCTCATTGTGTAACCTTGGGCAACTCCCTCAACCTTCCAGAGAGTAAAATAACCTATCATATATTTTTAAGTTTTTGCTAGTTATCAATCTATTTCTTCTTAAATTTAAATGCATAATTTATTGCTTGCTATGTGAAAATGGAACTGGGCTCTTTAAACATCTCTTCTTTGCCAGCTGGCACAATATTAAGATATATCAGTAGAGGGTGCTAGAGAAATACTGCTGAGAGAAAAGATTTCCCCTCCTGGTCACGCTCTGCTTTCTTAGCAGGCTTCTGCAGCACCAGGGCCTTCACTGGCACCCAGCTCCTGCAGGAAGCATGGCTTCCCCAGATCATGGCTCCTGCAGTGACCAGTGAGTAGGGGCACCTCATGGACAGCAGCTTCCACCAGAATCCTCTCACGGAGGCAGTTTTGCACTTTAGTGCCTCAGGTAAAATAACTTCCTGTGAATAACATTCCCCAGCCACTAGAGGGTGAATTTCCAGCAAGTTCCACTAGTGAGACACCACAGCCACTTCTCTACCATCCAGTGAGCCATAGCAGGGCCTTCAACAAGGTCTGGATCTCAGCCCTAGGCTTGAGGGGACGGTCGCCCTTGGTGCTCTATTTTAGCACTAGGGGTGCTGGCTACTCCTTTAATCTGCTTCTCCTGTCCTCTTAGAACCCTCTTTACTCACCAAACACTGTTATAGCTGATCATTCTTTAAATTAAATGTTTCCTATTTAATACTGTGCAGTTTTATCTTCTGTTTGGGCATTGACTGATACACAGCTTAAGATTCTGACACCCGGAATTACTGATTTCAGAGGTGATGTTATTTGTAATGGGATCATCTAGACTCACTGCTAAGCCTCCCAGAGGGGTATTGTTTCTGAAGTAAGATGTCAGTAGAGAGAAACATGGTTTTTAATAAGAGGATAACTATATTTGAAGGGCAGATAAGACTTCATTTAGGATGCAAAGGAAATGTGCCTTTTAGAGTCCAAAAGCATCTGAATAACCAAGAGGGGACATTCAAAAGCTTTGATTTGATTCTGCACAGCCAGGAGTTAGCCAAACTGGGAGGTTAAGGGCACAGTCCTCCAGATTGCCAAGTCTGACCAAGACTTCTGACACCAACTGAAAGTGTTCCCCAAACCATCCTGGGATTTGATAATTCTCTAGAAATACTCACAGAACTCACTATTATTCTTAAGGTCATATTTATTACAGAGAAAAGATAGAAAGTAGAACCAGTCAAAGGAACAAAAGCATAGGATAAAGTCTAGGAGCATCAAACATAGCTTCCAGCCATTCTCTCCCAATCAACTTATGGACAGCCAGTGTTACCTCTCCTGGCCATGATGTATGATGATACACACAAGTATTGCCAACCAGGGCAGTTTACATCAGCTTTGGCATCCAGAGATTTTATTAGGATTCATTACATAAGCTTGATTGATTGAACCATTCCATTGCTCATGTGCTTGAACTCAATTCCAATACCCACTTCCTCCTTGGAGATTGGGCTAACATCATATGGGACAGAGGGGCCCACCCTGAGCCACCTGGATAGCAGGTATCATAAAACTACCAGGTGAAGGCCAAGGAGCCCATCATGAATAACAAAGATACTCTTGTCACTCAGGAAATTACAAGGGTTTCGAGGTTACCTCCAGGGAATCTGGAACAAAGACCAGACCTCTTTTGGGGAAGGTTAAATTCCTTACTTCACATGCACCAAATACACTGGAGAGTTGAAATTAAAAAGCTATAGTAATTATTATACTAAAACCATATTTTATTGCTTACATAAGGTCAGTCTCACTAAAAGGATAATCGCTTGCATTTAAAAAAGAAAAGACAGGCCTTGCTGGTGTGGCTCAGTTGGTTGAGAATCATCCCATGCACCAGGCCTCGGTTGTGGGCTCCATCCCCTTCCTCTCTTGGAAATCAAACTCTATCATAAAAACTCCGTGGTCATGACACCGTCACAGCCTAACAACCAAAGACTGGTCACCAGGAGGCTGCGTGCCTGGCGAGGCACACGTGGGTGGGCGGGGACTTGACTCCGGGTCTCACGGCATGGCGGGAGTCAGTCTGGGTCCCACCAGCGTGGCAGGTCTGGGTCTTGCGTGATATCACACGCTGGGCCTCTAGTAAAAACATATTTTTAAAAGAAGAAGAGGCAGCAGCAAAATGCTATAAGATTTGTTGCCTCATCATTTTTTACCTGTTCTTTTAGCTTTAGGATCCAAGGTTTCATGCAATGGCATAAAAAATTGATTGAGAAGTGAAATTAGTCATATTAAATCCCCATTTCCTTCCTTTTATATAACAACATTTTCATTTATATACACTAGCATGCTTCATCTCGTAGGTTTGCTTCTGAACGCATGAAGAAACCATTCTACGCCTCTTTCATCCCTCCCTAATGCCAGGAAAGGTTAGCATGCATATCAAAATGTCCCTGCCCCATTAGATTCTGTGGTCCTGTGGTCTCCTCAGTCCTCTCTTTTCTGTTCTAAGTGATTTTATATTTTAAATGATTTAGTTCACTGTTTTACATTTGTACTTATTCAATTACATCAGGGGTGGCTCCAGGGAATTTCAAAAAGGTTATTATTATAGTGAATGGGAAGAGCACCATGCAGGCTGTTTGAAATAGACATAAAATTTTATTTCCATGGTTGCCTTCTTATTCTATTTCTTCCAGCTAAACTGTGCATGGCAAAAGGCAAAACAAAATATAAGAGTAAAGGTGAGTCAGTCAAGGAAAGCAGAATGGCTACCCATAAATTCATGGTAACCAATGTTGGCATAGACTCCACACTCCCAGGCTAACCTTCTAGATTTGTCTGGTCAACTCATTCTTCTGTTATTTTGACCTACTAATCTAACCTCAAAACTTAACTCGCCCCTTCTCATTTAAAAAATTAAGCAGAAAATAACAGTTTATTTTACAGATAAAGTATCAAAATGATGTATATACATGCACATACACACACAAATGCCTTCTCCACTTGCCATCAAATATTCAAATTTGCTCTATATAACGAACTAAACTAACTATGCTTCTCCTTGGTTAAAAAGGACATAAAGCCCATTTGCCTATTAGGGGAAGTACCTTCCAAAATTAAAAATCTTTCCCTCAGTGCTATATCCTACACCAATTAGCAGCCAGTCTCTCTCCTCAATTTTAAGGAAAAACTTATATAAAAAAAAATGAGTCAACTCATCTTGAATTCACTCCTCTAACTACATTAATCTAGAGTGTGTCCTCTATCATTTTACTAAAACAGGGCTCTTAAAACCTTCGGTTGCTAAATCCAGTGGATATTTATAGGCCTTATCTGACTTAACTTCTCAGCATTGAGTCTGCTGACTGCTTCCTTTTTTAAACACTTCTTTCCCCATCATCCTGGGACATAATCATGATACTCTCTTGATTTTGTCACAACTATGGTTGCTCACTTTAAACTCTTTTGCCTTCTTTACTTAGCCATTTAATGTTGAAGCTCCTAAATGTTCTATCAAAGGCCCTAGTATATTGTCACTTTTCACTCTCTTTCTTAGAACCATTATTTATGCTCATGTCTCCATTGCCCCTAAACGTAGATGACTCCCAAATATATACCCCATGCTTAGATAGCTCCTTTGTACTTCAACTAAGAATTTGTAATAGGCAACTGGACAAATTGTTTCAGAAACGCTTCAGATATAACACATCCAAATCACACTCATGATTCCCCTTCTTTCACCCAAAATTTTATCCTGTGATGGACCGTGTCTCATCTACTCAATTAAATAAGACAGACATCTGGGGGTTATTCCTGATACCATCCTCCCATATACCTTTTATCCAATTGATCACCAAGTTGAGTCAATTTTATCCCGTAAGAATTTCTGAAATATAACCCCCCCCCCCATTTTAAACCTCCATTGACACATCCAAGTCCATGGCATTAAAATCTCTCTACCAGACATTAACAAATCTCACATGTATCCTTGTCCAAGTTTGTACTTCTCACCACCTACCCCAATACATTCACCATGCTATCCACAGGGTGATCTGATGATAACATCTCTCCTTAAAACACTTTAATAGCTTTCTACTTCTCTTAAGATATAGATCAACATTTTGGAGTAGTTCACAGGCTCTTTGTCCTGACCCCTACTAATTTCATTCCTCCCCGCCCCTTGCTTCCTTTGTTTTACAATATTGACCATTTCAATGAATTGAAGTGCCATGCTGCTTCTCACCCTGTGTTCTGCATGAAATGCTTCTTTGCTTCGCCCAGGTAACTCCCAACTTATCTTTAGGTCTGGTTTCTCTCATCACTTTCCCTAGAAAGCCTTCTTGATAATACCGTCTGGATCAAATCTTCCTATCATATGTTCTCATGCTAACATCTGCATCTCCCTCATTAAATGTATCACCACCACAATGTTATGTTTACATATGCAATCTTTTCCTTTTTCTCCCTTATAGGATTTACTAGAGGCCCAGTGCATGAATTGGTGCAAGGTGGGATCCATTGGGGTGGCCTGCAGAGATCAGGCCCCAGCTCACACCCTCAGGCTCACAGCCCCCGAGCCCTGCCTGGCACCCTGCCGTGGCTTGGTGCCACCTCCTCACCTGCTCCACCATCCTGCGTGTGGGGCGATAAATAGGGGCCAGGCCCCCTGCCCGGCTCCCTCAGCGCCTGGGAGCCGGGTGGCGGTCCCACCCCCTGCCGCTACCACTGGTCACTGTCCACTGGACGATCAGAGGGGCGATTGGGCTCCAGCTCGCACCAGCCTTGGCCTAACGCCGCCCGCTCACCTGCTCCACCATCCCACCATGGTCGCTGATGCTGGCCAGTGTTCCACGCCAGCCCCTGGTGGTCAGCACATGTCATAGCGAGAGGTCAAACTCGCTGTCTCCTGGTCGAACGACCACCCAAGGGGACAATTTGCATATTAGCCTTTTATTATATAGGATGGAGGACCGGGCATGTATCAATTTTTTGTACCCCCAGAACTTAGCATACTATCTAGTAAACATGTATTTGTTAAGAACATTAAGACATGAAAGAGATTTTACTAGTTTTTGAAATACAAAAACACAGAGAGCAGATTTTCTGCATTTCAGGGTAACATTTAACCAGTTAAGAGGAGGAGGCAATTTGTAAATTTCATTTTTGCTGCCCCTATTCATCAAAATATGTTCTTCAAGGACTAGAGAAGCCTCAGAGGTGACCCAGATGTGAACTGGGAGGTCAACAAAAGGGAAGGTTAAATAGCAGGTACCTAACCCCTCCCCAGCTCTGTGCTCCATTCAAACCAGATTAACTTTGCTTTTCGCTGTGTTTACATTAGACTTCCATGGAATATTTTCTTTGAATAAGTGCCTACTCTACCTCTTCCCCCACAACGATTTGAAAATTACTGAACTAGGTAAATATCAACGTACAGTTAAGAAAATTGAAGCCCACATTAAGTGACTGAAATAACTTCAAGCTGCAGAAATGTCTAATGTACTATCTCTATATTAGAATAAAAAAAATTAAAAATTCCCAAGAGGAGGAAAATCCCCTGGAAAAAAATATAGTAGTCATCTAATAACAAAGAAGAATTGCTCCTTTCTTTCTCCTCTTTTCTCCTCCTTGGAGAATTGTTCACTTTCCCTCTGGCTGCTGCTATTATTCTTATAGTATTTGCTACATCATCAAGAAATGAACTTCATAGTTTGAATGTGAACATTTCTTTTTGTGACTTTGTAAAGGAGAGCCACTGGTAACTATGTTTCTCAGGCAATTTTTAAAAATATATATATTTTTTATTGATTTCAGAGAAGAAAGGAGAGGGAGAGAGACAAAAACATCAGTGATGAGAGAAAATCATTGATCAGCTGGCTGCCTCCTGCACACCCCACGCTGGGGATAGAGCCCACAACCCGGGCATGTGCCCTGACAAGGAATCAAACCATGACCTCCTGGTTCATAGATCAAACTCAACCACTGAGCCACTGAAACTTTTATTCTAATTTGCCAAATGGAAATACCAGATATTTTTAAATGTCAGGAATCTTCCAAAATAACTATTGACTGTCATTTATTTTTTATTTCTGAAGTAAATTTGAATATATTCAATTTTTATCTCAATCTGTATAGATATAACTCAGTGCCAAGGAATTCTGATAAACAGAAAACAAATTGAAGGCAAAATATACTGCTATTCCTTCTTTGCAACACCAGAGGGAACTACCTACTGAAAAAGAAGTCAAATTTACAACGTGTACATAAATAGATTTCTCACTAGGGGGAGCAAAGAAAAAATCAAATTCAAATAATATACTCTATACATTCTTGAAAGAGTCTCTTTAAATAGAATATATATGCTTCTTTAAGAGAGGGGGACATAATTATTTTAACCTAAAGAAGCATATTACTATCAGGATGATTATAATAAAAAGCAACCAGAAAAGATCATCTCTTCCTCGGGAATCTTAAAGTGATAGAAAACCTACATTTTATCACATATATCATTGCTATCCTCTCTCCCTCTCTGTCTCTAACCTCACTTCCTTCTTTCCTCCCTTTATACTTATCCCTCTATTTTTATCTCCATCTCCAGCTTTATACCTTTAACTCTAGCTTTATACATATATCAATCTAAATATAGATATATATTACACAAAGCAAAAAATAAAAGCTTTAACATTTAAATAGAAAAGTCAGCAAAGTATAAAAACAGAATTTACAGAAGTAGCATGGCAAAAAATTACAAGGAAAAATGTTCATCTATAATAATAATTCAGCAATGCAATATAAAACAAAAACAGCCCAGCCGGTGTGGCTTGGTGGTTGAGCATAGATCTATGAACCAGGGGGTCTGGTTGGATTCCTGGTAGGGGCATGTGCAGCCTTGCAGGGCTTCATCCCTAGTGGGGGGCATTCAGGAGGCAGTCAAATGATGGTTCTCTCTCCTCATTGATGTTTCTATCTCTCCCTCTCTCTTCCTCTCTGAAATCAATAAAAATATATTTTAAAATATAATGTTAAATGCTAGTGAGCATGTAGCAAATAGACATTCTCATACACCACTGCGGGAGTAATAATTGGTTTAAAAAAATCTTCCAGAAAGCAATGTGGAAATGCATGTTTGTAGGTTTTAAACCTGAAAAATTTCCCCTTTTTTAATTTAGCTTAAGAAAATCATAAGAGATATGTAAAATATAAATGTACAAAGACATTTTCCAGAGCAATGCGATAGTAAAAAGTGTAAGTAAACTTAATATAATGGGAATAGTAAAGTATAACTTTCATTTCAAAAATATCATGCTCTCATTGAAATTTCGGTCTTCAAAAAATATTAAATAACATTTAATTAGATTATGCTATCTTAGTAAATTAAAAAGAACAGAAAATAAAATTATATAAACAGTATGTTCACAATATATTTAAAAATGTTTCTTTATAAATGGTGGTTAGATTTACTTAGTAGGATTACAGATACTTTTAAATTTTCTTTTTAAATTTTTGATTCTTTCTAAATTTTCTACAATGGGCAACATACCAACCTTATGGTTAGAGGGGGGGAAACATTTTTACCTTTTTTTTTTAAAAAACAACAACAACAATGTTTCCAAAAAGATTCAAGAATAGTAAAACAACAGCAAAAACCAACATCTCTTATTAGAGTAAGTTCAAAGAGCTGACATCTTTCAGGTTAAAGTATATATTGCGCCCTAACCGGTTTGGCTCAGTGGATAGAGCATCGGCCTGCGGACTCAAGGGTCCCAGGTTCAGTTCTGGTCAAGGGCATGTACCTTGGTTGCGGGCACATCCCCAGTGGGGAGTGTGTAGGAGGCAGCTGATCGATGTTTCTCTCTCATCGATGTTTCTAACTCTCTATCCCTCTCCCTTCCTCTCTGTAAAAAATCAATAATATATATATATATTGCTATTGATTATCTGTCTATCCATCAAGATACACACATATGAATGAGGTATGAGAGTACCTATTTTACTAACTATATACCAGCATTTTATTTTTAAGATTATATGCCAGTTATTTTGTAGAATGTCTCTCAACAATTTGTGGGTTTCTTCCTTATAATATAATTCTGGTTATATTTTTGTTTGGGATATTAATTAAGTAATATGTTTTGCCTCAGTAAATCACATCATATGTCCCATTTGTGGTGATTAATAAGTTATTTCTGGGAAGATGCTTTGAGATAATGTACATACCCTGAATCTCATAAAAATGTATACTAGAGTGCTTTCATCCTTTGATTATTTATGCCTGAGTCACAAGATGATGGCTTTCTGACCATCATTTCTTCTACTTTTAATAGTTGGCTTTTCTTTTGTAAAGTTTTCTTTTCTCTCCCACTTACTTAGCAGTATAGGCACATGGACTTTTCTTTTAATCAATGGGTTATAATCCATTACTGTTATTTTTTATTTTGATATTCCAATGCTGCCAGATTTGGTCATGGTAAGCCACTAGAGGCTAGCTAGCCCCTTTGTCCCTTTTATTTTTTTAATCCTCACTTGAGGATATATTTTTGTTGGTTTTTAGAGAGGAAGGAGAGAGAGAGAGAGAGAGAGAGAGAGAGAGAGAGAGAGAGAGAGAGAGAGAAAGAAAGAGAGAGAGAGAGAGAGAGAGAGAGAGAGAGAGAGAGAGAGAGAGAGATTGGTGGGAGAGAGAAACATCCATTGGTTGCCTCCCTATTTCTCCCCAACCAGGGAATCAATCCTGCAACCTTTTGGTTTAGGGACAACACTTTAACCAACTGAGCCACCCTGCCAGGGCCCTTTGTCCTTTGACATGCCCCCATCATTTTTCCTTTATTTATTGTTTTGGAGCACATACTTTGTGGCACCACAAAATGTTCTAAGATTATTTATACTTTTCCTTCCTGCCTCAGCTCTAGAAAATCCCAGTCTAACACTACAGAGTTCTTTCTAGCCTTCCTCTATTCCATATTTGCATCTCCCTTCTCTCAAAGTAAAAACCCTGTCTCTGAACATGAGCAGTGTCTTTCCTCGTTCACTCCAGCCACTGCAATACACAGAAAGTAGTTTCAGAATTGCTAAACTCGTGCTACTGTGAAATGCAAACCTACAAGAAGAGTTTAGGATTAGTTCATAGTTCATTTTGTCTTTAGAGTAAAGGTGTAGTTCAAATTATTTGGTTTAAAAATATTTTAAAAAGATATTTGGTTAGATCTTTTAACCCCTTTACTGTGGTTATGTTACTTAAAATTAATTTCAGAAAGATAATTATATTTGATTAAATTTAACTTATGTGAATAAGCTTATTTGAAGGTTCTTCTGGTCTTACTAATATGTTTTTCAATTCAATGCCAAGTAAAAGTATCTTCATTTACTTAATGTTTTTACAATGTTTCTTTTTTCTGAAGATGAAAAGTATCATATAACCAAAAGTATAAAATAAATATCACTGGTACAAGTAAATGAGTAAGTAAATATATGTGGATAAGAGACCAATCTCCCATGCAGAAGAATTTCAAATACTGTAATTGATATAGTTTATCCTCAAGGTGGCGAAACATAACTCCTTTCTCCTTAAGTGTGGGCTGTGCATTTGTGACTTCCTTCCAAATAGTACAGCATGAAAGGAGGCAAAAAGAGTAACTTTACAGTAAAGCAATCTACCAGACACTGTCATCCAGGTTATCAAGGTTAAAATCAACAGTGATATCATATTAATAGTACCTACTCTTGAAATGATGAAATGGCATTTTACCTCTGTGGTCACACTCCCACCCCCACCCCAATTACATTACCCCAGTCTAATCATAAGAAAAACATCAGAAAAATCCCAATGGAGTGACATTCTAATAAATATTTGACCAGTATGCCTCAAAACTTTCAAGGTCATTCATCAGAAGCAAGGAAAGAATAAGAAACTACCACAGCCAAAAGGAGCCTATGGCGACATGATCTACTAAAGGTAATATAGTGTTCTGGGTGAGATCTTGGAACAGAAATAGGACATTAGGTAAAAAGTAGGGAAATCTGAGCAAGTATGAACTTTAGTTAATGACAATGTACCAATTTAGGTTTATTAATGTAACAAATGTTCTCTACTATGTAAGATATTAATAATAGGTGAAACTGTGGGTATATGGAAACTCTCCCTACTATCTTTATAATTTTCCTGTAAATATAAAGCTATTCTAAAATTAAAAGTTTATTTTAAAAATCAGTGTAGAATATTCGGAAAATGCAAAACATCTAAAGAGGATTAATTATTTGTACCATTTCTACATAAATACCTTTAATATTTTTAGCATATTTTTCTCTTTTCTCTCTCATTCCCTCTCTTTTTCTCCCTCACTTCTTCCTATCTTTCCTCCCTTCTTAGTTATCTCTCCATTTCTATCTTGATCTCTTTCAATATTTTTAGTATACTTTTCTTTCTGCCTCTCACATTCACTGGCTGTCTTTGGATAAATGTATGTGTGTTTTGGCCAGAACTCCAAAATATAATAGATATGAAATGTCAACTGACTCTTAAATATCTCAATCAAATAGAGAATACAGAAAGACTGGAGAGTTGGCAGAAGAATTGGTAAAAAGATGCTTCTATAATATGAGTTCTCATTTGACTTCACTCCAGATAAACCTTTACTTGAAGCTTATCCAGGCAGGGAAGTTCTCATAGAACCACTCACAAGACTTAAAATGTGTTTCTGCAATTAAGAAGTCTTGAGGATCAGTAACTGATTTGTGTGTAGGTGAGAATGCCAACGTAGGCTGGCAGCAAAGCAAACTGGGATAGGTCTGAACTCTTAGACTTTGTTGAAGCAAAGAAAATGAAAAAAGTATTCCCATAAACCAGATGTGAACCATGCAGGATCAAGGGGCAAAAGGGGTTAGCCTAGGTCCTGGCCAACAAACAAAGCTGCCTGGAAGGGCAGAGGAACCCTAGCTGCAAAATGCTGGACATGGCCAATAGATTCCTGGGGGCTAAAGAAATGAGCTATAAGCAACCAGATGGAATAAGGAAGCATCTACCCAGTCAAGGGAGTTCAGTAGAGAGGTGCTCTCAATGGTGATCCCTAAGGATCCGATAGTGTTTGCCAGCATCTAAAATCACAAAGCCTTCCAGCTTAGTCAGGATGCCTCTGTGCCTGTTATGGGCTAAATGTTTGTGTCCCCCAAAATCCATATATTGAAGCCCTAACCCCCATCGTGCCTGTGTATGAGGGTGAGACCTTTGAGAGGTAATTAGTTTTAGGGCCTGAGGGTAGAACTCTCATGATGGGATTAGTGTCCTTAGAAGAAGAAGATCTCTCTATGTGTGTCTCGCTCTTGCTCTTGCACATGCTCACTCTCACTCTCGCTCTCTCTATCCCTTTCTTATTCCTTCTCTTCCTTTCTCGTTCCCTCTCCCTCTCTCCAACTGCACACATTGAGGAAAGGCTATATGAGAACACAGCAAGGAGGCAGCTATCTACAAGTCAGGAGGAGAGCCCTCACCAAGAACTGAATTGGCTGACACCTTGACCCTGACCTCTCAGAAGCCAGAGCTCTGAGAAATATGTCTGTTTTTAAGTTACCCTGCCTATGGTATTTCCTAATAGCAGCCCAAGCTGACAAAGACAGTGCCTTTCCTTACTTCTAATCCTTTCTTCTCTCTTGACCTCTAGAAGCCAGAAACATCAGCTGATAAGTGAGTAGGAGGGGGGCAATGAGATAAAAAGTCCAATCACACAGGCCTTTCTTGTAAGTGGGCAGCTGCCATCTATAGACCTTAGAAAGGAGGGAGGTAAGAGGTCTTACCTTTCAATAAAGGTTGAATCACTTAATATCTGGAAATGACCACTTCCTAATTACTGAAACAATGTTTTGTAAATTTAAGTATCTTTTAACTCTTTGAAAAAAAGTCTTAGACTATTCCCAAATACCATCCAGGTTGGATAAATGTTTACCTCCACTAAATAACTATTTAAGGAATAATGAAAGATTAACATAAGATAGTGTTTCAACTGTGCAAAGCACCATGTTTGTTCATTATGCTGAATACACAGGGTAGGGAAAAGGTAGGTATACAGTTATGAGTATGGGAAACAGTTTATTCTCTCATTATTTATTAATTATTGTATTTTGTATATGAACAACTGTACATCTACTTTTGCCCTGCCCTGTATATTTGATATTGGCTGAATTGTTTCTCCCCCCAACTTCAAATGTTAAAGCCATAACCCCAAGTATCTCATGATGGGACTGTATTTGTTAATAGGGCCTTTAAAGAAATTAAGTTAAAGGAATTTGTTAAGTAGTTCCAAATCCAATATGACCAGTGTTCTTATAAGAAGAGGAAATGTGAATACACAAAGAAACACTAGGGGCATGCACATACAGAGGGAGGATCATATGAGGACAAAGAGGGAAAAAAAATAGCCATCTGCCCACCAAAGAGAAAGGCCTCATGAGAAACTGAAATGAAGATGCTGACACCTTGATCTTAGACTTCTAGCCTGCAGAACTGGGAAGAATAAATGTCTTTTAAGCCACCTGTCGGTGACATTTTGTTATAGAAGCCCTAGCAAGCTAATACACTGTCCCCTGTATAGGTGATATGTCACACTTAATTTCCAGCACCTTCCTATTCTCTGTTTCTAACCTTGAACTCATCTCTCAACCTAATCCACTCTCCTTTTCCTCTGTGATTATTCTTGGCTTCTTTCCTTACCTGCAATTGGCCTCCCTTCTCTTACATTAGGCCTGCCTTTAGCCTCTACATGTACAAAACAAACAGATGTCAAAGGATACTGGTTATTTCCCTGACACCTCTGTTACAGGGCTGATGCAACCACTAAAGCCCATCCTTTCCATTCTCTACCAAAATCCTGTGGTTGAATTGAGCCAAAGCCCAGAAGCTACACCTCTACACTTTATAAAGTTCTTATTAACTAATATCCCACCAATACATGAGGAAGTAAACTTCCCCATGGCATTGGGAATAGTAACAAGTCACAGGAAAGCTGGAGAACAAGTTCCAAGTCTTTGAGCAGCCTGGGGAGAAGGGCTGTTTGTCTCTGACAACCTCACACTAGCTCTATAACAAAAATATCTCCTTTCCTTAGGCTTTTTACTCTTATGCAATGAGTGTGTTACCTGGAGCAAAGCTGTATGCAGTTAGGTAACACACTCACTTTGGGCAAGTTTTGTCTTTACATAAATTGTTATACATGGGGCTTTGCGTTAGCTCATGGGTGGGAAACCTTTTTTCTGCTAAGGGTCATTTGGATATTTATAACATCATTTTAGGGCCATCCAAAATTACCAACCTAAAAAAATAGCCTGCCATATTTCGTCGAACATTTAATGAACTCACCCCTAATGCCTGGCCAGGGCAAGACCAAATGAGTTTAAGGGGCTGATATAGCCTGAGGGTGGACATTCCCCACCTCTGCTTAGCTAGAGAAACAAAGATATATTTTTCTTTCTTTTTTTTTTTTTTTAGAAAGAGGCATCAAGGCAATGTTAGGGATGGAAGAATAGAGGCAATGGAATGAGGTTTGCTTCCCAACAGACCCCTTAGGTCATATGAGAGCTTCTAGGCAAGAGAGGAGTGAGGACCTGAGCCTGAGGAAGCCCAGTCATGAGGGACCTAGGAACTGGCAGTGCCACTATAAGTCTCTTCCTAAAAATACCTTGCTTTGACCTCCTGAAACACCAGCTGCTTCATCGCCACTGGGTATGTGTACTGCCACAGGCATGCAGAAGTTCCTTCAAGCAGCTGTGGAATAATGGATTTTGACAAAACAGCAGAGCAAGATGCCAACTACAGACATCAACAGCAGAGATCACAGTACTTTGTACATCTCAATCAACAAAGTTTTTTTTCAAATAAAGCACAATATAGGGGAAAACAAGTTGACATGAATTCATAATAAAATAATAGAAATAAAAAGTCAAGGAGCAGGGCAACCTTATAAAATTAGAAAGAGGATTATTTTTCTCCATCCTCTCCTATTTCCCCTTTCAGGACCCTGGATACACATTTTCCCCCTTTTTCTCCCCTTCCCTAAAAGATAGCCAGGTTAATAGAGGAAATACCACTTAAATTTGGGGTCATTTAGACACAATTTCGAATCCATGCTCTGCTGCTTACCAGCTCTGTGACCAAGGACAAGTCCTTAACCTCTGAGGTTCAGTTTCCTCATGGGGCTCACGGTAACAGCCTCACTGTTATGACCTTTTAACCAAACAGGGCAGCTCCTTTCTTTCCCCTCCACCTTCCTCTTCCTGAGGCACCAAATCCTGGCCTGGCCTCCCAGCAGTTCTCCAAGGCTCCAGGATTCATTTCTTTCCCTCCCCCCTCTCCATGCCCAGCTTCAGGTTCTCACCCGCCATAAGCATCTTAAAGAAGGTAAATTGTGACGCAAGTAAATGAAACTTTAATGGTGCCATTGGAGGCAGTTAAAGAGTTATAGATGCCAGGACATCCCTCAGGGACATTCCCTAACAATAATTGGTCATCACTTTTGCCTACAATACATCTGCTAGGCAGTAGGTTTTCAGCTCTAATGTATAAAATTAATAAACCGTTAGGATTTAGAGTAGTACAGAGAGGAAGAGCATGATCTTGGGAATTTGTCTCCTTAAAAATCCTGGCTCTGCCACTTACCTGCTGT
This sequence comes from Myotis lucifugus, assembly GCF_000147115.1. Taxonomy (NCBI): domain Eukaryota; kingdom Metazoa; phylum Chordata; class Mammalia; order Chiroptera; family Vespertilionidae; genus Myotis; species Myotis lucifugus. The sequence continues at coordinate 1,882,964 of NW_005871191.1, read as the reverse complement.
GTGGCCTTGGGAAAGTTACTAAAACCCGGCTGCACTCTGCGCCTCAGTTTTCTTATCTGGAAAAAAAGGGGGGAGAATAGTGTATATTGTATGAGGTTGTTAGAAAAATTAAGTGAATTAATACATGTAAAGTCCTTAGAACAGTGCCAATGTTGAAACTGAAATCAGTTTATTAAAATGATTAAAAGGGAGATCCCAAATATAAAGAAAATGCATATTCTTGTACCATAAATGTTCTTTTATTTAAACAGCAGACTTGCAAACTCTGATGTGGGAAGCCACTTATTGTCTTCACTAGCAGAGAGGTATGGACGAGGAACCAGGAAGGCTGGTGATCCTTGAAGCCCTGGCAAAAGTCAGAGCTGTGCACCCACTGTTAGTCCAGACAATGGTAGCTGAAGCAACTTCCCCATCTATTATTATGTAAATCCTTGCTGATGGGCTAGTTTGCCTGTTACTGGAAATTCCCTGCCTAAGGGCTATGGGTGTATCCCAAACCCATAAAAGGTTGGTGAGGCCTGGGCACTGGTGGAAGTCCTTCCCCTTGAGTTGGACTTGCCCACCTGGCCCCCCAATATTTCCAAATTATCTCTTGTCTCTTCTCTTTCATTTGTGTGCGGCTCCTCTTCCAGATCCTGAACCCTGAACCACGTGGGACATGGGGGGAAAACTTTACACACTCTGACTCAGAGATAAATACCTCATGCTTCTACCAAATGAAGGTTAGGCACACAAAGATTTATGAAGTGTGACGCTTACTAGTCACTCATTCATGCATTAAGAGGAAAAATAGATAAGCCAAGCCAGACACAGACATTAGCCACCCCCATTACACACACACACACACACACACACACACACACAATGCATGTGTGCACACACACATGCACACAGACATTCTTTTTTCCTGTTTCCCTACACTAACTCCATATCTTGGTGTATGAAGGACTATTTTTTTATGCAGTTTGAATTTGAAGCCTAAATTTTAAAAACAAACAAACACTATAGTGTAGTAGTAATGAGCATGGGCTCTGAGCCACATTTAATTTATCTGTTTTGCAGATAAGCATATTGAGACAAGGAGATGTTAATATACTTGCACAAGATGAGTGGGAGCTGCTTTTATTGAGCATCTGTAATGGACTAGAGACTTAAATTCTCAGCTCACCTAATTACTCCACAACAACCCTCCATAAAGGGCATGATGCCCATTTCACAATTGAGGAAACAGAGATCCAACAAGAATTGGAAGCTTGGTCCTAGCTGGTTTGGCTCAGTGGGTAGGGCATTGGCCTATGAACTGAAAGGTCTCGGGTTCGATTTCGGTCAAGGGCATATGCCTGGGTTGCGGACTTGATCCCCAGCGGGGGGCATGCAGGAGGCAGCTGATCAATGATTCTCATCATTAATGTTTCCATCTCTCTCTCCCTCTTCCTTCCTCTCTGAAATCAATAAAAATATTTTTTCAAAAAAGAATTGGGAGCTTGTGCAAGATTACTAAATTAGCAGAGAGCTCTGATTTAAATTTGTTTCTCCACCCGAAATGTCATGGATTTTTCTTGATTTCTCAACCTTTATTACTCTCCAATAGTTAGATGGAACTGTATAAAATTAATATGAAATTTATCAGTCAAATATGGTCAAATTTGGAAATGTCATATAATTCAATGTATACTTAGAGATGCGCTGTGCAGAAATCATCACAACGCCTTACTAACACTGTTGCTCCCCTGTATTTTCCTCACTTTCTCAAATTCATACCTTACTATCCTATAGCTATTGATACTGATTCAAATGGAACATCACTGGGAAGGATTTTGGAGGAATATTAGACATGGTCTCTGCTATCGAATGACTACAATCTAGTTGGCAAGACAAGACAATCTCAATAGAAGCTATCAGAGAGCAAAACAATAAAAGCGAGATTCAACTGGCCATCAATGAATGAATATTCATATGTCAGGCTCCATGCTTGCTGATACAGTGATGAGTAAAAGAAACATGATCAAGACATGGTTCATGTCCTCATGGAGCAACAAAGGGGAGAATACTGAACAAATAATTAAATAATCATAGATGTAAAATATCCTCAGAGTGGCCATCAGTTATTTTCTCTTCTGACTAAACACCCCTACTTAGATTAAGTCCTGGTTCACAGACCCTGCCCTGGCTCTACCTGCAGGGCCCTCTCTGACCTCAGTGGAGTGGATGTAGATCAGCTCATTTTGAAGCAGCCTCTTTTTATTTTACAGACTCCCACGTCTTTGTCTTTGAAGACAACTTTTCTGGCAATTCAAGAATGGATCCACCCCTTAATGTAAAATAACTATGTAATTAAACAGGGTGGATTCTTTTTCTCTGTGAGTGACTGCTTGCAACTACAAATAAGTTTCTGGTTTAGGGGAACTAAATAAAGAATGTGATCAACAATTTTCTCCTTAAAACATACAATTACAAACCACAGCAGGCTCAGATACAAGTATGCCCATGATTTTGGGGGAGTCAAATATATTCTTGGTGCTTTTTATGCTACTGGTGAAAACCATGGAGCCACTGGGTGGAGCACAGGAAAGAGGATTAATTAAGAGGATAAAACCCTGGATGTAACTACTAGGGCACTGGAACTCTTTAACTGCATCTTGTACTCATGGTTGAAATTATAACCAAATTGAATACTTTGAAAATAAGGCTACATTTTCATAAACATGTTTTATTAAAGGCCTGACCAATTTTAGTGTACATAATTGTATGCTTTCACTAACTTGAAGCTTCTGTAATTCAATCATTTGGTTTTGTATTGAACTCAATTTTGAAGGTCTCCTTTTAGAATTTCAATAGTGGGTATATTTTGGAGGACACAAATTGGCTGACAGCATATTTGAATACAAACATTAAATCATCTTTTAAGAGGAACCTGCTATTTCACAGAAGTTTTTTATGGCATCGCCACAGCCCTAAATATCATCTGAATGCTACATAATGGAGCACTTCCATCATATGTGAGCCCATTGGGCCTTAAGAGTCCTTCCCATTGTTTTAAGCAATATTTGTATTGACATTTTTATGCATCATGCACTTGATTTCAAAGCCAAAAAACAGTGGGATTGCTTCATAGATTACAAGAAGGATTAGAGACTAATAAAAATAAATTCTGTCATGAAAATGAAAAGAATGAATATATATTTTACAATTAAAGGCTCCAGCTTCTCCAAAACTCTATCACTTAATATCAACTCAACAACAATAACAAATGCGATAAAATTAAAATGGCATCTCGTGGTTTAATATTTAAACAAGTGAAAACATAGGAGTTCTTACATTTATTGTACTAAATAACCCTGTGAGGTAAGAATTATTTTCTTTGTTTTATAAGTAAGAAAACTGAGGCTCAGAAAGGGGTAAGAGTCTTACCAAATACCACATGGATTAAGAAGTAAGAGAGCTTAAACTTGAAATCAGTTCCATCAAACCCCAAACCAACATATTTATCCATAAACAATATTGCCTGATGGGAAGGAAGAAAACAAACTACCAGGCTATCATAGGAAACAAAGAGGGAGGTGATAAAGTGACAACTGTAGGAAATTACGCATTGTGGCTTCCAGCTATATGAAATCATTTTCAATAACTGAGTGAGACATTTCCAAAGAAGAACTGACAGAAAACTGGAAATTTAGAGCAATTACTAAAAATATTGAACAAAATCAAAGCTGATTTTAGTTTGCATTTTGCAAAGCTCTATGGTGATTAAGAACATGAATGAACCAAGGAGTCAGGCTCTTCTGGCTACAAGCTCTTGCTCTGTCTTTTAATAGCTATGCAATTCTGGGCAGTTAACCAGTTTAGCCTCAGTTTCCTAAATGATTTAATATACACAGCTATGATAAAGTTTAATGTATTAATTAGTTACAGTAAGAGATTAATAGCCCTAGCTCGTTTGGCTCAGTGGATAGAACCTCGGCCTGCGGACTGAAGGGTTGGATTCCAGTCAAGGGCACATGCCCAGGTTGCAGGCTTGATCCCCAGTAGGGGGTGTGCAGGAGGCAGCCAATGAATGATTCTCTCTAATTATTGATGTTTCTATCTCTCTCCCCCTCTCTCTTCCTTTCTGAAATCAATATATATATATATATATATATATATATATATATAGAGAGAGAGAGAGAGAGAGAGAGAGAGAGAGAGAGAGGAACAACAACTAATAATAAAATTGAATAATTTTAATAATATACTCTAATAAAGTTGTGTGGTTTTCTGTCTCAAAATATCTTACTTTAACCATCCTTTACATGGTCTGATGTCACTTGCTGAAGTCTTTATATCAGGGGGTGGGAACTACTGGCCCACAGGCTGTAGAAGGCCTGAGAAATCATTTGGTCAAGGCATTAGGGGTGAGTTACTTAAATGTTCGACCAAATATAGCAGGCTATTTTTTGAGTTGATAATTTTGTATGGCCCTCGAATGATGTTACAAATATCCAAATGGCCCTTGGCAGAAAAAAAAGGTGTCCTACCTCTGCCTTATAGGCTCAGTGCTTTCTGCCACAACACATACCATCAATCAGAACACGTTTTCTGTTCATGTCTTCCACTCACACATGTAATGCCTTTTCCATTTGAACTAAGGCACTTATCACGCACTGTGGCCATAGCTTTTGCAGACTGAGGTGTGACAGTAAAGCTAGCACTAATTTCTTTTTCCTTCTCCACAATTTCATGGGTAGATTTTTTTTTCTTACCACCCATAGTAACCTCAGCATACATTTTTCCTTTCTTTCATTGTTATGTCCAGAACTTACACCTTTTCACTTATAGGAACCACTTTCAGGCTTCTCTTTGGCATAATCAATTGCCAGCATCACTAATCTTGAGCTTTGGGGACATTATTAAGTAAAATAAGGGTGGCAAACATAAGCACTGCCATACCATGAGGGTCCACCTGATAACTAAGAGAGCTGCTGAGTGACAGGCAGGCTCCCGTGGGGTAATTCACGTGGCCACAATTTACGTGGCTGCAATTCACGTGGCTGCAATTCACACTGAGTGGGAGAGGGTGCAGAGGGTGCGAGATTTCATCATGCTACTCAGAACAGCCTGCAATTTAAAACTTAATAACTGTTTATTTCTGAAAATTTCCATTTCATATTTTTGGACCTTGGTTGACAGAGGATAATTGAAACTGGGGGAAGCAAAACTGCAGATAAACGGGGGCCTGCTGTACTTAACCCTGTGTTCAATTTCATTAAGAGAACATGTATTCATTATTTTCTCAAAATGTATAGCTGAAGATTGGGTCTAAAGAGGCGGGGTATAGAGTGCCCTCTGTGGCGGTCCCGGATCTGCCTCTTGCTTCAACAATGTTTGGACGGAACAGACCCAGGGACACCCCTTCTTCCAGCCTCCGACCACCCTCCTGTGTCTTATCCAGTCACCACCTTCAGAACCACCTCTGGGACCAGCCAATACACTGGTGTGTGTTTCTTTTTGTTTTGTTTGGTTTGGTTTGGTTTGTTTTTTTTCCTACCTTAACTCCTTATTGGTGAACAACCATGAGCTCCCAAATTCGTCAGAATTATTCCACTGAGGGGGAGGCTGTGGTCAACCGCCTGGCCAACCTGCATCTGCGGGCCTCCTACACCTACCTCTCTCTGGGCTTCTATTTCGACTCTGATGATGTGGCTCTGGAGGGCGAGGGCCACTTCTTCCCTGAGTTGGCAGAGAAGAAGCTTGAGGGCAATGAGCATCCCTTAAAATTGCAAAACACGTGAGGTGGCCTCCTTCTCTTCCAGGACTTGCTGAGCCTTCCCAAGATGAGTGCGCAAAACTCAGGACGCCATGGAAGCCACCCTGAACTTGGCGAGGAACCTGAACCAGGCCCTTTTGGAGCTGCAGACCCTGGGTTCTACCCCACAGACCCTCAGCTCTGTGACTTCCTGGAGAACCACTTCCTGGATGAGGAGGTGAAACTCATCAAGAAGATGGGCAATTACCTGACTACCCTCCACAGGCTGGCTGGGCTGGGCTGGGCGAGTATCTCTTGGAAAGGTTCACTCTCAAGCACAACAAGGAGCCTTTGGAGCCCAGAGGCCTTTGAAGGCCCCTCTGCATTCCCCTGATGTCTGGCTTTTACCTGAGCCTCTCCCCAAAACTACTATCCATTCTTTTAACCACTCTGAAGCCCTCTCCCAGGCATTGGACCAAATGAAACAATAAAGCTTTTTGCAGGGAAAAAAAAAAAAAAGAGGCAGGGTGTAGTGATGGGGAACATAAAAATATCCTAAAATTATAAATGGATGAGCAATATAAAATATTACAGTGATAAGGCTATAGAGAAAATTTATCAACTAAGACACAGAGCTTTATCTGAAGAACACAGGAAGCCTTCAATATTTTGTTAACAATGTTTACAGAAAGTTGATAAAATTTCAGCCAATTCAGCATCAAAATATTCCATTTAATTTTGTGCAAAACCACGAGCATTAAATGTCTTCTCATATGTCACTTCAAATATGGTGCAGAATCAAGAAATATAAAACTTATAATTATATAACAATAGAAAAATAATAGAAAAACAATTAAATAAATATTTTTATTTAATCTATATAAAGCAAAGATTGCACTCATTTGTTGAATCAAAATATGCACAGTGCCTAGTGGAAGAACATGAAACATACAGGAAGAACATAAAACAGATACAGGAAGACCATGAAACAAATCATGTTATAAACGTGTTATTAGAATTAAACAATGATTAGTAATCAAGAGGTAAAACCAAACACTTTGCATCATAACTAGGGATTTATTGTAATTACATGTAAGTCCACTGGCTGACTCACATTTCAAACACAATTCCAGAATGTATCAAGTAAGGAATTGCTTGTCTCAAATTACGTGACCAGAACTGATATATTCCTAGAGGTTTAAGAGTATAGATAGAAAGATATAGAAAAAAACCAAAAGATGATTTCCAGTTCTACAGTTAACCATGACCTTCACCAAAACACTTTTCTCTAGGCCTTTTTCCTCATCTGTAAATGGTAATTCTTAGTTCTAAAAAGTCCATAGAAAGGGGAGGGGGGAATAGAATAGCATAAAAGGAAGGAAAGGAAAGGAAAGGAAAGGAAAGGAAAGGAAAGGAAAGGAAAGGAAAGGAAAGGAAACGGAAAGGAAAGGAAAGGAAAGGAAAGGAAAGGAAAGGAAAGGAAAGGAAAGAAAGGAAGGAAAGGAAAGGAAAGGAAAGGAAGAAAGAAAGAGAAAGAGAGAGAGAGAGAGAGAGAGAGAGAGAGAGAGAGAAAGGAAGGAAGGAAGGAAGGAAGGAAGGAAGGAAGGAAGGAAGGAAGGAAGAGAGAGAGAGAGAGAAAGAAAGAAAGAAAGAAAGAAAGAAAGAAAGAAAGAAAGAAAGAAAGAAAGAAAGAAAGGAAGGAAGAAAGGAGGGAGGAAGGAAGGGAGGGAAGGGAAGGGCAAGTCTTCTTTGGTCATCTCCTTGTTCTTAAATCATTCCATCCCTGCCCCAAACTCAAAGTCAAGCAATCCTGCCTACTCTCAAAGCCCTCCATCTCATATCTCCACGTCACCCTGAGTTCATCATCACTCATGCATTTTTCACCCAGTAGAGTCTAAGTCTGAGTAGACAGTAATTCTTCATATCTCCTAATTATTGGGGAGCTGGCAGCTGTTACGGTCTCAACAACATAGAAGGAATTCAGAGGAGCCTGTGCAGAGTGGGAAGCTGAAGTGCTCAAGGCACTGAGACCCTTTGAGGCGGGGCAGGGCTCAAGGTAATATGGCCTAGTTTTGATAGCGGCTAAACTTTTAGCACATTATGCCCGTGTACTCCACTCTGTACTCACAACATCCCTAGGAAGTGGGTACTGCTATCCTTCTCATTTTAAGATAGGGAAGCTTAGAGAAACTTGGCCAATGCCACCCAATTTTTAGGAGCAGAGGCTGAATTCGAACTCAGGACAAAAAAAAAAAAAAAAGCATGACATGCCCCCAACCTTATTAGACAAGAGAGTTGGTTGCAGGTGCAGGAAACTTGCCCTGCTGAGAAGCAAAGTTCATACCCGAGCGCGAGCGCGGGGCAGGCTGGAGGGGGCTGCTAGAATCCTGGCCTTAAGGGGGAGGGTCCCCTTAAGAAAGGGGGGCTTTTTCTCACCCGACAAAAAATAAGTCCCCAACTGGGAGGGGGCTCCCCGCGAGTGCCGCCGCTGAGGGCGAGGGCTGGGCAGATGGCAGAGGAGCAGGACAAAAGGCGGAGGGAGCAGCCGGCGGGCCGGCCGGGATCCGGGCAGGAGGGTTGGGAGCGAGTGCCGTCGGCGACGCCCGGGGAGTCCTGGACGTGGACCCGCCCGCTGGGATGGGACGAGCCGAGCCTGTCGAGCGCGGAGCTGTCGGCCCAGGGGAGCCAAGAGGCGGCGGGCCCCCGGGAGGGAGGGGCAGAGACTGACCCCGGGGAGGCGGCGGGGCCCGAGCCCCGAGAGACTCGGACGGTCGGGGCGGAGAGGAGGGGGATAGGGCACACTCTTCGCGACCGGGGGGCGGGGGAGATGGAGGTCTCGGCGGGAGGGGCGGCGGCGCGGCGGGCCGGAGCCCGCGGGGGGCAGAGAGGGTCCCGCACCGCTGCAGGAGAGCGGGAGTGGAGAGGAAGACCCGGGGGAGCCCGAGAGCAAAGGCGACGGAGCTGGACGACGGGGAGGACGGCTCGGTCTGGGAGCAGTACTGGGAGGGGACCCGGGAGCGCTACCGGAAGAGGGCGGCGAGGCACAAGTCCGGCAGCGCCCAGGAGGGCGAGTGGTGGTACCCGGTGGAGAAGAAGGCCAAGTTCCCGGAGATCGCGGGGCCGGAGCAGTCCCTGACGGGGTCGCTCTGGGACAGCCAGTCCCTCCGCGAGCGGAAGAGGGAGGCCCTGGCGGGTGAGTCCGCGGAGCAGCTGTTCCGGCGGCCCAAGCTCCGATTCAGTATCCAGTCCTCGAAGGCCGGCCGTCTCCCTTCGAACACCTCGTTCAGCATCATTAACGAGCTGGCGAAGATGGGCGACCCCGAGGTCCTGGAAGTGGTGAAGGAGGAAGGTAGGAGCCGGCCAAGGGGCGCGGGAGGAGGGTCGGGCTCTCGGGGGGACGTGGGCGTGCCCTGTGCAAGACGGGGGGCTGCAAAGACCCCGCCCTGGGTGGGTGGGCGCCCCATGATTTTCTCCGCGGCTCCTGCAAGCCCCGACCTAGTTCCCGCGACCCCCTGTGGTTCCAAGATCACCTTCCCTTTGCACCTCTGTGCGCCCAGGAGCCCGGGGGAAATGCTGGGAGGCGAGGTGAGCGCGCCGGGCGTGTGAGCTTAGGTGCCCAGGCACCCAGAACAGAGTCTCCTACAGAGAGCCATTGCTTAGGGTGCATGACCTCGGACGCTTGTATGGGTGCTTTTTTAAAAAAATATATCTTTATTGATTTCAGAGGGGAAGGGAGAGGAAAGAGAGATAGAAACAGCAATGATGAGAGAGAATCATGGATTGGCTGCCTCCCGCACATTCCCCCACCGGGGCTAAAGCCCGCAACGCAGGTATGTGCCCTTGGCTGGAATGGAACCTGGGACCCTTCAGTCCGCAGCTGACGCTCTATCCACTGAGCCAAACCAGCCAGGGCTGTGTGGGTGCTTTTGCCTCTATTCGCGGATGGCTGCTGGAGCTGTGAGATCCTGGTTAATTGTGGGAGAGGCAGGCCCTGAGGGTGGAGATTCTTAAGCATGCACTTAGAGCACCGCTGTACCACCAGCTCTCATTGAATCTTCGGTGGAGAAATTATTTGCTCATTGTTTGCTAAGGCCTTTGCGCAGACCCATACTCTGTGGATCTGTTTTACCTTGGTACACACCTTTTTCTAAAAAGTCACCTATTTTCTGGGACTATCTCCAATGACGCTAAGTTCCCTTGATAACACTCTGTTTTCTTGTCTTGTTTAGTGTTAGATCTAGACATGGACACAATCCTTTTAAGTAATAAGAGATCTATGCGGTCTTACTAGGTAGTCTTCAAAGGCACCAAGAAATGGAACGTATTATTGCATCTCCCTCCTCCACTTTCTTCACAGTTTTATTGATACAATGTATACACTATAAAAGTCATCCATTTAAAGTATGCAATTCCATGGTGTTTGGCATATTTACAGAGTTGTGCAGTCATCACCATAATCTAATTTTAGAACATTTCATCACCTCAAATAGAATCCTCTTAGTAGTCACTCCCCATCACCCGCCTTCCTCTTATTCTGTGTTCCCAGCCTATGGGCAGCCACGCATTTATTTACTATAAATTTATATAGCAAACATAATCTATAATAACAAAAGTGTAATGTGCTAATTAGACAGGATGTCCTTTCGGACGACCTTCTGGATGAAGCTGGGGCTTTGAGGGAAGCTGGGGTCCCGGGTGCCAGAAGGAAGCCGGTGCCGGCAGCCAGGGGAAGGAAGACCTACTCTTGCATGAATTGCAAGTGTGATCATGTAAACAGAATCATATGTTATGTGGTTGTTTGTAACTGGCTTCTTTTTCTTATCTTAATGATGTTGAAGTTCACCCATGTTGTAACCTATATCAGTGCATTATTCCTTTTTATTGCCAAATAATATTCCACATTTTATTCATTCATCAGTTGGTGAACATTCAGGTGGTTTTCACTTTTTTTTTGCTATCATGAATAATGCTATTATGAATGTTTATGTACAAGGTTTTGTATGACATTCTTTTTATTTTTTCGGTTATATACCTAGGAGTGGAATTGCTGGATCATGCAGTAGCTCTATAGTGTAAATTTTGAGAAACTACCAAACTATTCCAAGTGTCTGCATCATTTCATAATCCCACGAGCAATCTAATTGTTCCACATATTGGTACCCACTAGCATTTTTGTTATCTGTCTTAGCTATCACCATTCTAGTGTGTGTCAAATGGTATCTTAATGTGGTTTTGATTTGTATTATTTTCAGTGATTAATGTGTCAAATATCTTTTCCAGTGCTTACTAGCCACTCATATATCTTCTTTGGAGAAATGTCTATTCAAATTCTTTGCCATTTAAAAATTTAGTTATTTGTCATTTTATTATTGCATTGTAAAAGTTCTTTACATATTCTGTATATATGATTTTCAAATATTTTCCCTCATTCTCTGAGAAGCAACTACTCCCTTTTTAAGTCAAAAAATAATTTAAGGATAGAGGGAAATAAAACAATTGAAAACTTTTAGCTTTGACTAATGGCTTTTCTAAATGATGCAATATATTTATTTGTTAGGGAAAATGATTGGTGTTCAGTAATGCAAAAGAAATCAAATAATTTTCGAATGTATAAAATTGGGGGTCCCTACCTACCAGTATATTTATTTTTTAAATGTGTAAAATAATAAATAACTTAGAGGTCCCTATATTTATTGAATGATTTTCTCCTTTGCTGAGAATTACTTTTTGTTGTAATTCCAGTAATTCGAAGGTCTTAATAGATATTTTTTTAGCTTGAAGCATTCAGTAATTCCTTATAATCAGTCCTTCTGAAGTAAAGCTATGAGAAAGTACAACAATATGTCCTTCATTGAAGGCATGGAGGAAAAATGTGAAGTATATAACTATATATAATTTAAAAAATCAATATGGCATTGCAGAGATTGACCATTATTATCTTTCCAATATTAGAAGTGTGATCTACTTTAGCCTCAGGATAACTTTGCTACTAGAATGTCATGGTGCAGCTTGACTCTGTCCCAGGAAGGTTTTAGAACTTTTCCAAAAAGAATTTCAGTTTTCCTTTTCTTTCTTTTTTTCTTTTTTTTTGGGGGGGGGGGGCAAAGGCCGTTGTAATATATTTATATTTCCTCTCATTGTGATTAAAGCTTTGCCTCCAATTTGGGTGGAGATAGAAGAGGATATTGATATGGAATACCATATACACTTGATGGTTGATTCTGATGACTGCGCCTGCCCAAATTCCTGTTGACTGTTTTGTTTATAGATCCAGAATCCAAGTACAGGAGTGTGTGAATTGGTGAGGTCCAGGCCACTCGAATGACACTTATTTTTCTAAATGTTTTTCAATATGCGAATTATCTTGCTGGGTTGGCTTTACTTCTCATTATTAAGACCTCTTTTATTACTAGGGTTGTATGAAAAGTGCATTTCAGTGAGGATGTATTTTAAAATTTTTAAATTACAGTTTACATTCAATATTATTTTGTATTAGTTTTAGGTTTACAGCATAGTGGTTAGATAGCCATATATTTTACAAAGTGTTCCCCCTGATATTTCCAATACTTGGCACCATATATAGTTATTACAATATTATTGACTATATTTTCTTTATATCCCCATGACCATTTTGTAACCACCAATCTATATTTCTCAATCCCTTCACCTTTTTCACTCAGTCCCCTAACCTCCCTTGCTTCTGGCAACCATAAGTTTGTCCTCTGTATCTATGAGTCTTCTGTTTTGTTTGTTCATTTAGTTTGTTCTTTAGATTCCACATATAAGTGAATCATACAATAGTTGTCTTTGTCTGATTTATTCACTTAGCAAAATACCCTCTAAGTCCATCCATGTTTTCGCAAATGGCAAGATGTCATTCTTTATTGTGGCTAAGTAATATTCCATTGTATATATGTACCCACATTTTTATCTACTCGTCTCTTGATGGGCACTTTGGTTGCTTCTGTAATGTGGCTATCATAGATAGTGCTGCAATGAACATAAGGGTGCATATGTTCTTTCAAATCAGTGTGTGTTTTTTTGATATATACCCAGAAGTGGAAACCTGGATCATAAGGCAGTTCCATTTATAAATGTTTGAGGAACCTCCATATTGTTTTCCATAGTGGCTGCACCAATCTACATTTCTTCCAACAGTGCATGAGGACTCCCTTTTTTTCCACATCCTTGCCAACACTTGTTGGTTTATTTTTTTAAAATATATTTTTATTGCTTTCGGAGAAGAGGAAAGTGGGGGAGGGAGAATGATATCAATGATGGGAGTGAATCATACATAGATTGGCTGTCTCCTGCACACCCCACACTGGGGATCAAGCCTGTAAACTGGGCATGTGCCTGACCTGGAATGGAACCATGACTTCCTGGTTCAGAGGTGAATGCTCAACCACTGAGCCACACGGGCGGGGTGGAAAAGACAGTTTTAAAGTTGAATGTAGAGTTGCTTGCATCTTTACAACCATGTTAAACATTGTATTTAACCAAACCATCTATCATTTGATAATATGAATATTTGATTGCATATATAGTTGATCCTTGAACAACATGGGTTTGAACTGTGTAGGTTCACTTATGAGTGGATACATTTCAATAAATATTGCCAATGTATTTTCCTTATGATTTTCCTAATATTTTCTTTCTGTTTTCTTAATCCTCCTATATACTAAAAAGCTAATATGCAAATCGACCGACGGCAGAATGACTGGTCGCTATGACACACACTGACCACTAGGGGGCAGATGATCAATGCAGGAGCTGTTCCCTGGTGGTCAATGTGCTCCCACAGGGGGAGCGCAGCTCAGCCAGAAGCCAGGCTGACGCTGGCAAGTGCAGTGGCGGTGGTGAGAGCCTCTCCCGCCTCCACAACAGCACTAAGGATGTCCAACTGATGGCTTAGGCCCGACCCCCTCAGGAATCGGGCCTAAGCCGTCAGTTGGACATCCACTGAGGGCTCCCAGACTGCAAGAGGACGCAGGGCTGGCTGAGGAACACTCCCCCCCTCGTGCACCGGGCCTCTAGTACAAAATATGTGTTAATCAACTGTGACAGGCTTTCTGTCAGCAGTAGGTTATTAGTAGTTAAATTTTTGAAGAGTCAAAAGTTATACAAAGACTTTTGGCTATGGGGGGGTGGGTGTCAGTGCCTTTAATCCCTGTGTGGATCAAGTGTATTTTTATTTAACGCAGCTGGAAGGAGTGTAAACTGAGAAGATCATTTGGTAAATGCAGGTGCTATTTTTGGGCTCTGGGTTTGCTGGAGTGTGTATTCTTAGTAATGTGCTTTCAGCAAAAACTTAGAGCTCTAGAGCTCAGTCTTTGGGGTGACTTTACTTTTAACTCATATTTTATGATACTTCACAATGATATAAGCCCTTTATGTCTCTGGTTTCTAGCACATTAGAAAGAACATAGTCATTTCCATTCATTTTAGAGGCAGTTGACAAAAAGCTGATTGAGAGTTGTTGGGTTCAAATCCTGACTCTTCAGATAGGCCTCTGTTTTGACAGGGGTTTGGTGATTATGCATTATGCATAGTTATTACATTCTATAGTCTGTGAGTTAGTGTGGAAGTGTGTCTGGGTCTATGGCATGTGCGAATATCTGATTTTGTGTGTGTGTGAGCACTATGTGTAAGAAGGAGCATATAGTCTGAGGTAATACACCTTTCCTCTTTAATCTTTGTGTTCCATCTGGCTCTCAGGTAGCTTTCAGTCTTGTGGAGGAAAGAGTAATTGGGATAGGTTCCAGAGAGGACTACATTCAGGTGGTGTGGGAGAGGTAGGAGGCTAATCCAGGGGACAGATGAGGAGGTTTCTGGCAAGGCCTGAAAGGAACATATCAAAACTGTTATAATGTGAAAAATTAGCAAGAGTTAGCCTAGTCCAGTGGTCGGCAAACTGCGGCTCGCGAGCCACATGCGGCTCTTTGGCCCCTTGAGTGTGGCTCTTCCACAAAATACCACGTACGGCGCGCACGTACAGTGGAATTGAAACTTCGTGCCCATGCCGCAGAAGTTGTATTTGTGGAAGAGCACA
>NW_005871191.1:1829168-1868090 GCF_000147115.1 Myotis lucifugus | reverse complement strand
GAAAAGTAGTTGTTTAGTTATAGGGAAAGAAAGCAGCAAGCTAAAAGGTGAAAGCAAAGCATAAGAGAGAACTACTAGGGATAGGAGATAGCCTGGAGGAAAAATATCATCTCTTTTCTACATTCTCAAATAAACATATTGCATCAAGTTCCAATAGCAGTTTGAAAATATTTTTATTTATTTTAAATACAGCAAAAATAACTAGAGGAAGGAGGTGCTGGAAAAACTTTCTCTTCTAAAAAATAGAATTTTAAAATACTTTGTGTCAACTGATGGTCCTTAGTACCATCAACAGGAATCCCCAGTTTGGGTGCAGTGAAGAAGGAAACTTTATCCAGTGTAAGCAGTTTGTGATACACCAGTGATGACAGAGAATCTTTGACCGGCTGTCTACTGCACCCCCCACACTGGGGTCCAAGCCTGCAACCCAGGCATGTGCCCTGACTGTGAATTGAAACATGACCTCTTTCATAGGTCAATGCTCAACCAGTGAGCCACGCTGGCCGGGCTTATGTTGTATTCTTAAGTTGCTTATTTGCAACCAACTTGGGTCCACTCCAGGAAAATATGCTGATAGAATATTAAATCTCACATGGTGAGAACTAAGAGATAGCAATGGACATCCCTATAGGATATTTTCCTCTCAGCAGTTTTGTGTCTATGTATTTAATAACTGCATTTATCAGAGTTAAGTTTATTTCTTGGTAGGTGCCATTATATCCTACATATCGGTATTTGGTGTTTTTCTCCTAGATTATATACAGTTTGGGGCACTGATTTGTTTTGGAGGCTGTTTTGAATAACTTAACTCCAGGAATATTTGGGGCATTTTCTTTCAGTATTTTTTTTTTGAACTTTTTGTTTGATTTTTGAATTCTTGTTTTCTCTCTATGCAAACTCTTAACATATTCTGATCAATTGGCCACTTAACATGTGTTTTTTTTTCCCTTTCTTATTTAATTTAGGAAGAAGACTCACTAGGCAAACAGACTTTGATTTAAGAATGAGTGAGGTAAGTTAAATATATACTAGCTGCCTATAAGTCAGAATGAAAAACCAAGACTAGGTTAGAAATGTACTTTATATGAATACCTTAGGTCTTTGCCCTTCAGCTATTTACTCATACTACATTCTTTCTATTTTTTCCTCTAACCTGGTCATTTTTTTATTAAGTAAAGCAAATACCATGTTTCATGCAGATTTATTATTGGGTCTTTCTAGATGTTGTAAGGGAGCAAATACAAGCTTGGATTTGTTTTCAGGATCCTTATGAAATAAACTCAGAATGCTAAGACTTGATATGCTATATAATAGTACTTGGCTTAACACTTTGATAGAGTATAATGCAGTTATAATATGTGACAGCTTTTTGTGTTACAATTATTAGTATGTGAATAGTGCTTATTGATGACTATGCCAAGGTTCCAGTAATTCAACCTGAGTTAAGTAAACATATTAAATAAAATAATAAATAATAAAATTAAATGCTACTTGTAAAAATACAGGATTTTCTCAACCAAAAGCCTTATTTTATTTATATAAACTGATAATTAGGATTTCTCGTATACAGAATATAAGATACTAACAATTAGGATTTCTCGTATACAGAATGTAAGCATTCTGAAGGTACTTCAGACAAAGTAATCTTTCTGGTACGTGTCCTTGAATTGGGTTAAGGGTGACCAACAAGATAACAAAAAAAAAATATTTCTTTAAAAATAGCTATTTAGGAATGACTGAAATTCCCACCCTGGGAAAGAAAGTCTATCAGAGTAGGTTGGCTGTGTGCTAGTTATTAGCAGGATAAACTGGTTGACTAAAGATTCCCAGAAGTTCTGCAATTCCTTTAAAAGTTCAGTGACCAAAATGCTGACAGAAACAGAATATGAAAACTGAAGAGACTATGGAAATCATATAGTCCAGTAATTTTTACAGTATAATTTGTAGACCACCTGAATAAGAATTATATGAAAAACTCCCTCAAAATGAAAACATTTAGGCCCAACCTCAGATTACTAATCAGGACTCTTCAGGGTAAGGTTAAGAAGTCATGATTTTTAAAAAGCACCCAAGTGATTCTTATTGCCATTAAAGTTTGAAAACCACTATCATAAAATAGTCTCCACAACTAAAGGGATATAATGTGACACTGAGAACATACTTATTAAGTGAATCAAAACAAGTATCTAGAAAATAAAGAACATGAAAAAAATCAAGTCTCCATTTCTTTAGAGCATTCTGAGGAAAGATTTATTTTATAAGATTGAACCAGTTTATGTGATAACAAATATATTATCATTTTGTTCATATTGGCATAATAATATACTCACAGATTTTTATGTATTTCTCAAGTTAACTGCAGTTACAGTTTACATTCTTGGCTTCTGTGTTTATCTTTCATATTCATATATACTCTAGACTTAAATTTCTATAACAGAAAAATAATTTCTTGTCATATTTATGCTGTTCCTTATCCCTTTGCAAATTTCAAGAGCAATGGATATAGCTTCCTTGCCTTTAACCTCAGATAGGACTTTATTTCAAAAAATTTTGCTCACATTTTTAAGGCTTTACAATTGGTTTGTCAAACTCAGAAAAATTCAACTATAGCATTTTAGTAATATCATGTCATAGTTTATGGGGTTTTTGTTTTTAGTGTTGCGGAAATTGAACTATTGACTTGTTGACATAGTAAGGATAGTCTGATTTGAAATATTCATACGTTAGCTGATTTACAATATATTCAGCATCAGAAAAGACTGTTTTAGGGTTTAACAATGAAAAGGCAGGTACTCTAAAAATGTGTTCCTCCCACATACTCATCTGCATAGAATCAGTGGAAAACATGTGGGCAGCCTGGACTTTCACTCTTATCAGTAGTAACAAGATGCACAATTCATTTGTGCTGGGTTGTTGTCAGAGGTAGCCTGGTGGAAAGCCATGAGTTTCACACAGCGGTTCTCAACCTGTGGGTCGCGAACAATGAAAATACATCCTGCATACCAGATATTTATGTTACGATTCATAACTAGCAAAATTACAGTTATGAAGTAGCAACAAAAATAATTTTATGGTTGGGGTCACCACAACATGAGGAACTGTATTAAAGGGTTGCGGCATTAGGAAGGTTGAGAACCACTGGAGAAGCCATCCCCACACCACTCTCTGCCATGGTGACAGTGGAAACCATGTAGGGAGCAGTAAGGAGGCATCTTTCCAGACAGGTTGGGATCAGTGAAGGCCTAATGGTAAGATTGAACTTCCACCCTACTCAGTAGTAATGAGAAACCCTTCCACCATTCCACCAGCCCTTCATATCCACAGAGGCTGAGAAGGAAATCTGGAATTCTACCCCCACCAGGTTGTAAGGCATTACTCCACTTACCCCATCAGAGTGGTGTCAGAGAAGACTTAGTAGTAAGTCTTCAGCTTTAGTAAAACAGGAGATTTAAATAAAATCTATAATCTTATAACACAATACCCTACAAGTTTAGATTTCTGTAGAAAAATCACATATGATACCAAGAACCAGAAGGACATCAACTTGAATGAGATGAGACAAGCAATAGCTACCAGGTGACACAGATGTTAGACTTTATCTGATTAAGATTTTAAAGCAACTATCATCCAAGTGCTTCAGTGAGCAATTGTGAACATACTTCATACATAAAAAAGTAGAAGGTCTCAGCAAAAATATAACAGAAGTTTTGAAGAAGAACCTATGGGAAATTTGAGAATTGAAAAATAGATAACTGAAATTAGAAAAAACTCAACAGAAGGTGGAATGGATAGAAGACAGAATCACTGAATTTGGAGATAGAATAGAAATTACCTACTCTATACAGAAGAGAGGAAAAAATTAAATAAAATGAGCAGAGCCTCAGGCACCTATGGGACTATAACAAAAGATCTTGTATTTGTGTTACTGAAAACCCAGGACAGCTGGAAATATCTCAATTTGTCAAAATACATAAACCTACAGATTCAAGAAGCTGAAGGAACTATAAACAGGATAAACTAAAAGAAATTCACATCAATTGAACTAAAACTGGTTCAGAAAACTAAATATAAAAAAAATTCTTGAAAGCAGTGAGAAAAAAACACCTTAACTATAGGGGGAAAGTAATTAAAATTACAGTAGCTTTCTCATCAGAAACCCAAGGAAGTGCTACAATTGTTTTAAGTGGTCAAAAAGTGCCAATCCAGAATTATATAGCTGATGAAAGTACCCTTTGGTATCAACAGCAAATCAAGACATTCTCAAACGAAGGAAGACTAATGAAAACTTTTACCAGCACATCTACCCTAAAAGATTGGCCAAAATAAGTTATTTAACAGAAATAAATGATAAAATGAATATTGAGACATGAGAAAGGAGGAAAAAAAGCAGGAAGAGTAAAAATATGACTAAATGCAATAGACTTCCTCCTCTGAGTTTTCAAAATTATGCTTGACAATTGAAGTAAAAATTTTTAACAATTTCTGATGTTCTCAATGTATTCAGAGAAATAGCTGCACTAATAAAAGACAAAGATGCTAATTGACCATACCTTCACTACACCCAAGCCATGCCCACCAGCCTATCAGAGTGCCTATATGCAAATTAACCCAACCAAGATGGCGGCTGGCAGCCACGGAGCTGGAGTAAGCCGGAGGCTTGGTTGCCCCGGCGATGGAGGAAGCCAAGCTTCCCACCTGGCCTGGCCAGATGTAGCCTCCACAAAAGGCAACAAAGTTTCAATTATAGAAGCTAAATAAATCCCAGATACCTGCTTCCAGCCAGCCTTCACTGGGAGCTTGGGTGGCTGGGGACTGTGGCCAGCCTGCAAACAGCCATCAGCCCCTCACCCAGAATGCCACACCATCATGGGGTGAGGGTCCCTGCTGGGGGGGTTAGCCAGCCTGCAAAGAGCCATCAGCCCCTCACCCAGACTGGCCAGACACCCCAGCAGGACCCTCCACCTTGAAGGGGGTGTGGCCAGCCTGAAAATGGCCCTCAGCCCGTCACCCAGACTGGCCAGGCACCCCAGCGGGGACCCCTCCCCTGAAGGGGCTGTGGCCAGCCTGCAAACAGCCATCAGCCCCTCACCCAGGCTGGCCACACCCGTATGGGGTAAGGGTCTCCGCCGGGGGGCTTGGCCCACCTGCAAACAGCCATCAGCCCCTCACGCAGGCTGGCCAGGCACCCCAGCAGGACCCCCACCCTGATCCGGGACACCCTTCAGGGCAAACCAGCCAACCCCCACCCATGCACCAGACCTCTACCCTATATAATAAAAGGGTAATATGCAAATTGACCCTAACAGCAGAGAGACTGGGAATCACTGGTTACTATGACACACACTGACCACCAGTGGGCAGACGCTCAATGCAGGAGCTGCCCCCTGGTGGTCAGTGTGCTCCCACAGGGGAAGCTCTGCTCAGTCACAAGCCAGGCTGATGGCTGCCAACACAGCAGTGGTGGTGGGAGCCTCTCCCGCCTCCTCATCAGCACTAAGGATATCCAACTGCAGTTAGGCCTGCTCCCCGCTGGCAAGTGGGCATCCCCCAAGGGCTCCTGGGCTGCCAGAGTGATGTCTGATTGACAGCTTAGGCCTAATCCCCTGGGGAGCAGTCCTAAGCCAGCAGGTGGTCATCCCATGAGGGGTCCCAGATTGCGAGAGGGCACATGCCAGGCTGAGGGACCCTCCCGAGTGCACACATTTTTGTGCACCGGGCCTCTAGTTTAAGATAATAAATAAAGAGGTTCAGGGATATAAATGGACATGAGGGTTATATACTTCACTTGATAGATAAAACATACATATTGTGGGTTGTGATAAGTAATGTGTATATAATGTAATGTGAAAACCCACCACTTAAAAAACTATACATAAAGTGATACATTCAAAACTGCTTAAATAAATCAAAATGGAATTATTAAGAAAGTTCCAATAACTGATATGAAGTCATGCAAAATAAAATAGAGAAATATAACACAGAACAAACGGGAAACAAAACAAAAAATAAAATGGCAGAATTAATTTCTAATCAATTATATTAAATGTAAATAGTCTAAACACACTAATTGAAAAACAGATTTGCAAAGTGGATTATAAACATGGAAGTTTAAGGATTAAAAACATATTATGACTGAAAATATATACAAACATTAATAGAAAGTAGGAGTGCTAAATTAATATATAAAGTACACTTTGTAGCAAATAAAATCACCATGGATAAAGCAGGACATTAATAGAATCATTAGAAGTGTCTATCCAACATTAAGATATAGGTAAGATATATGTGCCAAGAAATAGCATCATAATATATGAAGCAAAATAATAGAGTGGAAAGCAGTAATACACAAGTCTTTAATTACAACTGGAGACTTCACTCCTTTCTCAACAGTAGATAACAAACTAAAGAGGAAACCAGCAAAGATGTAGATTAACTTGATACATCAATCAACAGGATATAACTGCCATTTATAGACTATTCCATTTGACAGCAAGAGAATACACATTCATTTCAAGTACTTATGGAATATATGCCAAGATAAAACAAACCTCAACAAATTTAAAATAATTTAAATCATAGAGTGTGTTTTTCGACCACAATAGAATCAAATTAATCAGAATGATAACAGGAACATCTCCAACAATTAGAAACTAGACAACATACTTCTAAAGAATTCATGGGTCAAAGAAAGTCTCAAGGAAAACACAAAACAAAACATTGAACCGAATAAAAGTGAAAATGCAACATAGTAACGTTTGAGGGTTGTAGCCAAAACAATGCTGCTATCTGAGTTAATGGAATCATTCAAGGTTCACAGGCAGATAGATCGCATATCAGTGAAATAGGATTTTGAGTATTTATTTACTGAGGCTCAGTCTTCCCACTGTTTCAGTAATGTCATCGAATGTTTGAAAGGCCTAAAATAATCCATTGATTCTGCCCTTTGTTTTGGTCCTGTTGAGAATTCAGCATCATTAAAAGAATAGAGATCCTTGCTATTTCTCTGTACTATAGTGGTTCTTAACCATTTCTTGTGTCTCAGGTGGTGGTGGTGTTTTTATGATTTGATAAAGATACCTCCGAAATTCTCATTCCCTCTCAAGCTCTCTCTCTTCACACACACATACACATATATACACCCACACTTGCATGAATACACATGCACATGTATACACATATATAAACACAGTTTTGCATTTAGTTTCAGGTGTTTCAGAGCTCCCCTGAATTGCAGGTTTAGTATTTCTGCAGAAAGAAGCTAGAGCTTTTGTTGTTGAACATTATATGCTCCCCACTTGTATCATTATTAACAGCATTGTATCTTCCTTATGGTGCTAATTGCAGAGCCTGAGCAGCAGAGAGACCAGCTTTCTCCTCAGTGAAGCAGGATTGGTAAGCAATGATCAGTACTATACTTTATCTTTTTAAATTAAATTTATTGGGGTGACATTGGTTATAAGATTATATAGGTTTCAAGTGTTGATTTATTTTTTTTAAATAAAGGAATTTTTTAATTGGTTTTAGAAAGAGGGAAGGAGGGAGGGAGGGAGGGAGAGAGAGAGAGAGAGTGAGTGAGAGAGAACGCGCGAGAGAGCCTTCCTAGCCTCTTCCCCTCTGACAGCTAGCTGTCAGTCTGGTCTCTGTATCTATTAGTCTGTTTCAATTTTGTTTGTTTACTTTGTTCATTAGATTCCATATATAAGTGAAATCATGTGGTACTTGTCTTTCTCTGACTAGCTTATTTCACTTAACCTAATACTCTCCAGGTCCCTCCATGATATTTGAAATCTTTTCTTTAATCCTGGGCAGGATTTGTTAACTCTCTGTCGATTGCTTCACAGCCTGCAAAGAGATACAATTTGTTCCTGAGGCGACGTCTTATGGTAAAAGCAGTGCTGAATGCTGCTGCTTATGCTTGGATAGCTGCAGTGATAGTCTAAGTCATTTTTATCCCAAAGAATAGTATTGATTTTGGAGTAGGGGGGGGTCTTTGTTACTGATTTCCTCTTCCCCGGGCAATTGAAGTTTTAGAATGGTGACTATTAATTTTCTTTTATCTGATTAAAGCTATGGGACCTCTTCCTAAAAATGTGTATGTGTATCATATATATATATGTGTGTGTGTTTATATGTACACACATATATATGTACATACATATAATTTACATACTATTTCAGAACCCCCATCAGGAATCCAAGTCTCTGAAGTTCAGAATAATTACCTAATTCGAAGAAAAGGCCCCAGATTTATAAAAGGCTCATTACATATAGGCATTTCTAAGAGCAAATCAAATATAAACACAAACTCGTACACATACTGCAAAATATCTTAATGTCATGTCTTGGGCAAAACAAAACAATGATGGGTTTTAATAGTATCTGGTTATATATTAAAAATTATCGGGTTTTTCTGCCCCAGTGGCTTCAACTAGTTTTTGTTAACAGTGCTGACACATACCTCATGGTGATTTACAAGGCTACAAGTGATTTTTCCTTAATTTAAAAATGTTTACAGTTTAGTAAGGGCACAACATAATGACAGAAGTTTGGGTTTTCCATGTAGCCTTTGGCTTTCGTAGAAGGGAAGTATATATACCCATTTTGCCTGAACCCTCAGGAAAATAATTGGAGTCACTACTCTTGTAGCTACTTGTTTATTTCTTAATAGTCAAATACTCTGTGATTTTTATTGATTTCTATGTGCACATTTTCTGTTGCCAGAACTGTCCATGGACCTAAATTTAGCTTGTCCAAACAGTAAGAGCACTTTTAAATATATGTTGTTTCCTTTTATAAAATACCATGCAAAATAGCTGTCACAGATTTATAGCAAAAGGATTATTGTTTTTCCCCTCTGTTTTCTGTTTTGATTATATTTATCCTAATCAATTATTTTGGCCCTAGTTAGCTTTCATGAGTTCCAGTGAACTTCATGTTAATACTATGATGATTTACAAAAGAGCTCAAATGGTTTATTTTGTTTACTTTTGCTTTTTTAGTGATTTATAATCAGTATATAAGATAACAGTTTGAGTTTTCTCAGGTGTTTTTTTTTACTTTCTTTTAGGAAAAGGGAGATGATTATGTAATTCTTTTGGAGCATAGAGAACTCAGACATAATATTTGAGTTACTATATTTTGATATTTAATCTTTAGACTCCCTAAATATTTTTGTTTCTTAATCTGTTTTTCCACTCATTTCCTTCTATACATTGGAAACTACTTATTTTGCAGACGCATCAACTATGTGTTCATATAGATAAAATGCAGTTACTCTGCTCATGAAACACAGATCATACATGAGATTTTTGTCTTATTTATACATGACTGATCTACACTCATTCTTTTATATGGGAGGATTGCCTGGCCTGACTTGACTGAAAAACAGCATAGAGCACCATAAAAGAAACTCACAAACTGATATAAATACCAGTTATGAAATTTTAAAAATCTAGTTCTTCATTCACAGGTTAGATACAAGAAAGTTGTCTATATTATAACTTTGCATCACAGACTTAGAGAGATCACTGACATCCACGGCCTATCTGGTTGTATCATTCTAAGTATTATATGGGGCTATTCCAAGAAATACATATAAACCATGAAGAGAATCAGTCAGATATGAAGTTCCTTCTTTCTAAATCTCTCTAGTGTCCTTGTGGTTTTGAAAGGGAAGGCACGAATGAACTATACAGCATATGAAAGTTGAATTTGAAAGTTTGATTATTATACCTAGAGAATCAATAACACAAATTTAAACAAAGGATTGATTTTGGCTCACCTAAGAAATTAATGTTGAAAGATTTGCATGAGACTTTACTTGTAGTGAAGCTAGCCGCAAGCTACCAGCTTCCTAATTTTTTACTGCACTTTGATTTTATTTGAACCCTTTTATGAAATCATAGGATAGGCAATTTTATGAAATCATAATATAGTGAGATTCATTAACTAACCCTAAAGTAGTGTGTGACCATTAATTATTTGTTGGACTAATTGGCATGTTGTTTAATGAAGATAGCAAGTCTCTCTCTGAATATGCATTTTGGGATCAGTGTATACATATATTCATTCTATTTTGGATATAATTTCATCATTTTTGTTGTGTATGCTTGTTAATATACTCAGTTTCATCTGGAATCCTTATTGTTTAATAAACATCTCCTTTATGAAACTTCATTTTCTAAAATAAGCATAATTTTATGTTGATGAAAACTGGTTACTTGTCTTTAACTGTCATTTTAGGACTGAAAAAAATTAGATGGTGACCCAATTTTAGCTGATTAAGGATATCATGTTTTTGCCATTTGAAAATAAAACTGTTCTGTTATTCATGTCTCTTCCAGTTTGATAAAGATAAACAAAGCAAAGACTCCATCTTCTTCCGAGATGGGGTTAGGCGAATCGATTTTGTGCTTTCCTATGTTGATGAAGTAAAGAAAGAAGCCGAACTAAAGATGGTAAGTACTTATGTGAAAGAAATGATAATAAGAGAAAGAAGCACATTCTGTAATTGGACAGGTACGTTCCCAATGAATTATATTGCAAAACTCAGAGGCCTCTGAAGTGTTACCGAAAGCTGAACCTGGTTAAGAGGACTACAAAATAGGCAGCCTAAGAATGAATGAATGTGTAAGATCAGTTCTATTTTTTGGACATTTTATAGAATAACTTCTTTTTCCTCTTCAAAATTACTTCTATTTTTATATAGTTTAGCTTAAATGTTAATTGTTACCTCTAAAATTTGAGTTATATGTCTAAACATAATGTATATTTTTGTATGCAACTTTTGTTTCAATTTTCATTAATCCACTCTATCTGAAATCTCCTTTAGATTATGCTCTGTTCCTTATCTTATTTTCTTTCCATTATAACATGTCCCTTTCTGAACTTACTTATTTTTTTTTTTACTTAATTGCTGTGTCAAACACCATAAATTAAGTTCATAAGACCAAGGACTTTGTCTTGTTCATTGCTATATGCCCAAATGCCTGGGACAGTGGTTGGAGCATAATGGATGCTCAATAAATATTAGGTCCTTAATACTGTCTGGCAGTCATGCTTTACTTGTTTATTCTATTTTTCTCTCTACTTTCCTTGATGACTGTTTTTCAACTTTTTCTCTCTCCTCTCACCTCCAATTCCTCATCCCCATTTTCAAGCTTAGCTGACCATACTTTTCTATTTCACTGGGAAAACTAAAGTAAGTAGAAGAGAAATTCTAAATTTCCATTCACATCTGTCCATTCACCAGCATCTTCACCTGCATAATCTACTATTCTTCCTGTTATCATAGAAAAACTATTATTCTGCCTACAGCCAACACCTCCACTTGTACCCTGGATCCCATTTCTTCTTGCCTACTATTCCGGAGTCACCAATACCACCCCCAGGTTTGGTCATTCATTAGAAGGATACACATGCACTGTATATAGTCATACGCAATGGCCATGTTTTATTGGACTGAAATAATAGAAATAATGCATGAGGCAAAGTCCAGAGGAAAACAGGTGCAAGCTCACAAGATTTTTCTTTCATTGGAGTGGTACAGAATGCACTTAATTCCTCGGGTGAATTGTTGTCTACTAGGGATTTTCATTAAAAACTAAGTGCCCTAGGATATTATTGGGGGCTGGTCACCTTCTCACCTTCTGCCTAGCACACACTAACATGTCATAGTCCCAGATGGAAAGCAAATGATTAGCATAAACGGCATTGTTTGTATAAACAGTTAAGGTAAATTGAGCAACTTTTATCACTTCTGGGAGTTGTGGGAACCCCCCCGAAAGCCAAGTTCCCAGACCTGAGCGCCACTCTTGTAGGCAGGCCTTTCTAAGAATAGCACTTCCAAGCCTGTAATACTAACTTCTCTGTATGCCTGTGTTGTTCTTTACTGGGCTATTTTTTTTTTAACAAACACATCTGCTGTTAATTCTTCCATATTAAAAAAAAAAGCAAGAACAAATACTATCACTTGATCTCAATAAAAATAAATAAATAAAATATCACCACTTGGACAAAAAAAAAAAATAAAATGTTATTTTAAAAAAGTAAACTCATGATAAATGCATCAGTTAACAAGATGGGCAGCAGGGCTTTAAAAAATATTTTCTTGTTCATAGATGAATGAGAATTATTCCTAGAATGAGATGGTTCAGCTTTGAATATAGTCCTCTTTTGTTTTTATATATGTTTAGTGTGAATTAAGCTTGTCTAGATAAATAAATAGATTGGAATAAAAAGATGATTGCTCTAGTAATTTTAATCTTTTTTTGAAATCCTGAATTATACAAAGTGATTCATCATAAAAGTAGTGTTTAATGGTCTATGAACTAACAATCCTATTTCCTCGAACTCAGAGAAGCAGTGACTATATGACTTACAAAAGCAATTGTTATTACAATGAGAAGGATTATTCACTTTTTCAATACTGATACAATATTTTTAAGACTTTTAATAATATTTTTTTATTTATTTAGAGAGGAAAGGAAAGGAGAGAGAGAGAGAGAGATATGAATCAGCTGCTTCCCACAAACACACTGACCAGGACTCGAGCCCACAACCTGGGCATGTGCCTTGACCAGGAATCCAACTGGCAACATTTCAGTGTGGGACATTGCTCAGCCAATTGAGCCACACTGTCCATGGCATGATACAATACATTTAATGTCTCTCTCCTTTTTTTGCTTCCTGTTTGTCCTTTTCTGGTAACATAGGAGAAGGGCAACTATGAAAGGGTAGCTGAGGAAGGAACCTTGCATCATTATCACAGGCCTGTTTTGAGATGTAGTGAACATATAGTAAACATTGGAAGAGGAGGGAAAGGACATATTAAAATAACTTTTCCTGGTCCAGTGTGGCTCAGTAATTGAGTGTTGACCTAGGAACCAAAAGGTCAGGGATCGATTCCCAGTCAGGGCTCAT
Organism: Myotis lucifugus; assembly: GCF_000147115.1. Taxonomy (NCBI): domain Eukaryota; kingdom Metazoa; phylum Chordata; class Mammalia; order Chiroptera; family Vespertilionidae; genus Myotis; species Myotis lucifugus. Next base: position 1,855,169 of record NW_005871191.1, on the reverse strand, counting down.
GCCCAGGTTGTGGGCTTGATCCCCAGTGTGGGGCCTGAAGGAGGAAGCTGATCAATGATTCTCTCTCATCATTGATGTTTTTATCTCTCTCTTCCTCTTCCTTCCTCTCTCTGAAATCAATAAAAATACTTTTTAAAACTCCTATATAATAAAGAGGTAATGTGCAAATTGACCCTCATGCCATAACGCCATGACAAGATGGGTGCCCTGCCCAGCCCCTCCCCAGGTCCCACCCCTCATCAGCCTCTCCCACCCCAATTGAGGGTGGGGTGGCTAGCCAACCTCCTCACCCCCCATGGCCCCTCACCTAGGCCAGCCATGCCCCCACGCTTTCCCAGGGCTTGGGGTACCCCAGGCAGGCTGCAGGCACAGCGTTGGTCAGAGGCAAAGGTCCTGGCTGTCCCTGGCCTAGAGAGTCCAGAAAACCTCAGCAGTGACCAAAGACCAAGACTGAGTGGAAAGGTCCCTGCCGGCGCTTATGGCTCAAAGTGCCAGGAGGAGGCATAGCGTCTTGAACCTGCAACCCTGGCATCTGCACACCAAGCCTTGGGGCACACCATGCCGGTGGAGCCTGTGGGTGAAAGGGGGAGAGCAGGGAGCTGGGTGCGGAGCTGGGAGAGGCCTAGAGTCTTCGGGAGCAGCCCACCTGCCAAGGTTGCTATAACCTGCTCTTGGGCTTGGTCAAAGTCCCTGGTCAGCTCTGTCACTTGCCTTCCAGGTGTAGCTAGCCCTGAGCCAGCTGGCTGGCACTGCACTCAGAGAAGCAGCTGTCACTGGGCTCCATTAAATAAGAGAAATCAAAGAGCCGGGAGTAAATATCCTCCCAGCCCCTTCCTATGCCCCTGGGCGAGGAGAGCTGGGGATGGGGGTAATGGAAAATGGCTGCTGCTTTGCATTTTATAATGAAAAGACTCCTGCTATGTAGAGAGGTGAGCTGATTCATTTCCAGCAACACCGGGCATGTTCCCTGCCCCAGCCCTGAAGCCTGACAGCACCTAGCAAAGGTGTGTCCACACAGTCATGTTGGCCTGGCTCCTGGAACATTGGGAGCAAGTTTGAGCTGCACTGATTAAAAAAAAAAGTAAAGATTGAAAAACACCTCTTTGTACTCAAATGGCACTATAAAATGCAGATTAGAGCATCTGATTTTGTCTTCTGTGTTGGTTTTGAGGCAGAGCACAAATAGGTTCATTGGAAAAGCAGAAAAAAAATCAAAGGGAAAGGGAGAGGATTCTGATTCTGTCATCCACAGCACTGAACTTTGTTTTATGTTTTTTTTGTTGTTATTTTTCCTTCTGTTCTTCAAGTCAGTATATGTCATTTAAACCACTTTATGGCATTAGGTAATGAGCTAATGCTTGCTCTATTAAGAGCAAGTAGCAGTGCCTTTCATATGAGTCACATACATTTAATCCATTCAAATAGAGCATACTGAGTGGAGAGAATGGTATGTGTCATTATATAAAGAACTTGGCAGTAGGATGCTATCTGGCTGAAGATCTTATTTATTTTGCAATTTGGAGAATGCAGATAAATCAGGCATTGAAAATGAATGTGCATGCTTAAATTCATGACTTTATTTTCATCTGTAATGACCACGACTGGTCACCAGGAGGTGCATTGATGGGTCTCGCAGCACAGCGGGTCTGGATGAGGCTGCATGGCGTGGGCCAGGGCCAGGAGACCTGAGACTGCATCCCCCGCCCAGCAGGGCTTGACAGGGGTGGGGCTGGCCAGGTCTTGGTGTTGCCCAATGGGGGTGGGGCCAGCCGGACACTTCTATTATAGAGAAAGAGCAAATAGCAATATTAAAATATTTTCTCTAATTAATTCCCTTTTAATGTGTATGAATTTTGTGCACCAGGCCACTAGTAAAGATATAAAAGAATCTTTTATTCCTTGTAAAAGATTACATCTCAAGGTATCCATTTGAAGATGAGTGTCCTCTAACATCCTAGCAAAGCCTTTTAAAATTTCCATTATTATGAAATTTTTCACAATGAAATCATAATTAAAACCAAAAGTTTTTTCAGCAATTAGTGCATAGTTTAGAAGCCCACAAGTAGTGATTATTTGCATTTAATTTAATTTTACTTTTTCTAAGTGAACCTGTTCTTTTCTTTAAGACTAAAACATCGTGATGATATTTTGGTTTAAAATTGTCTTATGTATCTCATTTATTTGAAGGGTACTGATAGCTTTGTAACACTGTGTCTTCCTAACTAGGAGCATAATCTGTTTCTCTATTTTTTGTTCTTATTTAGTAAAGTTTTGTGCATTTTTTTTCAGATCGAGATCCTGCACTCTTCCTGGAGATTATCCTTAGATATATTGGAATTTATGAGTTAAAGTCCTGGTGAAAAGCAGCACATGACATTGAGATGGGGATTCTACATAGAGTACTTTTAAATGAAACCATAGGAGGGGCAATGGACCCTCAGAGGCATCTTCATTATGTAACAAGTCTATCATGGTGTAAATGGAAATGTTCTGCATAATTCTGTTGATTCATTTTTCCATAGGAAAGAAGAAAAATGTTTGAAGACAACCTCAGAAAAACAGGTCTTGAATTGGAAATTGAAGACAAAAGGGTAAAGTAGTTAATTTATACCAGAACCTTGGTGTTAAAATGTTCTTTTCTTCTACTCTGGCCTTTGACTAGATAAACCTTGTCTTGGGAGCAATACATTAGTTTTTCTTTTTTGGCTACAAATGTGTACACTGGAAATGGTAATACCTGTGATTGTTCAGGTAAGTTGGTTTTTGCTCTGTGAGATGATGAGTGGAACACTTGACAAATAGATGTAAATAATTCTGTTTAGGATATGAAGAAAGTGAAAACATGGTTTTTGTTTTATATCTTTCTCATTGTGAAAGCTGCCTATAATCTGGCATCCGATCTAGTTAGCCTGGCTAATTTGTAGCTGATATTTAAGCCAAGGAACGTTTCTGCTCATGAATATGACACAATTTTTTTTTCTAACCCACTACTATTTTTCTAGAATTTCCTTCAAAATTATTTTTAAGACATATTTAAGTTTCTATTCTGTCTATGAAACTCTAATACTCTTTAGTTCTAAATTAACACTCGTTAGCTCTTATCTATCCCTGTTTTTACTGAACTAATAAGTATGTATTATACCACACACTCTATAACTAAAATATAACCATTCTTCTGTTTAATGAACCCTTATTTTCTAAAGTACTTCCTCTAGGTCAGGGTTTGGGATTTGGTGTGGCCCTGCCAAGGCATTAGGGGTGAGTTAATTAAATGTTTGATCAAATATAGCAGGTTAATTTTAAGTTGATTATTTTGTATGGCCCTTGAGTGATGTTATAAATATCCAAATGGCCTTTTGCAGGAAAAATAGGGTAGGCTATACATGCTCTAAGTTTGGGCTATACACAGAAGTTAGGGAAAAAGAGTGACTGCATCTTATACTTCCTAAGTGTTCCACATATACCCTAAGCACAATTCTGAGCACATGGCTAGTTGCTAAATCAATACTTAAGAGATTGCCCAGAACACATATGTATCTGTGGATTTCAGGCTAGTATACATTGACACTGAAATATGTATTTTAAAATATCTTTCTTTACCTCTCTCTCTCTCTCTCTCTCTCCCTCTCCCTCTCCCTCTCCCTCTCTCTCTTTCTCTCTCTCTCGACACACACACACACACACACACACACACACACACACAGTCCCCCAAAAATGTATACATATTTTGCAGCTGGTAACACAATTGATGTTTCTTTTCAGATTTAACCCATTGGAATTAATTACTCAAAATGTGTATACATTTTTGGGACACCCTTTATGTAAAACCTATATATACAGTATACAACTGTCTTGACCATTTGCTCTTCTAAAAGTTTTGCTGAATTTCAGTAGATTGAAAAATGCTGTGATATCTTTAATTTGTGTTTTTATATAATTCCGTTTCTTTTCTTTAATTAGCTCAGTAATAAACATACTAGTCAGCTTTCTTTTATTTTGCCTCTTTTTGTATAGAACTCTGAAGATGGAAAAACTTACTTTGTCAAGATCCATGCCCCTTGGGAGGTATTAGTTACTTATGCTGAAGTGTTGGGAGTCAAAAGGCCAATTAAGGAGAGTGATATTCTGCGACCGGAGAAAAGCTCCTTCCTTCTTGGGCCTCTGAAGCTCCCAAAGAATGTGAAGCATCCTGATCCGGATTATTTCACTGTCCAATTTAGCAGACATCGCCAGGAACTCTTCCTCATTGAGGACAAGTCAAGCTTCTTTCCATCCTCATCAAGAAACAGAATTGTAGGTAGAGAAGCCATCTGGGCATATCCCTTCCAGTAAGGGATGTGGGCCTTTGTTTTCCTTTATATGTGCGCATGGGCAATACTGTGTCAGCAGGTGTTTCTGTGGAAATTTCAATAATTTATTTAGTGGTATTGGGCATGTTTGAAATTTCACTTGGCCCACTTAAGTGTGTTAACCTCCCTAGTTCTCAAACTATTGTTTAAAATTGAATGGTGGCCATTGTGGACATAGTAAAGAAAGAGACATCATGCAATGATGGGAAAGGCATTTAATTGAGAACAGGACTTAGCTTTTATAAGATATTTGCAAAATGGTTTTATGATCTTAGAGTTTGGTTTTGTAAATTTAGTGCATAGTTGGAGGAATACTGATTGTTCCAAATGGAAATGGAATGCTTTATATATAGACTAGAGGCCCGGTGCACAAAAATTTGTGCACTTGGGTGGGGTGGGGGGTCCCTCAGCCTGGCCTGTGCCCTCTTGCAGTCTGGGACCCCTCGGGGGATGACCACCTGCTGGCTTAGGCCTGCTCCCTGGAGGATTTGGCCTAAGCTGGCAATCAGACATCCCTCTGGCAGCCCGGCTGCCCTCGGGGGATGTCCACTTGCCAGCGGGGAGCAGACCTAAGCTGCAGTCGGACATTCTTAGCACTGCTGAGGAGACAGGAGAGGCTCCCACCACCACCGCTGTATTGGCAGCCATCAGCCTGGCTTGTGGCTGAGCAGAGCTCCCCCATGTGGGAGCGTACTGACCACGAGAGAGCAGCTCCTGCATTGAGCGTCTGCCCCCTGGTGGTCAGTGTGTGTCATAGTGACCAGTCATTCCCAGTCTTTCTGCTGTTAGGGTCAGTTTGCATATTACCCTTTTACTATATAGGATAGAGGCTTGGTGCACAGGTGGGGGTCGGCTGGTTTGCCCTGAAGGGTGTCCCGGATCAGGTTGGGGGTCCCGCTTGGGTGCCTGGCCAGCCTGGGTGAGGGGCTGATGGCTGTTTGCAGCTGGCCACACCCCCTACAGGGTGGGGGTCCCCACTGGGGTGCCTGGCCAGTCTGGGTGAGGGGCTGAGGGCCGTTTTCAGGCTGACCTGTGACTAAAGCTCCCAGCCTCTCCTTTCTTTCTTTTTTTTTTATTCTGGGATTTATTTACCTTCTATAATTAAAACTCTGTTGCCATCCTGCTCGCTCCAGCTCTGAGGCCGCGGCTGGCTGAAAGCAGGTATCTGGGGTATGTTTAGCTTCTATAATTGAAACTATGTTGCCGACACTGGAGCTAAGAGCCCGCTCCAGCTCCATGGCCACGGCCGGCTGAAAGCATGTATCTGGGGTCTGTTAGCTTCTATAATTGAAACTTAGTTGCTTTCAGAGCTCTGAGCCAGGCTGCGGCAGGTGGGGAACCTTGGCTTCCTCCATCACTGGAGCAAGCAAATCTCCTGCTCGCTTCAGCTGGTGGCTGCCGGCCGCCATCTTGGTTGGCAGTTAATTTGCATATCTCGCTGATTAGCCAATGGGAAGTGTAGCGGAGATATGGTTAATTACCCTTTTTGTCTTTTATTAGATAGGATAGCATTTGAGAAACCACAGAACTTTTTCTTTTCATTAAGACTATTTTAGTCTTTTCAATAATAATATTTCGTCTCCATTTGTAGTCCTAGGATCTTTAAGTTCACCATTAAAACCTCTCTTCTAAAGAATCACATTTCTGTGCCATAGTTTCTTTGTGTTAAGATAGGAATAATATCTACCTCTCATTACCCTGAGAATTGAGTTTAGGTATGAAAGCTTTAACAGTTTCTGAAATATAGTAAGTGCTCAGTAAGTGTTAGATATTATTTCTACTGGTGTGATTTTAGAGGGGGAAAAAATGCAGGTTCTTTGTTGCTCTTACACCTTCTCTCTATTGCATATTAATGTAGTCACCAGGGTTCTAACAATCAAAAGACCCTTCCCTTGATTTTACTTACTCTGTTTCCCTGAGCAATTGAAGACTTCATTCCCTTTAGGTTCAGTACTTTTAAGTGTCTTAGAAGGATTTTAAAATAATAAGTTTTCTAGTTCCTACCTCTATTTTTTAATAATTCACTGACAGAAATATTAAATAAAATGTAATGCCTAGAATTAATGTATAATGGTATGAATCTACAAACTAAAAATTGTGTCCCCTTTTCTACCAAGATTAAATAACAACAACAAATCTAGGAGGCAGCCTATAGGTAAATAAATAAAGAGCACATGGCATGGAATCAGAAAATCTGGTTTCAGGTCATGTGTCTGCTTCTTTCTAAATATATAACCTCTTTTAAAATAGAGAGAATGATAATACTGGAAATATTGGGAGAATGAAATAAAAGAATGTCTGTGAGACACTCATAAACTGTGAAGTACTTCAGATATCCGTGTTACACTGAAAAGTTGCTAACAAAAGACCAGTGACTCTGTAGGGACAAATTAGGAACTTGATCAGGAACAGAAATGTCAGTATTCATTCATCTGTAGTTGTTGTTTGTAAAGAGTGTCAGTACCTTAGGTTAATTTAGTTTTAAAATTCAATAATTTCCTCTCATAAAGCAATACTATTCTTGCTCTGTTGAGGAAGTTCTTTGGGAGGGTAATGTAGAAAAGTCCTTTCCTTACTAACTTCATCCCAACCACTATAGTTTATGTATGTACAGATTGAACAGTATTGCAAGAGCATTTACATTGGTATGGAATTTCATACTTTTTAAAATATATTCACAACCATGTGATATATGCCCCTCACAATCTGCATTTTGTAACATCTTACATAAATGTAACATAATTCTATTAAACATTTCCACTTCCGACAGCCATTGAGTTTGCTTCCAACTCTTCTGATATTACAAACAATTCTGCCCTTTACAGCATAATATTTACATATTTCAACATATATATAAATTTTTCTGCAAGATGGATACCACATTAAATTTCTAAATCTAAATGCACACACATTTAAAATTTTATACAGACTGCACTTTCCTGCTTTATAAAAAGATGTACTAATTTAGAATCCTAGTAACATAAATAGAGAAGGACCCACAAGTCATAAATGTACATCTCACTGAGTTATCACAAAATGCACAGCCATGTAATCCCCACCCACATCAAAAGAGAAGATATTTCTAACACCCCAGAAACCTTAGTGCCTTCTCCCAATCACTATTCCATTCTCTGGAGCAGAGATCAACTGTAATTTCTCACAGCAGAGATCATTTTAAATTAAAACAAATAAGCAAAAAACAAAAACAAAAACAAAAGAATCATACAGCATTTGGCTCAGCATTTATTCGAATGGTTAACTTAGCTTTGTATGAGCTTCTTCCCATTTATTTGTGTTGTTTTGTATGGAAATTGTGTATGTGTTTTATTATGGTTTTAATTTGCATTTCTCTGATAGGAAGGAGATTGATCTCCATGTATATGTTTATTGGTCATTTAGATAAAGCATTTCTATGAAATCCCTGCAAAAGTCTCTTGTCTGTTTTTAAATTAAGTCTTCGCTTGTTGATTTGTAACAACTGTTTTTATTTCCATTTATTATATATTTTATTGATCTTTTCCTACTTTGTGCTTCTCTCTCTTTTTTTAATTTATTTATTTTTTTAAATGTATTTTATTGATTTTTTACAGAGAGGAAGGGAGAGGGATAGAGAGTTAGAAACATCGATGAGGGAGAAACATCGATCAGCTGCCTCCTGCACACTCCCCACTGGGGATGTGCCCTCAACCAAGGTACATGCCCTTGACTGGAATCGAAACCAGGACCCTTGAGTCCACAGGCCGATGCTCTATCCACTGAGCCAAACCGGTTAGGGCCTCTCTCTTTTTTTTAATGGTTGCTTTTGATGAACAGGTGTTTTCTTTGTTTTGTTTTTTTAAATATATTTTTATTGATTTCAGAGAGGAAGGGAGAGGGATAGAAACATCAATGATGAGAGAGAATCATTGATCAGTTGCCTCCTGCTTGCCCCCTACTGGGGATCAAGCCTACAACCTTGGCATGTGCCCTTGACTGAAATCGAACCAGGGACCTTTCAGTCTGCAGGCTGATGCTCTATCCATTGAGCCAAACCAGCTAGGGCTGAACAGATGTTTTTAATTTCAATGTAGTCCACTGTCTCAAGCCTTTGCTTTATAAATAATGCTCTTAAACTTTGCCAACAAGATCATGCAGTTAATTTCCTACATTATCTTCTATGAGTTATATTATTTTGATTTTCACAATGAGAACCGCTATCCACCTGGAAAAAATTGTTGTGTGTGGTGTGAGATGGAGTCCATTTCCCCCATATGTATAGTCATTTAACTTGCTCCAATTACTGAAAACACTCAGACTTTTTTAATACTATCTTACAATTCTACTTTTATTATAACTCACTATAGGCATGGGTCTTCTGAGGGGCTTGATTCTATGCCTTTGACCTCTTTGTCTATTTTTGTATCAGTGCTGACCATGTTGAACTTTACCTGTGTTCTGTAGTCTTAGAAAACAGGAACAGTTAAAGAAAACCCCCACTGTTCTCATTCTGGGAAACTGCTCACATAGAGAACCACCCTTCCTCATATGACTTAAAGAATATTCATAACCCTCACCTCCTACTCTGATTTGACAGAACCATTTGCCACGTTATTCATCACAAATTCAACTGGTAATTGAAGTGTTTATCTGGGTTAGTTGTCTTTATCCAAAAATATAAAACTTCTTTTATTTTTTATATTTGTATTGATTTCAGAGAAGAAGGGACAGGGAGAGAGAGATAGAAACATCAAGGATGAGAGAGAATCATTGATTGGCTGCCTCCTGCATGCCTCATGCTGGGGATCGAGCCCACAACCTGGGCATGTGCCCTGACCAGGAATCAAACCACAAGCTCCTGGTTCATAGGTTGATGCTCAACCACTGAGGCACGCCAAGTGGGCTCATTGTATTAGTTTTTGGTGTACTAGATTAACTTTAAATATCTGAAGTCCCACCGGATTTTTAAATTTTGTATTTGGCTGGCTTTTTTCCTATTTGTCCTAAGTACAACCTATTTTAATTGAACTCACCCCTACTAAATACTCAATTTAAGAAACTGATATAAATAATAATGATGTAAATACAATCAGAAAGGCAGAAATTCTGAAAAGTTGCTGGAACACAAAAAGCAGGTAAGATTGAATTGACAGACATATAAGAGCAGAAGACACCAAAGTCTACAGTATATAGAAGAGAAAACTGATTAAAGATATGAGTGATTGCACAATAATTATAGAGAAAGGATAATCTGAGTTAATAAATTCAGATAACAGGGAAAATAGATCATCAGTGTACAAAGAAGTATTTGAGACAGCTTGTCCAAATATCATTTCTACTCTATATTCCCCTAGTTGAATTGGTGGTGGTGACATTAGACTCCAACTTGAAGCCCTAATTATGGCAGGAATTCTGGCACAATAGACTTCCAGAGGATTGTGGGAAATAAGAAGCAAAATAAGTTATGATTCACTCTCTACTCTCCCTAAGGCAGTGGTTCTCAACCTTCTGGCCCTTTAAATACAGTTCCTCAAGTTGTGACCCAACCATAAAATTATTTTCGTTGCTACTTCATAACTGTAATGTTGCTACTGTTATGAATCATAATGTAAATATCTGATATGCAGGATGGTCTTAGGCAACCCCTGTGAAAGAGTCGTTTGACCGCCAAAAGAGTCACGACCCATAGGTTGAGAACCGCTGCCTATAGGAATAGGAGGCTCTCATACCCAGGAGCTGAAATACCTGCAAACTCCAAATAGTCCCACCCTCCACCTTTTCCCCCAAACAACAAAGGGAAGATTCTTTCTGTAATCAGAGCCCCTATCTACATTCAGACAAAGTAGACATATTTAAATTGTGCTTGACAAAAATGTCAAAAAAGTTATGAAATGTGTGCCTCTTTATGCTTATCTTACAGGTTTATTATATTCTTACCCGATGTCCTTTTGGCATAGAAGAAGGGAAGAAAAAGTTTGGGATTGAAAGACTGCTGACTTCTAACACTTATTCAGCTGCCTATCCACTCCATGATGTAAGTCTTAGTTTGGTTTTGAAATACTGAGCCCATTTTCCCTCTCACACATTCAGAGGTTGCCCTATTGGGAGAGAGAATCTTCCCTTTGCTTTCTCTTTTTTGACAGGTTGCTTAATTCTCTCATGTGTTGGGAAAATCCCCCAAATGTACCCTAGTTCCAAGCTGAGAGGAGGCAGAGAGAGAATGTATAATTATAAGTACTCTGAAATAGAGTTAACATTTCTTCACACTGAAGTTTTAATGGAAATAAATTCATTTGGGGAAAATTATTACATTTGCACATGACTTTTTTAGGACCCATATTGAAAATGCAGTTATAGTAAAACATTTTAGAGTATAACATTTAGAATTTCTATCTGAATTTATCAGATCTTTTATCATAAAGTTTTAAAGCTGTAAAGAATTTAAATTACATGAATGCACTTAATGCATGCACATATTTAGTCATCAAAGGAATAATTTGTTTTAATTGTATATAAAGCATTCTGTTAGGTATCATTGGAAGACATCAATGAGTCACTCATAGACTAGGAATTTCTGGGAAATAAAGCATGTACACAACTTCAAAACAAGCTAAAGACAGATACACTAATAAAAAGACAAACATGCAAATTGACCATACCTTTGCTATGCCTTAAGCCATACCCACCAGCCAAACAGAGTGACTATATGCAAGGTAAATAAACCCCAGATACCTGCTTTCAGCCAGCCGTGGCCACGGAGCTGGAGCGAGCAGGAGGCGTGGGTTGCCCCTGGCGATGGAGGTTACCAAGCTTCCCTTCCACCCACACTGGCCGACTCTGAGCTCCTCTCAAGGCTACAAAGTTTCAATTATAGAAGGTAAATAAATCCCAGAATAAAAAAAAGAAAAAAAGGAGAGGCTGGGAGCTTCTGTTGCTGGGGGGACTTGGCCAGCCTGAAAACGGCCCTCAGCCCCTCACCCAGTCTGGCCAGGCACCCCAATGGGGACTCCCAACCCTAAAAGGGGTGTGGCCAGCCTGAAAACAGCCATCAGCCCCTCACCCAGGCTGGCCAGGCACCCCAGTGGGGACCCCCACCCTGAAGGGGCTGTGGGCATCCTGCAAACAGCCATCAGCCCCTCACCCAGGCTGGCCAGGTACCCCAGTGGGGACCCCCACCCTGAAGGGGCTGTGGGCCTCCTGCAAACAGCCATCAGCCCCTCACTCAGGCTGGCCAGTCAGCCCAGCAGGATCCCCACCCTGATCCGGGACACCCTTCAGGGCAAACTAGCTGGCCCCAACCTGTGCACCAGGCCTCTATCCTATATAATAAAAGGGTAATATGCAAATTGACCCTAACAGCAGAGAGACTGGGAATGACTGGTCACTATGACACACACTGACCACCAGGGGCAGACGCTCAATGCAGGAGCTGCCCTCTGGTGGTCAGGGCGCTCTCACATGGGGGAGCTCTGCTCAGCCACAAGCCAGGCTGATGGCTCCCAGTACAGTGGTTGTGGTGGGAGCCTCTCGCGCCTCCTCAGCAGCGCTAAGGATGTCCGACTGCTGCTAGGCCTGCTCCCCGCTGGCAAGTGGACATCCTCCGAGGGCTCCCAGGCTGCCAGATGGATGTCTGACTGCCAGCTTAGGCCCAATCCCCTGGGGAGCGGGCCTAAGCCAGCAGGTGCTCATCCCCCGAGGGGTCCCAGACTGCGACAGGGCACAGGGCAGACTGAGGGACCCCCCCCAAGTGCACAAATTTTTGTGCACCAGGCCTCTAGTCAGTCCATAAGAAAGATTCAGACAAATAACTGAAATTCACAAGAATGATTCTTTGAGGCTGTCAGATCATTGTACAAAATTATTGAGCTTTATAAGATCAATGAGGAAGTGACATTTTTTTATGATGCCCCGTTCAACCAAACCTGAAATCTTGACAGCCTAGTTTCTGGGGGCTTCTGAGGGAAAACTTTCCTGTTAGATATTACATGTCTAAATATCACCACCCATTGGAAGTAGAAATCATATAGCTAAATATATATAAACTATTTTGACATCATCTTTTGGAACTTTCATTTATTTTATTCCTGTTTTATTCTTCCATACTTATAAAAGACTTTTTAATGACATGCTCTCTGTTGGAGAAACACATTCCTTAGGAATATAGAAGAACCAAGTGTTTCCATTTAAACAGGTGGCATCTAAGTCATTGCTCATGTTTTTGAAGGCAGTGTTGTTGTTGTAGTTTTGAAAAACCCAAAGCCAAGCTCTCTCTGTTCTGGGACTTACACTGTTGTGCCAACTGTCCTCTGTCAGTATTCATTCAGCAACATGCTAATTGACTCTCCTCAGTTCAATACTGTTTAGTTGATTATCTGTGGTTTGGTTCCTATAAGGGTGCAGCAGAATTTTCCCTGAATGAATACTCTTTTCAACAGGAGTATCAATTCAGGCGAAACCATCCTCCCCACCCTTCCAAGCCTTGCCCCTTCCCTTCTCCCATATTTTTTCCCTGGGGCAAAATAAATTCTAGAAGATTATGAATTCTAAAAAATGCCATGGGCATAAATAGAGAGATCTATAGTAGGTTAGTGAACATTGGCAATGCATTTTTTTTGTCAATTTTTTTCACATAAGGGCTCATTCAGTTCTTTGAAGATTTTGAGGATTGTTTATTTTTAGAGCATTAATTCTCTTCCTAATCCAAGTTCATAAAGCCAAACTAAAAAGACCAAATATCCTCAATCACCAAAAATTTTAATCCATACATCTAGCCTTCCAGTATGCTTATTGGAAAATCAGTATTACTGCAGCATTGTTAGTGAGAGCTTTAATTTACTGTTAATCTATTTTTTTTAAAAAATATATTTTATTGATTTTTTTTTTTAAACAGAGGAAGGGAGAGGGATAGAGAGTTAGAAACATCGATGAGAGAGAAACATCAATCAGCTGCCTCCTGCACACATTCTACTGGGGATGTGCCCACAACCACAGTACATACCCTTGATGGAAACGGACCTGGGACCCATCAGTCCACAGGCTGACGTTCTATCCACTGAGCCAAACTGGTTAGGGCTAATTTTACTTTTTATTTCTTCCCTTCCCCCTGAATTCAAGTTTATATGCTGGATTTTCCTTTATGTACTTTAGAGAATCATTTTTCCAGATACACAGATAGGCTGCTTCTTTTTCTATTTCAGTCCTCAAGATTCAGTAGGATTAACTACAGAAGAAGAAAACTGTTGGAATCTGGATAATATAAAATGTTACACATTATCACATAGAGATATTCACATGTGCTTAATTTGGTGTTTATTTATTGCTGTCTTGAGCAGTTCACTTGTCTAGGCGAGCAGTTACAAAGAACGTATTGAATAGCTGGGTAGGCCGTGTTCTGCTGAGGGGTGTTAATAACCTTGCACAATACCTAACAGTGGAGAGAGAACTTAGGCATGAAGCAGTACTGAGACTCTTAAGTGCTAAAGTTTGTTGTATAGATGTTAAGGTCTTTGGGAAATGGATATCAGTGCAGATAAGACAGGTTCCCTAGAGGGGATTCCTGTCATAGCAGTATGACTTTGGATCACCCATTTAACTGCTCTTGGGGTTTATCTTTCAATCTCTACAATGAAAGTGTTAGCTTATTTCTAAAGTCCCAGCCAGGTATATAATTCATATGCATCTTGAGCTGTGCATATTATGTTGGATTTGAGTAGAACAGAAAGGGTACTCCTGGTGAAAAGAATAGCTTGAGTAAAGCCAGAGCCTTTAAACTTGCATTTTTAAATAATTGGGTGTGAGAATTTAATAAATAAATCACTATTATTATAGTTTACTAGAGGCCTGGTGCATGACGTTCATGCACTCGGGGGTGGGGAGTAGGGGTCTCTCAGCCTGACCTGCACCCTTTAGCAGTCTGGGAGCCCTTGGGGGATGTCCGAGGGGGCAGGGCTAAGCCGCAGTTGGACATCCTTAGCATTGCCACAGAGGCATGAGAGACTCCCGCCACTGCCACTGCGCTCTCCAGCCGTCAGCCCAGCTTGTGGTTGAGCAGTGTTCCCCCTGTGGGAGCACACTGATCACCAGGGGGCAGTTCCTGCATTGAGCGTCTGGCCCTGGTGGTCAGTGCACATCATAGAGACCAGTCATTCTGCTGTTTGGTTGATTTGCATATTACCCTTTTATTATATAGGATTATAGATTTTAGTAAATAATTTCACATTCATTCATTTTCACATGAAAATCCCAGTCTAAAAACAAGGTCAAAAATACTTTTATATTTCACTAACCTCATAAAAGCTGTGTTTGTTTACTTTTCACCCTCATTTTTTGCTTGGTCATTAATGTACTTTCTTCTTGAATATTTGTAGGGTCAATATTGGAAGCCATCAGAACCTCCTAATCCTACCAACCAAAGGTACATACTTTTCCAGAACTGGGCTCGGTTTTCCTATTTTTACAAGGAGCAGCCTTTCGACTTGATTAGGTAAGTTTCTTACATAAGATCACACTGATGATTAAAACTTGATCATGTGATTTTATTTACAGTGGCATCATATTCCATTCTTTTTACTACTATTACCCACTATATTTTACACCTTCCCAATTTTGTATCTACACTATCATTTAGTCATTCCTTTGTGAACACAGTGCTGTTACCAGAATGCTATTAACCACCCTGCAGAGATAGCTCAGTGGCTCAGAGGTTGGGCCTTGGTATTTAGGTAGGCTGGGTTCAAGTCTAAGTTCTCCCTCCTAGAAGCTATCTAAACTTGTTCAAGTTCTTAACATCTATGACGCTCATTTGTAAAATGGGAATGACTAGTACTTTCCTTTTGGGGTTATTTCATTCTTAAATGAGATATACGTTTTTAGCACAGGAGCTAGCACTTACTGCTTAATACATAATATTTTTGTTTCGTTTTCCTCTCATTCCTGGAATTTAGATGATAGCAGAAAGGTTGTGTATAGCTCTGTGTGTGTGTGTGTGTGTGTGTGTGTGTGTGTGTGTGAAGACAATTGCTCTATAACCTCTTTTTTTGTTGTTGTTGTTTTTCTTCTTTCATTTTTGGGCTCAGGCAGTTGACAAGCTTGGTGTCTGAGCCTGTCTGAGATCCATGCTCTCAGACAATTTCTCAGGCAGTTTTATTAGTTAAGTAAGAAGACTATGGCTCCAGGCTGCTGCTTCAAACCATTACAATACTACATACATACAGGATATTAGGGGCCTCCTGCTATGATTTCAGTAAAGGAATAATCAGATTAGAACAATTCTTTTGGTGATTAATGTTTCTACTGCAATGCTTGTATGGCATCCTTTTTAGGAGACTGATTTTGATGCAAACATCCAAATCAATTGAAATGTTATCACAACAGTTTTCTCTAAGCAAATAAGGGGAAACTTTTAAGGATAAAAGATAGCTGGAGCATATAAACTAATGTTTCTGTAAATCATTATATGAACTTTATTTCTTGAGGACTTTTTTATTTTCAAGGAATAAGATTCTGCTATTTGAAAGGGAGGAAAATGTAATTCTTTAAAAATAAGGTTGTTTAAATACTCAGCTTTCTCTATGAGTTCTTGAAGAATTTTTACAGTAATAGTTATGTCTTCAAAAATGATTGATTCTGTGTTTTTTAAAACATCAAATGGAAATAGACATGATAAATAGTAAACACCACAAAATCAATTTTTTTTCTCTTTTTAAAAATGTTTGATGGTATGCAGTATTACAATAATTGCTTTTTTTAGCAAAAAGAAAACAGGAGAAAAAAAGCAAGTTTTTATTCATCCTAAGTGTGAGTGGAACCTCAGGAAATTAGGGTGGCAGATTAATAAGAGAATATGATATAATTACAATTTATTTTTAAGTCTATAGTCATTTGAAGAGCAGAAAAAGAAAAAAAACAACATTGCAAAAATATCACTGAAAAGAATGAAAGATGGTGCAAGCAGTAAGATGCCTGTTTAATTTGAAATGATTAGACATTTTGAAAACTGAAGAATGGGAAGTTAAATAAAATTAATATTGACTATGAGAAAATTTTTTTAATCTTCTCATTGGGAGATTAAGATTATGCCTTTATGTTCAGATCTGCCTTCTTTTTGAAATTACTACAATTTCATATTATGTGCTGTAATAGGTTTATAAATAGCATGCTATTAGGAAACTGGAAAGAATTTATGGATTTGGTGAGCTGATCTATGTTCTCGGGTTTCTTGAAGGATTCTTTAAGGGATACTGGGTTTTAAAAAAACAACCACAACAAAAAGCTTGGTGTAAGACTTTAACATTTATGCCAAGTAATGCTGTCACTCTTCACCTCTTTGTAAGCAAGAGCTGAACTGTATATTTTATGGAACTTTTACTGAGCAGTCACTTTTAATCCTGTGGTGTGCTGCCTGCCTCACAATTCTATAGTACTGTATCCATCAGAGATCCAAACTTGGGGGAAATGGAGCTTTGTAAATACAACCACTCTTCCTTAATAGATGGTCAGAGTAACTTCCTCAATGTCAGAAAGAGAGATAAAGCACAAGTCTGTGCAGATTGTGCGTGTCATTTTGAGTTGTTAAATTAAGTGCTAGAAATTACATTGCAGAATGTTCTCCATTTCATTTCAAACATGCAAAGTTCTTTAAATTTAAAAACTTTTCAAATTCCTGTATTATTTCAAAATTAAAACTTAACTTTCAGTTGGCTTCCTACTTAAATATGTTATCTCTTTTAATCCTTACACCAATTCTTCGGATAAACATCATCCTGCATTTTATGGCGTGGAAGCTAAAGTTCAGAGAGTTTAGTAACTTTACCAAAATTATATGTCCAGAAAATTGTGGAGCCAAAATTAGAATAAAGGTTTGTCTGAATGCAAAACAAAGGCTGTCTGGTCTATGTAATTCTTTCAACCTCTGATTCTATTTTTATCCTCTTTTACAGGAATTATTTTGGAGAAAAAATTGGCATGTATTTTGTCTTTCTCGGATTTTACACAGAAATGCTGGTCCTTGCAGCTGTAGTTGGTTTAGCTTGTTTTATTTATGGCTTATTTTCCATTCATTCTAACACAGCGAGGTAAGTGCAGCTGAGTTGCCAAAGTAGAGAGAATGTCTTGATCTTATGCTAATTGAAACATGTTATTATTTTTCCTGGCATTTGTTTTGAAATGTTTCTTTATGGCAGCAGATCAGGGATGTTTCTGAAAAAGACCCAAACAGCCCCCCTCACTAGATGTTTTATGAAAAATCTGTTTTTAAGGACTAGTTCTAAAGATTCTGCTCTTCAAAGCATAACTTGAAGAAATTGCTGCTTCACTCCCCCTTCTGCCATATGAGAAGCTGTATGAAAAGTTGTTCTGATCAGAATAGCTTTGGACTCTCACCCAAACACACATTACTTTTAAGATAACTTTGCTGTTCCCTCTGCAGCATTGAAGTCTGTGACCCTAAGATTGGAGGTCAGATTATCATGTGCCCACTCTGTGATCTATTGTGTGATTTTTGGAGACTAAATACTACATGTTTGTCTTCAAAGGTATGTATGTATTTTGGTAAAATGTAATTTCCCTCCTTTTGCATTGGAAACGAAATTGTCTTTGTGATGTTATTTTTGTTTTTACAGGTCTCTCATTTATTTGATAATGAGTCCACAGTGTTCTTTGCAATATTCATGGGAATTTGGGGTGAGTATATAGTCACATAAAAAATAGCTTTCTCCATGTTATTTGGTATATGGCCCATATGTATAACATACCAAAGGTGATTTTAGATGCAGGTATTTGTATCTAGCATCAATACACTGATGGCTTCCAAACAGTGGTCTTTAATCCTTGGTCCTTGGTCAAAAAGGAAGAAAAAAGCCTCTATAATCACCTGCTCCTTTCTCTGAGAGACATTATTTTTTTAATATATTTTTCTTGATTTCAGAGAGGAAGGGAAAGTGAGAGAGAGATAGAAACATCAATAATGAGAGAGAATCATTGATCAGCTGCCTCCTGCCCGCCTCACAGTGGGGATTGAGCCTGCAACCCAGGGATGTGCACTGACAGGGAATCCAACCATAACCTCCTGGTCCATAGGTTGACGCTCAACCACTGAGTCACGCTGGTCAGGCAGAGACAACATAATTTTTTAAACTTCATATGTATTCAGCTCACAGTGTTTCCCAGAACTATGATAAAAATCAGGGTCAATAAGTAGTTAATTCAGGAGAGAATAAACACATATTTGGTAGCTAGAGGATATTGAATCATGGAAACAAACTAGAATAAGAATTTTTAAAATGTATAGAGGGTTAATATGTTGGTGTTTGAATCTAAGTTCACTGTGGCTAATTCTAGTGCCAGCTTTCAGATCTATTTGATAAAAACTTTCAAATAGATTTGGAAGTAGATCTAAAGTGGAATAGCCCTTAATTTTAGAAATATTCCAGGATATCACATGGGAAGTAGAAGTGTGAAGAAGTTGTTTCTACCATCAGATAGGAAATCCTGCAGACTTCTAAAACATGCCCCAAAATTCAGAGGACTTGGAAAAAATATACTTTTTTTCCTGAATAATAAAGAAAATATTTAGCAAACACAAATATGTGCACTTAAAAACTGGGCAAAGGACAAGGGTAGCTTGATCCAGGCAAAAAGACAACAAAATGTGTTGATGTGTATGAGAAGTAGAGGGATTGAAGGGTTTCTGTCACTTCCGCCTGGCTGCTGTGGTCTAGAGAGAGCACCCAGGTTCAACGAGCAAAGAGGACAGAGAAATCTTATAATTCTCCAGAAACCCCAAGTTTGGTAAGCTGTGAGATGTACTCCATTATGTGGCTGCCAAATCCTGCCTCTGTTGTTAATTGGAATCAGAAGTGAAGGATAGGTGCACAAATGTAAACATATTTAGTAATTTTCAGTTGTTTCCATTAAGAGAGATTGTGTACCTCCACCAGCTCTATATTTCATCACAAATAGAAGAGCAACCATATGCGGAGCTCCCAGCAACACTGTATTTTGAGGAGGTGCTATCTTTAGTTAGTTCTTTCAGAAAAGTTTATTGTAGCAGTGAATTGATTTAGCTTTTGTTTTTGAGGATCTTGTCCAAATTTCATGAAAACAGAACTTTCAGGATGTTTGTTTTAGTACAAATACTAGTTAACAATTAAGCTGAATCAAAGGATGAGTTGGCAGAGTAGATGTGAGAAAACAACACTCGTTCTAGGGATTGAGACCTGAAAGTAATGCATACTAAGCTCTGTACTGAAGGATAAGAATGCTTTTTTTAAAGAAAATGGCATGTTTATAATGAAAATAAATACCCATCTTAGGAAATTCAAGTAGTATATTGAAACAGAAAGGCAATTATGTTAAAAATCACCAGAAATAGAATTATTATTTTGGCCATGATTTTTCAGAATCTTTTATCCTATCTGTGTGGGTGTGTGTTCATATAACTTTACATAAATGGTATAATCCTATCTAATAATAGACAAACATGGTAATTGACCATACCTCCGCTATGCTTCCCATTGGCTAATCAGCAGGATATGCAAATTAACCCAACCAAGATGGCGGTCGACAGCCATGCAGCTGAAGCTAGCAGGAGGCTTGCTTGCTCCAGTAATGGAGGAAGCCAAGGTTCCCCGCCTGCTGTGGCCCAGCTCTGAGCTCCACTCTAAGCAACAAAGTTGCAATTATAGATGCTAAACAAACCCCAGATTCCTGCTTTCAGCAGGCCCTGGCGTGGGAGCTGGAGCAGCAACAAAGTTTCAATTATAGAAGGTAAATAAATCCCAGAATTAAAAAAAAAAAAGAAAAAAAGGAGAGGCTGGGAGCTTCCGTTGCCGGCTTGGCCAGCCTGAAAACAGCCCTCAGCCCCTCATCAAGACTGGCCAGACACCCCAGTGGGGAACCCCACCCTGAAGGGGTTGTGACCAGCTGCAAACACCCATCAGCCCCTCACCCTGGCTGGCCAGGCACCCAAGCGGGACCCCCACCCTGATCCAGGACACCTTTCAGGGCAAACCAGCCGGCCCCCACCTGTGCACCAGGCCTCTATCCTATATAGTAAAAGGGTAATATGCAAACTGACCCTAACAGCAGAAAGACTAGGAATGACTGGTCACTATGACACAAACTGACCACTAGGGGGTAGACGCTCAATGCAGGAGCTGCCCTCTTGTGGTCAGTGCACTCCCACATGGAGGAGCTCTGCTCAGCCACAATCCAGGCTGATGGCTGCCAATACAGCGGTGGTGGTGGGAGCCTCTCCCGCCTCCTCAGCAGCGCTAAGGATGTACGACTGCAGCTTATGTCTGCTCCCCGCTGGCAAGTGGACATCCCCCGAGGGCTGCCGGGCTGCCAGAGGAATGTCTGATTGCTAGCTTAGGCCCAATCCCCGGGGAGAAGGCCTAAGTCAGCAGGTGGTCATCCCCCGAGGGGTCCCAGACTGCAAGAGGACACAGGCCGGACTGAGGGACCCGCCCCCGAGTGCACAAATTTTTGTGCACCGGGCCTCTAGTATTATATATAATTTTAAGCCTACTTTTTTATAGAACAAACATGAATTATGGGACTCCTTTTGTAGAATGAATATGTACATTTGTTGTGTGTGTATGTATGTGTATTTATGACTGAATAGATGAACTTATTATACTTTTATGAACTTATTACACTTTATTTAACTAGTTGTTTATTGTTGGGTATTTAGGTCTCTTTCACTTTTTCCTCCTACTTTTATTGAGATATAATTGACATATAATATTTTATTAGTTTAAAGTTTACAATATAGTGAGTTTATATGTATATATATGAAATGATTAATACAGTAAGTTTAGTTAACATCACTTCACATAGTTACAAATATTTTTGTGATGAGAACATTTAAGATCAACTCTTAGTAACTTTCAAATATATAACACATTATTTTTAACTATAGTAACCATGCTATATAGTTTTAACTCTATATCCCCCAAAATTGCTAATCTTATAAGTGGATATTTGTATCTTTTGACCATTTTCACCCATTTCCCCCACCATCACCAACCACCAAACTGTACTGTTTCTATGAGTTTGCCTTTTTTTTTTTAATTCCACATGTGAGACCATACACTATTTCTCTTTCTCTGTATGACTTATCTTACTTAGCATAATATCCTCAAGTCCTATTCATGTTGTTGCAGAATGGCAGGATTTTCTTTCTTAATGACAAAATATTATTCCATTCTTTATATAAACCACATTTTCTTTATCCATTCATCCATGCATGGACACTTAGGTTGTTTCATGACTTGACCATTGAAAATAATGCTGCAATGAACATGAAATACATATTTTAGGGAGAGGGGAGAGAATGTGTTATAAAATGGCTTTTACATTTTTCTTAAATTTCACTAAGGTATAATGCTTGAATGATTTCACTAAAAGACTAAATAATTTCAGTAAAAGACTGACTTTGCAAACAAAATCTAGCTGTTAATAAAAAGTTAAGTTTATTCCTTCAAATTATCTTAATGAAGAGAGAGAGTAATTAATTTGAATTTTTTCTTGCATGGACTGTTGTCTAAGGAATTAACTCAAAATTTTATATATGAGTCATTTCAATGTTATTACATAATTATGTTAATATTAAGAATTTTATAAATCTATCATCAAATAATAGTGACAGAATTGCTATCATGCAACCAAATTGATATTAAAAAATAGAGACCCTGACCTGGTGGCTCAGTTAGTTGGAGCATCACCCTGTACATCAAAAGGTTGTGGATTTGATTCCCAGTTAGGGCACATACCTAGCTTTCAATTTGATCTCTGGACAAGTTCCGGAGGCAACTGATTAATATTTCTCTCTCACATTTATGTTTGTCTTTCTGTCATTTTGTCTGTCTCTCCCTTTTTCTCCCTTCCTTTCTCTCTGTAAAATTAATAAAAACATATCAAAAAATAGAGGAAAACTATGCACCTCACTTAGGGTGGTGAACACACATATATTTATAGATGATGTATCATGTAATTATACAGCTGAAATCTATGTAGTTTTATTAACCAATGTTAATAAATTCTATTAAAAATACAATAAATCAAAATAAAGGAAAACTCAGTTATTTTCTTATTCACTGTATTTCTCCATCTCTTAATTGTATTTGTTTTTATACTTTGTTTTCCTATAGTCACCTTGTTTTTGGAGTTTTGGAAACAGCGTCAAGCCAGACTGGAGTGTGATTGGGACCTGGTGGACTTCGAGGAGGAGCAGCAGCAGCTTCAGCTGAGGCCAGAATTTGAAGCCATGTGTAAAAAGAGGAAAATGAATCCTGTGACTCAGGTAGATTAGGAAACTGAAATGAGCATCCTATCTCAATGGGCACATTGCTGTAGGTTGTCTCTCAAATAATGGTGTCTATTTTAATTTGCCTTTAAGTATTCTCCAACATATAAATCATATAAACTTACTTACTTACTCTTATATTTCAAACACATAGAAAAGTAGATAGACAAGTAAAATGACTCCAGGATGAACCCATCACACAGCTTCAATTAATATTAATTCATGGACAATCTTGTTTTATTTATACACCTACTCCTTATGGCCATTGGATTATTTTGAAGTAAATCCAAAGAATCATCATGAAAGACATTATTTTAATACCAAGTGCAATTTAAAAAAAAAATGGAAAACAAGTGTGTATGCTCTGGGCTTTAAATATGTGTATAAATATGTATACATGGAACTAAAGATAATATGCAAAAATTAAATTAGTATTGTATTAAGATAGTGGGCTTATGAGTGATTATTTTATTCAACTAGTCTCTCTTAATTCATTATAATGGGAAGATCATTGCACTGCTATTTGGGGTGAAAGTCTGTATTTTGGGATACTTGACTGGCAAACCAGCTATGTGGTTGACTGAGTAATTTGACTTCTTGGCACCTTTTTTCATGTGAAAATAGAAGGTACTTTGCCATCAAACACTAGACTCTTGGCTGCATATTCTTAGAGTCCCTACATTTCCATAATCTGTAACCACTTTGTTACCAGATGTTATTAAAGGCAGAAAATAATATGTTTCTAACACAGTCTTTTTAGTAGCATTCCTTACTTTGTTCAGCACACTATTCTTGCAGCATAATACTCAAAATTCTTTACATAATTTAGGCATTCATTTAACATTTATTAAATTGCATTGAAACATTACAAAATTCAATAAATGAATAAAGGGGGAAGAACACCTGAGGAAATACATTAACAACTTGGGTGAAATTAACAGTTTGAAATTATAAAATTATATCACAAGTGATATTGTCATACTAATGATATTGTAGTAGAAGACCAAAGAAATACCAAGCACGCTTCCTAGATAAAGGGAGGGACCCCATTTATTAACACTAGTGGACTCCAGGAATAATTTCCAAACCAGAGTGAAGAAACATGCAGAGGGTTCGCTTTTTATAACCTTCTGGGGTCTTTATCTTACAGATATGGTTCCGCCCCCTTTCATGGGCTTACAGGAAGGGCCCCAGGTGTTGGGGGTCCCCAGGCCATATCCGATGACCTGTCCTGGGGCCAGCGATAACAACCTTCCCCCGCCCGCTCCAGGGCAGTGTATTGTTCACAGTTTTTATGGCCTGACACTCCTTGCAAGACCAGTTTCCTCTTCAATATTATGTATATCTGTTGGGGAGCACACGAGACTTGGTTGGAAAATTGTAAGGAGGACAATCTGAGAAAAGGGAAGTGTGTGGAAGGCCGCCTGCCCTGTTTATCTGAATTCCGACTTAGGGGAGTGCCCAAGGCAGTGCTCCTAATTATTCCTTAATCTTTCCAAACAATTCTGTGCAGCGAGAGGGATGTCCGGCCTCCCCCCCCCCCCCATGTTTACTGGAATCCTAAGCCAGCAGTCAGACATCACACCAAGGGGTCCCGGACTGCAAGAGGGTGCAGGCCAGGCTGAGGGATGCCACCCCCCCGCCCTGCCCCACCACTGCCAGTGCATGAATGTCATGCATCGGGCCTCTAATGGAATTTTAACATCATTAAAGTGTCTACTTAAGCAACTGCCCTCAGATTTTGACTTTATTTCCTATCTACTTGAATACCACTCTAATTCAACATTCAGGAAATAGTGTGTACTCATTATGTCTCATATCACATGTAAAATATCTCAGCTAAGAGTGCTGAAGTATTCTACCTAAAGGGAAGGGACCATTGCTAAAATGTAGCTTCCCATGAGCTATACTGGACCCTTTTGGGAGGTTTTGGGAGGTTTCTTATTTAACTGGTCTTTGTGATTTTGACTACTACTTGGAATCCCAAAATTGTGGGTAGATTCTGAATTTTGCTGTGATTTCTTCAAAATTATAGGAGATGGAGCCTCACATGCCTCTGAAGAATCGGATTCCATGGTACTTCTTATCAGGAGCCACAGTAACGTTATGGGTAAGCATTTTAAAAAAACATTAGGATTATCTCAACAGTTTAATCTGAAACAGCCCTTAAGTCCCTTCCTTACTTTTCTCTCCACAGTCTTTATATTAAATAGAGCTCTTATATAAAATAAACTGTAATTTACATGGATGCACCATAGTTGAACCTTGGAAAAATAGTTAGGGTGAGAGAGAGAGGTGCTTTATCTTAGAGCCTGTCCCTCCCTCTTTCCCAATTTTATTGCAAATTATTTGGCTAGTTTTTTATGTTTGTTTTTTTTAAATCATTAGTTTATCTTTATCTCCACTTAAAATATTTGCACAAAGAGAAGAAAACACAAAAGAAAAATGTTACTTCATCTACGTGAAGAATTTAATTATTATATCCCATTTTGAGGGAATCAGGTTTTCTCCATGCCTTTTAGCTAAATGATTCCTTGATCACCATAATCTATTTCCTGCCCTACCTTTTCCAAAAGTGTTCCTTCTTACAATTGGACTTTAATTTTAGAAAAAGAAGTATGTTACCCTCTGAGAGTTTAGCATGTTGAAGTATAAAAAATTAGCAATTGTAGACTACAGCTTAACTTCACCAGTTCTTAATTTCTTACCTTTAACATTTCTTATTGAAAGTATTGACTTTTCTATTTTAAATTTGCATTTTTTAGATAATATAAAAATCATTAAAGAAAGACCATAGAATAAAGCAGGTGACAATCAATTTGGGACACTCCTAGAGAAATATTCTGAAGTGGTGTCCAGAAAGATTATTCTGTCTTTTATTTCTATTATTTATTCAGTTTGGTTCAGTTCCTCAACTTTCAGAGTAAAATTCTCCAATCATTGATATAAAGTCATCCCCAGATCTTTGTGGTTTTTTTTTGCAATATGGGAAGTATACAAAATTTATACCAAACAGATGCAAATATCTGAACTGTCTGGTTTATCAGGCCACTAATGGCAACATTCTGAGGGGAAATGAAATACAATCTTTAAATGTACTTTTCTTGGGAAAGTAAGTCATCTTCATGCTACATGTTTAACTACAATCTAGAGCAGAAGTTGGCAAACATTTTTAGTAAAGAGGCCAGATATATTTTAGGCTTTGTGGGCCAGTCACTGGCACATAATTCTCTTTATTTTTCTTTACAACCTAAAAAATGCAAAACACATTCTTTTAAAAAAAATGTTTTTATTGATTTCAGAGAGAGGAAGGGAGAGGGAGAGAGAGAGATAGAAACATCAATGATTAGAGGGAATCATCCATTGGTT
>NW_005871191.1:1822192-1829002 GCF_000147115.1 Myotis lucifugus | reverse complement strand
AACCTGGGCATGCCCTGATTGGTAATCAAACCATGTCCTCCTGGTTCATGGACCTACACTCAACCACTGAGCTACACCAGTCAGGCAAAACACATTCTTAACTCGAGGGCCATGCCAAACTGGTAAGACAACAGGCAGAATTTGGCTTTCTGGCTAGTTTTCCTATATCTTGCTAGAGTATGGACCATGAATACTTTTCCATTTTAGACTTACCTTGCTACCATATGCTTTATCTCTAACCCTTTTATCTTACCAGTGTTCATTTCCTGCCATTGGTGATGAGAGAGACTTGGTTTTCTTTCCATGTCAGAGCTGCTAAGCATAACAGAATGAGATGAAGAGAAGAGTATGTTACAGATATAATACGAGGACCAGAGTGACCAATTCTATTTCCCTTCTGCAGATGTCTCTTGTCGTTGCCTGTTTGGTGGCTGTGATCGTGTACCGCCTGTCAGTCTTTGCTACATTTTCCAGATTCATGGAAACTGAAGCATCCTTAAAGCATGTCAAAAGTTTTCTCACTCCTCAGATAGCTACAGCACTCTCTGGGTCATGCTTAAACTTTATTGTCATCTTGATCTTGAATTTCTTTTATGAAAAGATATCTGCCTGGATTACAAAGATGGGTAAGCTGACTCTTTACTATGGCTCTGAAAAAGGGTCACTAGCAACACTACACATTCATTCTGGATCATCCCCCAGGGAGCTAATTTTTTAAAAGCACATTTTAAGGCAATTTGGTTCCATAGGTAGACCCATAGCCTGGTACTTCAGAATGCCCTAACCGCTATATCCAGGCCATCATAATGGAAGCAAGACGATGAACTAAAAAGAAGAATTAGGACTTTGTAGATCTTTTTACGTATTCTTATCTTAATTGTCCTTTCATGGGGCTAGTTCAGCGATGGTGAACCTATGACACGCGTGTCAGAGGTGACACGTGAACTCATTTTTTTGGTTGATTTTTCTTTGTTAAATGGCATTTAAATATATAAAATAAATATCAAAAATATAAATCTTTGTTTTACTATGGTTGCAAATATCAAAAAATTTCCATATGTGACACGGCACCAGAGTTAAGTTAGGGTTTTTCAAAATGCTGACACGCCGAGCTCAAAAGGTTCGCCGTCACTGGGCTAGTTGAATCCTAAGTAAAATCCTCACTTTTCTCAAGGCAAAGAGAGTTTTTATTTCATGTGTATGACTTTTAGAAGGTATTTGGTTTTTAAAAACATCATGAGAACAATCAGCTTCTCCTTAATAAATCTGAAATGTAGTGCCTCTCTTTTCAGTTGCAATATCTTAGAATCTAGATTATTTTCTATTTAAGATATTGAATGTCCCCCTAAAGCAGTGGTTCTCAACCTTGGCTGCACATTAGAATCACCTGGGAATCTTTATAAAATCCTGATTTCTGGGCCTCATCCTCCGGAAATTCTGTTTCTTTGTTACTAATGTTGTGGCCTCACCCCATAACAAAGAAACAGAATTTCCGGAGGATGAGGCCCAGAACTCAGGATTTTAAAAAGATTCCCAGGTGATTCTAGTGTGCAGCCAAGGTTGAGAACCACTGCCCTAAAGCCATGAGGAAAGGTGAAGGCATCACAGGTGAAAGAGTCTCAAGTGAAGTGGTCACAGGTGAAGTGGTCACAGGTGAAGTGGGAGACTGAGCCAGGGAGAATAGCACGGAGCATAATTGCTCCTGATCTTGCCCCAGCAAGTTGGAAATAGATCAGAGACTCAGTTCAAGGCCTCAGCTTCTTCTCTGAGTGCTCTTTGTTCAGGAGCTCCTCCTCTAAACCGTCCACTGAAAGGCCCAATGTGACCCAATAGAGCACCTCTTCCACCCAGCACTGGAGCGAGCACTGGGCAGCCACTTTCTTTAACTATGACCCTCCAATTTGGAGTTCTTCCCTCAATTATATTTGTATTTTTCTGATAGCAACAACAAAAATATCACAGCAGATAACACCCAAAAGTAAAATACTTAAAAATAGCAGCTTTCTTCTATGAGAAAAAGCACTTGTGTTCACTTTTGAGATTTTGTAAGAATGCACCTAAAATGGAGGTGTTATCTGTGTCTTTAGAATAATATGTGTATTTCAGCATCACTGAAAAAGTCATGGGTTTGGTTAAATTGGGAGATCATCAGCTCAGAAAAACATGCTCTTTTATGCCTAGTGATGCTTTACTGTGGCATGAAGAGAATCTAATATTTTCTTATTTTGGAATTCATTAAATGATAGATCGTAATAAGGAGAAGGAAAACATATGCTATTACTGCCACCATTTGTGTGACATGGCTTTAAAATTTTATATAGCTACTAGTGACCCAGTGCATGGATTCAGGCACATTGAAAGGAAATTAATTAGAAGGTGGCCGGTGGGGCAGGACTGGGCGAGATGGGCCAGACAACCCTTGGAGCCAACCTCCCGCGGTCCCTCCCTGGCCGGCCACACCTGGGGTGGCATCATGGCTTGAAAGGTGTCTATGGAGTGAGTGAGGTCCCTTTGGCAGGTGGGGTCCCTTGGCCTGGCCTGTGGGGATCGGGCTGAAACCAGCTCTCCAACATCCCCTAAGGAGTCCTGGAGTGTGAGAGGGCACTCTGCAAAGTTGCTGTCATACAGGGTGTGGAATGCAAATGCAAGTGTGCAGTAAACCAGATTCGGGGCCAACAGTGCCCCAGCAACAACATAACTCATGGCTGAAGGTGGAATCACTCGGCCCCGTGAGGAATCGGGCTCCCTCCTCTCTGGTTTCGGGGTGTGTTACCCGAGAACCGCTGCTGCCAAGTCACTGCAGCTCGACAGCTCCTGCATTGAGCATCTGCCCCCTGGTTGTCAGTGTGCATCATAGAAGCTGGAGGGACACTTAGCATATTAGTCTTTTATATATATAAATTTAATTCATGAAATGAAAACACAAATTGGTTTGCAAATTATCCTCTGCCCTTGGTATGAGCTTACTTTGCTTAAACCTGATTGAAAACAGAGAGAGAGGGAGGAGGAGAGAGAGAAAAAAAGAGAGAGAAATCTCCCAAGTTTACAGGATATATAGTTGTGGGGATGAGCACAGGCTCTTCAGTCTGATATGGATGGGAATTCCATATTCTGATTGTGCGACTCCAGGCCAAGTATCTCACCCCTCTAAATGTAACACTGACCACTTCCTAGGCTTCTCTGGTGATTAGATCAACACAAAGTCTCTAGTAGGCAGCCTAGCACAAGTCTATAATTAACTAAGTATTGGTGTATTATGACCAGAGTGGGAAACATTTCAGCAGGCTCTCAGAAAAATGTGACTAGATATCCACTTATCCCAGGGACTAAAAACTTTAATAAGAAACAGGAAAGTGCACTGTTAAACATTGGTGTTTTTTACTTACCAGAAATCCCTCGAACTTACCAGGAGTATGAAAGCAGCCTGACATTGAAAATGTTCCTGTTTCAGTTTGTAAATTTTTACTCATCATGCTTCTACTTAGCTTTCTTTAAAGGGAAGTTTGTGGGCTATCCCGGAAAGTACACATATTTGTTTAATGTGTGGAGAAGTGAAGAGGTAAGAACTCTCTTGAGAAGCGAGGTTTGTTTTTTCAATAACTCAGTGTTAACCAAATACCTTTTTTTGTGCCCAGCACAAACTCAACTTTACTCAAATTGGAAGAAAAGTATAAGATACTAACTCTGTCTGCAGAGAATATTGGTTTTAGAATTCTGTCATCTAATAGATCTCCCTGTTCCTTTAGGGCAAGAAGTTATTTTTTCTTATTGTTAGTATCAAAAAATGAGCTGCAAAATGGAGTAAGTGAGTTCTATGTTCCCGAAGGCTTCCTGCAAAGGAAGAATGATAACTCTCTCCAAGTACAGCAGAGAGGACTCCACCATGGGTGTGAGCTAGGTCAGATCAGTGGTCCACAAATCTGGCTGTGCATCCAAATCACATGGAGAAAAATAACAACTTCTGCCCTAACCCAGACAGAAAGATGCAGAATTTTCTGAGACTGAGATCCACAAATGTTTTGTTAACACAGCTGAGTCTAATGCAGCTATCCTAGCACTAGTCTGTGATCATGCTTGGACTATTGAGCTAAATATCACTTTATATCCCATTAGTATCCATTTCAACCCAAATCTTCAGATTCTTATCCTCTGGATTTATTTCACTGCAAAAGTTTTGTCTTTCATCATTCACTTCTCTTTGCACCCTTCCCTTCTAACTAGTGTGACCCTGGAGGCTGTCTAATAGAACTGACCACCCAGCTGACCATTATAATGACTGGGAAACAGGTCTTCGGAAACCTTCAAGAAGCCGTTTATCCGTATGTATGACTTAGAAGTTTTTGCTTGATTTAAGGAATCATGAGAGATTTCCTCTGGAAGAAGATGAAATTCTTCTATTATTGTGGTGCCTTTGTTAGCAATGTTTAAGTCAATGAAAAAGAAACTTCACATTTAATCAACAGTCGAATGCATTAAGGCTTTTAAATATGCATCACTGTTGCTTGAGTTGAAGTTGAGGGAAAGATAATTATGCCCCTTTTTAGGAAGATTTATGTATCATATCCTTTATAGATTATTCTGCATGTTATATAGTCACAAATTGAACTCTGTAACAGTATCTATTTTTCATGGACACATTTAGGCAAAAATTGGTCATGAATGAAATACAGATACATGAAAGGTTTGCTTTCTATTCCAAAAGCATAGCAATACGAATACTTTTTAAAAAGTGAAAACCAAAATAACAGTTGATATCAAATATAAGATGAAAATTCCCAAGGATAAAAAGAGGAAGAATCATAAGCCTATAATCTTGCAAGGCTCCTAGTTAGGAAATGACAGTGTCAGGTTTGTTTAGCACCTGTAGTATAAAGTGCTCTATTTATTTGTCTATTTTATGTGATCATGCACACTCTTTATTTTGTTCTTGGTTTTAAAGGGAATGTTTTTAACTTTTCCCTATTAAGAATGATGTTCGCCCAAAATGTTGGTAGATGCTTATGATCAGATAGAGATAATTTCCTTCTTTTCTACCTTTTTGTCATAAATAGGTGCTTGAAATATATCAAATGTATTTTTCTGCAGCAGGTGACATGATTTTATATTCTTAAATCTGTTGGTGTGGTTTATTACATTGATTGATAAATGATTGATTAATAAAATAAAAAAAAATCTTCTTGTTTCTTAAAGTAATCCAACATTATCATTATACTAGGAGCCCGGTGCACAAATTCTTGTATATTAAAAGGAAATTAATTAGAAGAAATATTTTAATATCGCTATTCACCCTTTCTCTATAATAGAAGTGTCAACCAAATTCATGATCGATAATGATAGATTGAAATACACGTGTGTGTTTGACGCCAGCAAGAGTTTTATATGTATCGCGCATGTGCGAGTCAACTTAGCCTTTTATAGATATAGAATAAACTTGATTAATTAGACCTGCTTTCTGATTTAGCTTAACTTTTTCCAGCCCAGTGAAGCACCCTACTTCTCTTTCAAGTAATTGTCAGCAACACAGCAGTAAATATCAACACAAAGCAGAATATTATTGTAGATCATGCAGGGAGAACAAAAAGTGAAATATTTAACTGCAGCAGTGTTTGACTATATGCTGCACAGAGAGAAAACCTGAAGTCATTTTCAAAGTTCACTATTTCTTACTTCTTTTCAATCGGGTCAAGTTTCTAAGCTTTCTAAATCTTCATTTTCCAGCTAATAAAAAGAAAATAGGGTTCTGCCGAGTCTCCTATCTACCTACTCCAGGACTTCTGTGAGGATCAAATGAGATGAGGCACGGGAAAACGCTTCACAGACATTTGGTTAAAGTGTAAATGTTTCCACCTGGGTATAAAGCAAGTTGTGTTTGTGGGCTGAAGAAACTGCAAGGAGGCTAGTTGCTAGGGAGAGGAAGCCAGGCATTGCTATGTGAAGTCATTATGCAGTGCCTACAGCAACCATTTACAGGCTGTCCATGGGGTCTCAGCTGCATTGGCTGTGATTTGGTAGGCTGTCACACTGGGGTGGAGGTAGGTCTGTGTCCCACTTGGGGGAAGCTGAATGTTGTTTTGTTGGCCAGGTCCACACTGCTGTTTCTCTGTAAATGGCAAATGTGCATCATAGCAGCTCCTGCGTTGAGCGTCTGCCCCCTGGTGGTCAGTGTGCATCGTAGAGACGAGTTGGACAGTGGGAAGGACACTTAGCATATTAGCCTTTTATATATATACTAGAGACCTGGTGTACAAAAAATTGTGCACTCGGGGGGAGGGGGGGGTCCCTCAGCCTGGCCTGTGCCCTCTCGCAGTCTGGGACCCCTCAGGAGATAACGACCTGCTGGCTTAGGCCTGCTCCCGGGTGGCAGAGGGCAGGCCCAATCCCTAGGTGCAGCCCCTGGTCGGGCTCAGAGCAGGGCTGATTAGGGAGTTGGGGTGCCGCCCCCTGACATGCACAGAGCAGGGCGGATCGAGAGGTTGCGATGCCACCCTCAGTCACGCTCAGGGTGGGGCCGATTGGGGGGTTGGGGCACCGCCCCCTGTCACACTCAAGGCAGGGTCCATGGGGAGGTTGCGGCGCCACCCCCTGTCACGCACAGAGCAGGGCCAATCAGGGGGTTGGGGCGCTGCCCCCTGTCACGCACAGAGCAGGGCCCATCAGGGGTTTGGGCACTGCCCCCTGTCACGCACAGAGCAGGGCCGATCAGGGGGTTGAGGAGCTCCCCCCTGTCACTCACAGAGCAGGGCCCATCAGGGGTTTGAGGAGCTCCCCCCTGTCAATCACAGAGTAGGGCCGATAGGGGAGTTAGGCACC
>NW_005871191.1:1819704-1820725 GCF_000147115.1 Myotis lucifugus | reverse complement strand
GGGGGTGGGACCACGCCCTTATTTACAACTAAGACAGGGGTGATCGGGAGGTTCAGTCTCCCCTCCCTTTCCCGCCCAGAGCAGGGGTTTATCTGGGAGTTTTGGCCCTGCCCCCCTGTCACTACAGAGGCAGGCCCATCAGGGGGGGTTTGGGGCTCCGTTCCCTTTCACGCAACAGAGTAGGGCCCGACCAGGGGGGTTGGGCCCCCCCCCATTATCACCCACAGAGCAGGGCAGATCAGGGGGTTGAGGAGCTCCCCCCTGTCACGCACAGAGTTGGGGCACCACTCCCTGTCACACACAGAGCAGGGCGGATCAGGGGGTTGGGGCACCGCTCTCTATCACCCACAGAGCAGGGCCGATCAGGGGGTTGGGGTGCCACAACTGTCACACTCAGGGCAGGGCCGATGGGGAGGTTATGGCTCTTTCCCGTCACACACAGAGCAGGGCCCTTGGGGGGGTGGGTTGGGGCACCGTACCCTGTCACACAGAGCCGCAGGGGCGATCAGGGGGTTGAGGAGCTCCCCCCTATCAGGCACAGAACAGGGCTGATCAGGGGGTTGGGGCGCCTTCCCCTGTCACGAACAAAGCAGGGCAGATAGGGAGATTGTGGCCCCTCCCCCTGTCACACACAGAGCTGCAGGGCTATCAGGGGGTTTGGTCGCTGCCCCCTGTCACGCTGATCCCAGTGCCGGGAGGCCTCTCGGCTCCGCTGATCCCAGTGCTGGGAGGCATATTACCCTTTTACTATATAGGATAGAGGCCTGGTGCACGGGTGGGGGCCAGCTGGTTTGCCCTGAAGGTGTCCTGGATCAGGGTGGGGGTCCCCACTGGGGTGCCTGGCCAGCCTGGGTGAGGGGCTGATGGCTGTTTGCAGCTGGTCACACCCCCTTCGGGGTGGGGGTCCCACTGGGTGCCTGCCAGTCTGGGTGAGGGCTGAGGCGTTTCAGGCTGGCGGGTGACTGACCTCCACGCTCTTTTTTCTTTTTTTTTTTATCTGGCAGCTTAGCTCTGAGGCTTG
>NW_005871191.1:1667254-1819604 GCF_000147115.1 Myotis lucifugus | reverse complement strand
CTGAAAGGAGGTTTCTGGGGTTTTGTTTAGCTTCTATATTTGTAACAATGTTTCAAACTGCAAGCTCAGAGGCCGGCAGCCGCAGGCGGGGAACGTTGGCTTCCTCTGTCACTGGAGCAAGCAAGCCTCCTGTTCGCTTCAGTGCCTGGCTGCCGGCCACCATCTTG
This sequence comes from Myotis lucifugus, assembly GCF_000147115.1. NCBI lineage: Eukaryota > Metazoa > Chordata > Mammalia > Chiroptera > Vespertilionidae > Myotis > Myotis lucifugus. Next base: position 1,819,437 of record NW_005871191.1, on the reverse strand, counting down.
GCTGGCAGTTAATTTGCATATCGCCCTGATTAGCCAATGGGAAGGGTAGCGGAGGTACGGCTAATTACCATGTTTCTCTATTATTAGATAGGATACATTTTATTTTTTGTATAATATGGAATTTAGGTCATATTTTGCTTAGGATTATTTCATTTATTTTCATGGATTAGATAAGCCTCTGTGTTTTTGTTGTCATGCATTTTCTATTTTAAGCAGTTCCTTACTTTCTTGAGTGTTCTTCTTAATATCATTACAACATAAAGAACAGACTGATGAATCTCAGAGGGAAGGTGGGGGTGGGGAGAGTGGGGAGAGATTAACCTGGGAATTTATATGCATATATGCATAGCCCTTATAGAATTGACAATCCAGTTGACTATCATAATGAATGGGAAACAGATCTTCGGAAACATTCAAGAAGCCATTTATCCATATGTATGACTTAGAAGTTTTTGCTTGATTTAAGTAATCATGAGAAATTTTCTCTGGAAGAAGATGAAATTCTTCTATTATCATGGTGCTTTTTTTTTTAGCAAATGTTTAAGTTAATAGTGTGGTGAAGGCCTGGGAGGGGTGGGTGCAGGGTGGAAAGAGTACATGGAGGGAAAAAGGAGGCTATCTGAAGTACTTTCAACAATAAAGATAAATTTAAAAAATAAAAAGATATATACAAACAAAGAAAAAAGTTAGTAAATTAAATAGAAAAAAACAGCCCTATGGTGATCCTCTTCTCCACGTGCTCTTTAACAGAACTGTCTCTGGTTAAATGTATTTCCATGGGAAGATTCAGGGTTATTACGTTTTCTTAATCACTCCAATAAAGAACTTTTGACTCTGGCACATGTTATGAAAAGAACACTAGATTTTGATTTGGACTTTAGCTCTACTTGCCCTGTGATCTTAAATTACTTAACCTTTCTTACTTCCAATTTCTAGATCTGATTCTATAACCCTTTTAAAACACTATTTCATGTATTTACTTCTCTCACTTCCAACAGGTTGGCTCTGAATTGGTGGAGACGCCGAAAAGCTCGGACCAACTCTGAAAAGTTATACAGTCGATGGGAGCAGGATCATGACCTTGAGACTTTTGGAAGTCTTGGACTATTCTATGAATACTTAGAAACAGGTAATTTTCTACCACTTGTTTTGAAACATAGAATATGGCTGAGTAAAATAAGTGTTTTTTCATCTCTTAGTATTTCTTTCTGCTTTGGACATAGTAGGTGTTCAATAAATCATTGGACAATGGATGAGAAGATAGGTGGATGAGTATAGAAAAGATTGGCTCAACATTGACTTTACCCACCAAACAGAATGTAGAGTGAAGTTTAGTTTTAAAACACCAATCTTAGATATATTTTTCTATTAATGGAATGTTAATATTGAACAAAATAAAATAAAGATTACTTTTTAAAGACTGTCTCAAATTAGCCTACATAGCTGTTTCTCCCTTTGTTTGCCTCTGTGGCAGCTGAGAGAGAATAAGTTGAAAAACATTTCCAGTGAATGACATAACATTTATTTTTTCCCTTATTCATGCTGAAAAGAAGAAAGTTAAAAGCAGTTATTCAGGGAAACCCAAATTGAACACAATAAATTCATAAAATATTCTAAGGATTGAACAGAGAAGAGATCTTGAGGTAACATTTTAGGAGAGAGAATGATGGAGAGACTGCCTATATAGCTTCTTAGAGTGCTTCCTTTCAGTGACATTTCTTTGCTTCTCTGGTGAAATTAAGTTAGACAATTTTTAACTTATTCTTAAGACCTATAAAATCACAGTGGAATGAATGAGATGGCCTGAATTTGTTACTGATTCCCCACTATAGTACATATCTATGATACCTGGATTGAAATAGGTAACTTGAGGACAAATAAAAAGAAGTCTCTATGTAGCTGGCTCCAGAGTTAGGTAGTGTTTACTTTATGGGGTGATAAGGCTATAATTTTTAATTATATAAGTTTCAAATGAATTTGTATGTAAATGCATCAGAGATTACCACTGATTAAAATATAAAATCAAGGTTTCATAAGATTGACTCCCATTTATTGTGCTACAATTAATTTATTTGGATATTTTACATACATTATCTCTAATCTTGAAACATCTTACAGAGTAGTCATTATTCACTGCATTTTATTTTAGAGGATACTGAAACATCAATAGTTTAATTTTCTACTGTCGCAAAGAGTTTAAGTAAAGATCTGGAGTTTTAACATGGAAAATGTAAGCTATTTCTACATACTACTTCCTCTTAATTTCATATTTCTTGGTTCAGAGGAGGCAGGAATGAGGCAATTTGTTCACTTGGGTTAGTAGATGACAAGGCTGATTTTCATGAGGAAATTTTAAAAGAAAAGCTGAAATCCAGAAACACTCAAGATTCATGTAAAAATAGAGGACTAGTGGAAGATTATTTCCTCCTTCAATTCAGAGCCATTCCTGTATATCTTTTTTATTATTATTATTATTCATGTGGGAAGCCCAGACTGCCAACTGCATTTTTTTTTATTCCAAGCATTGTTGGAAACAAAATAACAAAAATGGGGAGAGAAGCCAGCTTACTAAGTGAGGAGAGTAAAACTTATTTAGAAAGATGTCAAGATATCACAAAGAATCAGGACTTTAATTAATACTTTTTTCCAGAAAATGTATATTTCCTCTGCCCACTTATAATTCATATATACTTCCAATGCTTTAGAAAATTCACTTTATGGTTTATTCTCAAATAGCTTGTTTTATGCTGACTTTTTATCCATTAGCTTCTTCAAAGCTTAAATAAAGCATCCTATATAATAAAAGCCTAAAATGCAAATCAACCAAATGGCAAAACAATTTGTGGAACGACTGGTCACTGTGACACGCACTGACCATCAGGGGGCAGACACTCAACACAGGAGCTGCCCCCAGCCCAGAGGCCCCAGACCAGCCAAGGCAGGTGCCAGTGGGGGTCCCCCCAATTGCCCCGCTGGTTGCCCTGCAGAGGTAGGCGACCAGTGGCTGTGGCAGCAGGGGTTGGGGCCAGTGAGCGGGTGGTGCCAGGCCAGCCAAGGCGGGTGCCAGTGGGGGCCTCCTGATCATCCCACTGGTCACCCCACAGTTTAGCCTTCATCACTGGCCACACCTAGGGACCCTATCTGTGCATGAATTTTGTGCACCAGGTCTCTAGTTAATTTATAAGGCTTATAGTTGAGTACTCTTATATACCCAGCATATGCTGGCTATTGGAAGCATACAAATGAATCGGTCATATCCCTGATCTGAAAAAGTACTCAGATTAGCAAGACAGAAAAACTTGATTACCCCACTACTATGGCTGTACCAATGTAAAGTCTAGACCAGCATAAGGCCTAACTATAGACTACTAGAGGCCCGGTGTATGAATTTGTGCACTGGTGGGGTCCAGCCAGCCTGCCTGATGGGGGCCATTGGGGGTGGGCCAGGCAAGGCAAGGGGCCGCAGGCATTCTGGTCATTCTGCTGTTCGGTCAGTTTGCATATTATCCTTTTATTATATAGGATAATAAAAGACTGTGTTTTAAGAAGAATATCTTATCTAAGAAGAATAGATACTTTCTTTAGATAAGCAGATCTCAAAAGAAACAGCAAGGACAGAACTGAGCTGTGCATGCCCTATTTCTCCTTTCTATTTTAGCAAGCAAATACATCACTATGCTTCTTGTAAGGAGGAGGAAGTGGGCAGATGGAAAGAGACCTGGAGTACTTTGCTGGTATAGATCCTTCCAAAATGCCAGAAGTGGCAGGTGTTGGGCAGAGTGTTCCCTCTTTTCTCCTCCATAATAATGAGTTTACAAATTTTTCCTTTTTCCCTACAGTTATCCAATTTGGATTTGTTGCCTGGCCAGTCTGGGTGAGGGGCTGAGGGCCATTTTCAGGCTGGCCAAGCCCCCCTGGAGACGGAAGCTCCCAGCCTCTTATTTTTTTCTTTTTTCTTTTTTTATTCTGGGGTTTATTTACCTTCTATAATTGAAACTTTGTTGCTTTGAGTGGAGCTCACAGCCAGGCCACAACAAGCGGGAAGCTTGGCTTCCTCCATCATTGGGGCAACCAAGCCTCCTGCTTCCTCCAGCTCCGTGGCTGCCGGCCGCCATCTTGGTTGGGTTAATTTGCATATAGTCGCTCTGATTTGCTGGTGGGCATGGCTTAAGGTGTAGCAAATGTATGGTCAATTTGCATGTTTGTCTTTTATTAATGTAGATCATTAAAAAAAATCTACCACTAGAAATGTAGATATAGAGCCAGGTGGTTTAAAGTGACTTATCAACCCTAAAAGAATCATGTTATTTATACCATTTAGAGCTTAGGAAAAGATGGAAAAATAGCTTCCCTATGAAATAAAATACTGAAATTAATTGCATTTAACTGTGGGAAATTTACTAGGTCAGTGATGGCAAACCTATGACATGCGTGTCAGAGGTGACACACGAACTCATTTTTTTGGTTGATTTTTCTTTGTTAAATGGCATTTAAATATATAAAATAAATATCAAAAATATAAGTCTTTGTTTTACTATGGTTGCAAATATCAAAAAATTTCTATATGTGACACGGCACCAGAGTTAAGTTAGGGTTTTTCAAAATGCTGACACGCCGAGCTCAAAAGGTTCACCATCACTGTACTAGCTCATGGTTGTCTATCTCTCCATTCCCTCCCCTCCAAACTCCTCCACATGCACACGCATATGCGCACACACATACACACATACCCAAACACTGTCCTAGCTTTGGGAGTTGAGAGTTGATCCAGCCAAGTGATTTTGTTTAAGGTCACTGGAACTGCCCTGTGCAACAATGAGAAATGTAGGAAATAGAAAGGCAGGGTGGAAAGAGCATGTTTTTGGAGACAGGTACACTTAGGTTCGATTTTAACTTAGTCACTTTCTAGCTATGTCATCTTGGACTACTAATTATCTTACCTAATAATAGACAAACATGCAAATTGACCATACCTTCGCTACACCCAAGCCACGCCCACAAACCGATCCAGAGATATGCACATTAACCCAACAACGATGGCGGAGGCCAGAGCCAGGATACTTGAGTTGCAGCCACAGCTACCATGCAAGCATCCTGGCTCTGGCTGCTCCAGGCCTATTGGAGATGCAGAAGTCAGGGGAGACAGAGAAGTCTGGCTCTAGCGCCTGAGGCTGGCTGCAGCCTAGGAGACAAAGAAGCCACCTGCCCCGTGATCCCAGGCTGCAGCCAGCCGGAGAAGCTGCCCACACTACATCACAGGGGACACAGAGAAGCCACCCACCTGCGGTCCAAGCGCCAGCGCCTGCAGCTGGCTGCGGCCCAGGAGATGGACAAGCCATCCGCCCCAAGGTCCCAGGCTGTAGCCACCTGGAGAAGCTGCCAGCCCTGTGGTCCAGGGTGCCAGCGCCTGTGGCCCGGGAAATAGGTTCCCTCTTCTTCTACTGGGGTCATTACTTCAATATTCCCCTTCTGAATTTCTCTCCTGTGCCGCAACCCAACTCCATTTTTCATCGGAAGGATAAGGAACAGAGCAGTGTTAAAAGCTTACATTTTTAAGCCAGTAAGGTTGGTACTTAAACATATAAATGGAAAACTAGAGTTCGTAAGGTAACAAAGGCTACAAAGGGAGGGGGCAGGGACAGGGCATGACATATTATATCCAGCAATCTATATGGGGACAGAAAAGTTTGCAATGATGACAATTAGTTAAGATATGAATCAACTAACATAGTTGACAGGGACAATTCTTCCATCTTTGAAAATATCTACATCAAATCTGTTTAAATAGATTTTCATCTGCATAATCTAACACATTCTGACAAGACCACCACCACCAATGTGGTCAGTGTTATGCCGATAAATGTTTAACAACTGGCTCTCAATCAAAGAAAACAAAACTCTGATTTATACTGTCGGCCAATTTCTGTGGCATAAATTCTCCATCCAAGGCTGATTTCAGCTGCTAATGTGATGCCACTAAATGCAGAGGTGAGGAGAAACATGCAGTAATACACTATTATATTCTACCAGAAAGACCCAAAAGATATAAATAATGTCAAGAGTCAGAACAGTAAAGTGTAGTAAATAATTGAGGAGTGATGAATTTAGAGTATGTGTTTCCTTTGGTTTTAATGTAATTTATTCACTTTTAAGGTTATATAATTTAATTTTGAATAATGAACATGTTTAACAACCAGCTTACAAAATTCCTGAAAATTTGTGAGCCAGTAAGAGCAGGCTCTAGCACAATACTGAGTGGAGTGTAATGGTTAAATAACAAGGCTCATGGATTTGAAATGAGACTCAGCCACTTTTGGGTTTTACTGGTCAAGTTACCTGATCTCTCTATACCTCAGTGTCCTCATCTGTGTCATTATAGTACCTACTGTATAGAGTTGTTGCAAAGATAAAATGAAATCTGTGTATGACACAGCACAGTACCTGAAACAATAATTCAACTCAATTTGTTATAAACTGTTACTGCCTCAAAACGTTGTTGACAAAATTACTCATGCTGAAATAATGAAATTTTATTGATGAGAAAAATGCCTTATTTTGCGATCTACATGGAGACAGTCAATTTTACTTCCTAGGCAGTAGTTGGTAATCTACTACTAGAAACTGCAAGGGGAAAAATGACCTCAATCAACATGATTGAGGCAATGTATTATTAGCTGGATCATAAGCAGAGAGTATGCCATACATTCTGGGATACATCTGCAGTAAGAGGCTTCACCTCAGGTATTAATTCTGATTAACTAAGCATCAGACTTAAGATGAATGGTGAGAAGGATTCTGAGGCTGCTTCTAGACTTAGCAGGAATAGAACTTTAACACATAACCAACAGTTAATCTGGTTAATGATGGCAAGAAAAAACACACCATAATCTAATCTAATAAAAGAGAAACATGCAAATCCCCCAAGGGCTCCCGGGCCATAGGGATGTCTGATTGCCGGGAAGCAGGCCTAAACCAGCAGGTGGTCATCCCCTGAGGGGTCCCAGACTGCTAGAGGGCACAGGCTGGGCTGAGGGACCCTCCCCGAGTGCACAAATTTTTGTGCACCAGGCCTCTAGTATACTATAAATGTGGTATTTCATATTTTAGGCCAAAGACTCATATTATCATGATTTATAATAGCATTTTAATCATTTTGCATCCATATGGCACATGGAACTGAGAGAAATACAAATCAGACATTTTTAAAAATATTTTTATTGATTGAGAGAGAGAGAGGAAGGAAGAGGGGGAGAGAAACATCAATGTGAGAGAAACATCAACCAGCTGCCTCCTTCATGCCCCCCACCGGGATCAAGCTCATAACCCAGGTAGTGTCCTGACCAGGAATCCACCCAGCAACCCTTGGCACATGGGACTGAGCTACACCAGCCAGGGAACAAATCTGACATGTTAAAACTAGATTGCTTGCTCCTGATCTCCCTCTTGCTTTATCCTTTAGGCTTTTATTGTTGCATTTACATCGGACATCATTCCTCGTTTAGTTTACTACTATGCCTATTCATCAAATGGCAGTGAACCTTTGAAAGGATATGTCAATAACAGCCTGTCAATATTCCTGATAGCCGATTTACCAAACACCACTGCACCTTTGGACAAACGAGACTTCATCACTTGCAGGTTTCCTCTTGTTTTCTTAGACTTTAATTTTACCCTCTAAATGTATTTCTAAGTTCTATATTTCATTCATGCCTTAGAACATAAAGGATTTCCTTGGAGCAATAAAAATCCTGGATAAAACAAGTGCATAATTTTAGAATTCACACATTCTATGATTCTGATTTGGAAATGTAGAATGTCGCAAAGTAAGAAAATATTATGGGTAAAGATAATGTCAATTTTGAATTGCTTTTTATTTTCTAAATTTATTGGAAAGATTTCTCACCAACAAATGCCCTTTGATTCCAAGATGTTATATATAGATATAGATATAGATATAGATATAGATATAGATTAGATATAGATATATAGATATATAGATATATAGATACACACACACACACACACACACACACACACTGAGTGGCCAGATTATTATGACCACCTGACGTTTGTAGGCAAATTAGCTATAATTTCACGCTGAAGTTGCTACAGGGCCAGACCATTATAAATAGGGAAGCAGGTTGTTTGTCACGACAGTAGAAGTGATTTTTTTTTCTGTAGATATGGGTAAACAATGTGATTTAACAGCCTTTGAACGTGGGATCTATACTATTATGAGTGGCCAGATTATTATGACCACCCCATCAGTAGTACTTCGTTGGGCCACATTTTGCCTTCAATACTGCGGCGATTCTTCTTGGCATTGACTCCACAAGATGTTGAAAGGTGATGTGAGGAATCTGACCCCATGCCTGATGAATAGCACTGTCCAGTTCTGTGAGATTTGATGGTTGTAGAACCAGCTGCCTGATGGCTCTTTTAACTTCATCCCACTAATGCTCAATTGGATTGAGATCTGGTGATTGTGGGGGCCAACTAAGCAAGGTAACGTCTCCCTCATGTTCTTGAAAGCACTCCTGCATAATACGAGCACCGTGGCATGGCGCATTATCTTGTTGGAAGAAGCCATCTCCATTGGGATACACCATCATGATAGGATGAACTTGATCAGCAAAGATACTTAGGTATGTTGTGCTATTCAGACGTTGTTCTGCACGAATTAAAGGGCCCAAATCATGCCAGGAAAACATACCCCAAACCATAACACTGCCCCCACCAGCTTGAAGGGTTGTACACATGCATGTGGGGTGCATGCTTTCATGCTGTTTCCACCAAATTCTCACTCTGCCATCTGCGTGATGCAACTGGAAACGTGATTCATTGGACCACATGACTTTTTTCCAATGCTCGACTGTCCAATCCTTGTGTTTCTGTGCGAATTGGAGGAGTTTTATCTTGATAACTGCAGACAGCAAAGGTGTTCAAACAGTCCTTCAGCTTCCATATCCCATATGATGCAGTGTATGGCTAATTTACCTACGAACGTCAGGTGGTCATAATAATCTGGCCACTCATAATAATATATATCCCACATTCAAAGGCTGTTAAATTGCATTGTTTACCCATATATTGAGGGGAAAAAATCACTTCTGCCCTGACCGGTTTGGCTCAGTGGATAGAGCGTTGGCTTGCGGACTGAAAGGTTCCAGGTTCGATTCCAGTCAAGGGCATGCACCTTGGTTGCGGGCACATCCCCAGTAGGAGGTGTGCAGGAGGCAGCTGATCGATGTTTCTCTCTCATCGATGTTTCTATGTTTCTAACTATCTCTCTCCCTTCCTCTCTGTAAAAAATCAATAAAATATATATTTTTTTAAAAAGAAAAAAATCACTTCTACTGTCGTGGTAAGCAACCTGCTTCCCTATTTATAATGGTCTGGCCCTGTAGCAACTTCAGCATGAAATTATAGCTAATTTGCTGCAAACGTCAGGTGGTCATAATAATCTGGCCACTCAGTGTGTGTGTGTGTGTGTGTGTGTGTATGTATGTATATATATGTGTGTGTGTGTATATATATATAATTATGTTATAGGTGAATCTAATCTACTTGACCTTAATTATATGTCCTCAAAATAAGATAAACTAAAAAAGAAGTAGAAATATGATTGCTTCACCATCCATCCTATGTAAAGGGTTCTTTTTTATGCAGTGAATGAAATTGGATTTGTAAACCTACTCTTTCTACACTTATCCTGTGTAGTATCTTTTTACTCTAGAATTAAAAGATTTATATATAATATGTTTATAATATATTGTATTATATTAATATTATATTATACATTATACCGTACCATACCATACCATACCATACTAGGGGCCCAGTGCACAAATTCATGCACCTTGAAAGGAACTGTGGGCTGTGAGGCTGAGGTGGGCACAGGGGTGGGTCTCAGCCCATCCTCTGCACCCCCGCCCAGCCCTTCCCGCCACAGTCCTCAGTCCCCTGTCTGCTGGCAGCTCTGCTCCCGCCACCGCTGCTCCCATGTGCTGATGGTGCCAGCCCTGCTCACACCCGCTGATGGTGCAGAGCAATTGGGACTGGCACCAGCAGTGGGTGCAAGCGGGGCCAGCACCATCAGTGTGTGGGGCTGCTGCCCCAATCGCCCCTCAGGAGCAGGGGGAGGAGGAAAAGTCCTGATGGGCGATTGGGGCTGGCAGCCACAGCTCACACCCGCTGACAGTGCCGAGTGATTGGGGCTGGAGCTGGGCACCAGCAGCAGGCGCAAGCAGCTGGTGTGAGTGCCTGGCAGGACTGCAGCACATGGAGCAAAGAATTTTCAGTAACCACCAGAGGCTCGCCCCAATGACAGCAACCGCCACCCTGCCTTGGTCTGGCGCCCCCACTCACCTGCTCCACCATCCCACCACGGCCGATGCCCACCATGTTGCACACTCTTCTGCCTACTGCCAATGCCTGCCATGTTCCACACGCACCTCCTGGTGCACGTCATAGCAACCAGTTGTTTGATTGTTCGGTTGTTCCGCCGTTCAGTCTATTTGCATATTAGGGTTTTATATATATTATATTATACTATACTATACTATACTATACTATACTATACTATACTATACTATATTATATTATATTATACTATATTATACTATACTATAATATATTGATAGAATAAACATTAAGGCCCCTTAATTCTTAAGCCAATTACTTCATTTTGGTTTCCAGCAAAGAAACAGCAAAATATTGCATCACAGGTAGACAGAAGCATTGTTATGTTTCATATTTGCATCTAGAGGAATCATAGCATTGCCTTTAAAAGCATGGACACTTGTGTTGTATTTCATGATGTCATCACTGGACTAAAACCTTGAAGCACATCAATCTCTAGTAACTTTGTAGAAAACAATGAGCTCACAAAGTTGAGCACAAAGAACACTCCAGAAGGATAGTAAAGAATAAAACCCAAACAACACAATGCAGTGTCAGATAAGCCAAAAGAAAATAGAGTTCCAAGAAAATAGAAATCGTTAATAATGTCAAGTTTTATTCTTGAAAGATACAATAAGATGAGGATTAAAATGTTCCTTGAGTATATTGACAGGAGACAATTGGTTTCTCTGGGGTGATGGTTAGAACTACCTGTGTTAAGGGGTAGGAAGGGAGGTAATGGAGATGGCAATATCTGTCTTTGAAGGACAGGAGAGAAGTTTCACTTATATCTCCTGCTACATCTATACTATATGTGAGCAACATTTATGACTTTTATCTGTACAAGAAAGATAAATGTTTCAGGGTAGCAGTTATCTTACTGTGACTTGACTTTTGAGGTCAATTAAAAGAGTCTCTTAAGAAGTCTCTCTATTTGAATCTGTAGCTAATTTTTTGTATATATATTTTTCAGGTATAGAGATCACAGATATCCCCCTAATCACGCAGAGAAATACTCTCATAATATGCAATTCTGGCACGTCCTTGCTGCCAAAATGACCTTCATCATAGTCATGGAGGTAAGCCCTTCTTAGCATTCATTCCAGTTAGTCTTTCTGCTCCCTTTAGCCATATATGTCTAAAGATATCTGCTTAGAAAAGAATTAGCATTATCTAAATAAATTGTTTTGATATATTTGTTGTCATAGAAAGCAATGTAGGGATATTTTCAGTATAATGAGTGCCTGTCATTCACTTACTAACTATCAAGGTGGCAGAAAAGAAAAAATATGGCTACATCCCTTGAGGGACAGGAAAAAGGCAGAGGACCCACTGATTTTACTGAATACCTTTACATATTGGTTGCAGTGGCTATAATAATAACCTTGTAAGTTAGACTTTATTATTATTTGCCCTTGTAAAATGACTCTAAGACTTATCAAAATAAGATATTTGGTTGAAAGATAATCAGCTAATATTAAACCTGGGTTTTGATGCCAGATATCTCACTCCCAAGCCTCTGCTCTATCCACTATATTATGTTTCTCCCTTGTGGAATTTCCAGTATAATTTTAGATATAAGACATGCAGTAAAAAAGAACAAATACAGAGGTGGTATTTGACTAAGACACAAATTGAGAGCTACAAATCGTAAGACATGAAAGCCAATAAGGGAGAGACAAGTCAATGTAAGGCACTTTTTTTACTCTACAGTGAATCTCAATAATGGAAAAGTCTAATGCAAGCACACACAAAGTCAAATCAGTTTTTCTTTTTATATATGTAAGTAATTTTTAAAAATCAAATAATTTTGCACAATAAAGAAAAGAGAGCAGTCTTATGTAGCATTCCTCCACATGTTACCCCTCCCCCTTTCTCTCTTTCTCTATCTTTTCTTTATCACTCTTTCATTCCTACATTTTTCATCACCTTTCAGTCTGGTAAATTGCATTAGGAATCTTTTGATATTTTTGTTTTTGTTTATTCATTATTCTTACTAATTTTTGCAATTATCACAGGCTCTGACTCATTGTCTTTTTGGGATTTCTCTTTACCTTCTCTTGTATTAATTACTATATTTTCTGCAATCTATGTTTCTCCCTTTTTTGGATTGATAGCTTATTTTAATGAAGTACATCTTTCAGTAATTTGCTGAGGAAAATTATGGGCCATCAATTTTTGAAAACTTGCATATTAAAAATATATTTTCTTTCATTATCGATGATTAATTGGTATGAAATTCAAGATTGAAAGTCATTTTTCCCTAAAAAATGCTTAACTATCTTTATTTAGGTATCCTGAATTTTTCTTAAAGACATTGCTCTATTTTCTGTTAGTTTTTCCCTGGGTTGGAGCCAGTGTTGTTATGAAATGCAAATGCAAAACCATTCTGATTCCCTAGTCTTTATAAATTTTTTTGTTTTTTGTTTTTTTGTGTGTTTTTTTTTTGTTGTTGTTAATCCTCAAGTCGAGGATATTTTTCCATTGATTTTTTTTAGAGAGAGTGGAAGGGAGAGGGAGAGACAGAGAGAAACATTGATGTGAGAGAGACACATCGATTGGTTGCCTCCTGCCCACACCCCTATCAGGGCCAGGGAACCATTGCAAGTTTAAGTGCAAGCTTTCTCTACTCTGGAGTCTGTTATTACTATTCCCTCCCTTCTTTTTGTCTTTGTTGGTTATATCTTTTAAATTTTATTTTCAAGTATTTTAGGTTCTTAGGAGGGAGCATAGAAAAAAGAGTATATTCAATGACATGTTCAACCTCAATTTCTGTATTACATATTTTAGAATGTATTTATTTGTTTACTATTGGTCTTTGTAGGAAAGTTCCAGACAGGGGTCATATCTTCTTTATTTTCCTGGTACTTCCTACATTGAGCACAGTTTATTGAATGAATGAAATTATTTGTAAGAGCTTCCTGCTGAACATTTGACAATTCTAACAGTGTTGTTTTTTTGTTTGTTTGTTTGTTTGTTTTTGTTTTGTTTTTAATGTTTTCTCTAGCATGTTGTGTTTTTAGTTAAATTTTTGTTGGCTTGGATGATCCCTGATGTTCCAAAAGATGTTCTGGAGAAAATTAAGCGAGAAAGGCTAATGACAGTCAAGATTCTCCATGACTTTGAGCTTAAGAAATTAAAAGAGAACTTGACACTTGATTCTAGTGAATATGACAAGGAATTCATGATTCAGGAAAACAAAGTATAGCTGGCTAAATCAACAATCTAGTCAACAAAATGAGTAAGCAGCTGGTAGCCTGACTGGCTTCACATTTTCCCTAGATTAGGGCCAGAGGCCAGAAGCCATGTGTCAATTTTATCCCTTCTCCTTTTTTAACTCAAATTTTTGTACACTTTTATAGAGGCCAACTTTGTGAGGTCAGAAGAATACCTTCTCTGCTCCATTGGCTGGGCCCTCCCTAGATATTGTTTTCTGGGATTCTATAAATGATTGTTAAAAGTGCATGTGGAATCAGAATATGGAAAATCATGGAATGTTGCAGTTTATAATCCAACACTGGACTAGGGCTGTCCGGTCACCTTCCAGTGCATCTGCACATTTTCATGGTCTTCTACTGGGTTGTTTCATATCACTTTCCCATCAAGAAAAATGTTGGGACAAAGAGAAAAGAAGTGAAGGGGCTTAAAAAGCCATATTTAACCTGCCATTTTAGACTATGCAAATGAAAAACCAAACTCAGATGACATAAGAAGACCCACATATTAAGTATATTGGGTAAATATCATGACCAGAGTATGTTTCTGAAGTTGTCCTGAATAAGTGAAACTTTCATAAGAATCCCAGGTGGTCCTTCAGGTAAATGCAAAATTGCTTTTTCAAGAGACTGAACATTTGGGTTTCAACAAAAGACTAACAATTCAGTTGTTTAAAGATAACGTTTTGGTAAAAATAGTTTGAAGACTGGATTGTTTTATCTGGAAAAGAGTATGAAGAAGTTATTAGATTGTTTCAGGTCTTTGACTGAATGAAAGATATTTTAAAGCAGTAATGTCCTTTCTTTGTAGTTAAGAAATTCAAGACAATGTATATTGATTAATTTATTGACCTTAATATAAAAATGTTGAATTATTTTTAAAAAATTATTTGTCTTCTACAATGCCTTTTTTCATCATGAAGCTTGTTTGAGCATTAGCTATTTGTATGTTAGGCACAAGTTGTTTATGAAATTTGATTTTTTTGTTTAAAGTAATCTCAAATCTTTTAATGCATTTACAATCTTTTATATTGATTCATCCCTTTATACAGTGTTCAGTGCCTTGCCCCTATGCCTTTGACACACAGTGGTATTGTTGGCTATTGATTTGATGTGATTTGACATCAATCACAGAGTTTAACACCAAAAATGGATCAACAAAATAAGAATGAGGTGGTAATTTGATAGGTAAATTTTTTTAAAAAATTGAATTATTACTCTCATACTTAGGTCTGTGGCACATATACACTCATTCTTATTTCCCTTAAAAATAAATGCCATATATATATATATATATATATATATATATATATATATATGGCATATATATTTTTTAACCTTATAAGTTGAGAGATACCAGTCAACTTGAATCTCTAGTTTTAAATTACACTTAAGTTCCAAAGGAATAGTGTTTTTTAATTGCACACAAAAGAAGAAACGTTATTGCAAAAAATTTCTAAGTGGTGTTTCATTATTTGATGCTAATATATTTTGTGGAATTGTCAGTATTAAGTATATGTCAGGTAGTATTAACCAATGATCAATATTAAGTATTTAGATCTGAGGATTATGAATTTTATAAAACTATGAGACAGTTATCCCAATATTGGCAGTAATAATTTGTCACCCACTAGGTAGATTTTTATGAATATTTTTGTGTAATTTGAAATTATCTCATTGTTGAAGCATGATTTCACATGTGGAGGAGATATATTTCTTGTGTGAGAAATCCAGTCAGTGTTACTATGAAGTAAGCCACAGATGCAGTATGTTTGACCTGTTAAATAAAACTGCATTACTACGGTGTTGTACATTGTGCACAGCTCATATTGTTCCTTCCTAGGTGTTAATAAAAATTAAAATATGGAAACTGGTTTCTTATGTTTTAATTTTTGTAGCCTAACAATATTTATAGAGCTGGATTGTAAGAAAATAAAGACATATTTATCTCATAAGGTTGTCTGTACATTGCCATCCTAAACCAACTCAAGTGTTAGATTCCTAGGCTGTATGGAAGACAAGAGAAGAAATAGTAAATTTTAGCCTTTATGATTGGTTGGTATTTTTCTTTTAAAATATCTATAATAATAAAAGCTTAATATGCTAATTAGACCAGATGTCCCTCCGAACGACCTTCTGGAGGAAGCCAGGGCTGTGAGGGAAGCCCAGGTCCCAGGTGCCAGAGGGAAGCCGGTGCCGGCAGCCAAGGGAAGGAAGGCCTACTCTTGCACGAATTTTGTGCATCAGGCCTCTAGTTGATAAATACTTTGTTTCATGTTTCAGTCTTCTACAAAGAGTTTCTCCTAGTTTTACAGATTTTAAAATGAAATGTAAGTATATCCATCACTTTCATAAAAGTTCTCTAGTCCAAGTCCAAAGCCAAATCCATTCAGATAGATTTGTCTTATCTAATTAAACCTACTGGTTATTATGGGAGGGATGAATTAATAGCACATGGCTGTCAAATGTAAGTTGATTTTGATCAGCATGGCCAATGTGTTTATCATCCAATCAAACCCACAGTTACTTTTTTAGAAATGTTACAGGAAACATTTGAGATTTTATTTGAAATAATTTTAAATGCAAATGCTGAAAAATACATAACTCTTTTCAAATGTCATCTCTAATCCTTGCCTTCATCGGGTTTTCTTTGAACATAAGAAGCAGAATCCACTTCAAAACATTTATTTTAGAGTAATCCATCAAGAATGGAGTATCTTAATTAAATGGAATACTCTCTTATTTTTGCTGTATCTCATGACTCCTCCTGGATTTAATATTCTTCTTTTATCTAAGCCATTAAGCAAGTTATCAAGGAGAAGAAGGAAAGAAGATGATAAAGAGGAGAGGGACCTAGGAAGAAGAAGATAAAGGAGTTCTCTCCTTATGAAACTGCATGTTTCCATGGGGAGAGAGTTGTTTGTGTAAGGTATCATGGTCCAGCTGTTGGGGGGGGGGGGCGCTAAAAGGAAGGTCTCTTTCCTTAGCCATCTAATGAGGATGAGAGAAAAACCAAAGAAATTTCAAGTTGGAAACTATTATGTGTCAAAAGTAAAACTGATTTACTGTAATTATTCTGTTACTGTTTTCTAAACAACTTATTACTCTTTTCCTTTATGTGTAACAATTAAAGTATGCCATTTATTCCAGCATTATGTAAAAATTCATGATAATATATATATATATATATATATATATTTATTTAAAAAAAAGCCTCTTTCAATGGGTGGGAGAAACCTGCCTTTCTCACCCCAAAATATTTGACTAGGTATGTCTTTTCTGTGAGTGAATATATGCCATGCAGTTGACAAAAAAAAAAAAAATAGTTCTGTTTTTTTTTTCTTCCAATTTGTACGTGTGTGCATACCTGTGGGAAGAAGTGGGTATGCAGGTATGCAGGGAAAGTTGCTATTAAGTAACAAATCCTAAGAGATTCATATTCACTCAGTGAATAAAGTAATTCTTATTTTTAAACTACATTTTGACATGAACTCAATTTGTTCTTATAGAAAAACTAGAGGCCCGGTGCAGGAAATTCATGCAGGGGGGTGGGGGGAAGGGGGCCCCTCAGTCTGGCCTGCACCCTCTCCAATCTGGGACCCCTCGGGGAATGTCCGACTGCGGGTTTGTGCCCGCACTTTTAACAGATGACAGCTCCATTGTTGTTTCTTTCTTTTCATGCTTAAACCCATTGGAATTAGTAGGTATTCAAAGTGTGTATACATTTTGGGGGGAAACCCTGTATATCTCTAGTCAGTGGTGAAAGGAACCAATAGCAGATTTGGAACCCCCAGACAGGGAACCTCGCTCACTCCCCGCATGTATCCCCACTCCACTTTCCACCTTCGTGGGCAGCAGGAGAATCAATGTTTTCTCTCATTAACTCGGAAAAGCACGTCCTGTCACCCTCTGCCCGGCAAGAGTGCGCTAGGCCCCAAGCGAGCGAGGCTCAGGGCAGCCTTCGCTCATGGGTGCCGGCACCCAAAGTGCACCTTCCTCCTCTGCAGTCACCCCGACTATCCCACCATTTCACTGAGAGGACGGAACTTCTCGCCTCCTCTGGGTTCCTGATCTTGAACACTGACCGAAGGCACCTCAGCGAGGGCTGCCCGCGCCCACCAGGTGTGTCTGTCTGCACCTGCTCCTGCCTCAGCACCTGCATTAGCCCCACGGAGGTGATCTCTTCACTGCACTGGCCTCTGCAGGAACAGGGCATCACCACTTGGCCCTCATTGTCATCTCACAGGCGCCCACCCTTAGCACCCAGAACACCCAGACACTATCCAAAGGACGTGAGCATGCCGGAGGGGACGTGCTGGAGTTGATGGAAGTGCGGCGGAGGAGCAGGGGGAACTTGCACATGCCTTTGTCCAGGACTTTTGCAGACACGCAAGGGTGACAGCGCGCTGAGGGATGTTCTCATGCCAGGGGGCAAGAAGAGGATGTGCGCACCGGAGGCCTGTGGCTTCGCAGATCTGCAAACCCCCATGGCGTGGCCAGGAGGATGTCAATCTGGCTCACCACAGTGACTGTCCCTGTGATCATGCACCTTCTGGGCCAGGAGGTGGGACTGGCACAGCCACTTCTCGGCACTGATGGCCTGCAGGCGCTACTTCAGCTCAGCCAGCAGGCTCCGCTTGGCATGCTCACGGCTGCCACCGCCGCCATGTGGGGAGTACAGGCCGCCCTCTGCCGGCCTGCCTCCCCTGTCCAGAGGCTCTCTGCGTGTGCTGCCCACAGGCCTGGAGTGGCTTGGGCGGGGTGGGACGCCGGCATGTGCTGCTCACCTGCCCAAAGTGACCAGGGCAGGCTGGGCCATGTCTGCACACGCTGCCCACTGGCTCAGAGCAGCCAGGACAAGGTGGGACGCCTGCCACCAGCCACTTGGCGCCTGTGTACGTGTGCACTGACCACAGGCCCGCCATCTTTGTCTGGTTAATTTGCATACTAACTCCTAATTGGCTGGTGAGCATACCAGAGGGATGGTCAATTTGCATGTTTCTCTTTTATTATATAGGATATTGATATAATTTTTCTGAATTGGAATGTTTTAAGAGGGTTTTAAGTCATTAGAAACATTAAAATGCATTACATGCAACATGTTTAATTCACAGAATTATGTTTGTTACATTTAGAATTGCAAATTCTTGAAATAGAGGTTGGAAGGCACAAAAAAATGGAGATGGTAGTAGTTTTGTTTTGCCTCTTTATTTTTTCTGTTTTGTGGGGTGATATATAGGTGTATAGAAAGGTCCAAGGACATAAATAGCAAGTTAATATATTTTCTGAATTTTCTTCCATTCCTGTCTTTCCCCAGAAGAAATCCATAATAACCTTCAATGGACTTCTCTGGGCTACTTGTGAGAAATGCATATTCCTTGGTCCTACCCTAGGTCTTTAAAAGCAGAAGAAACCTCTGGGAGAGGAGCCTTAAAACAGTCTTCAGGGTTACAGAATATCTGAAGAATGTTATGCTGACATAGTGTTATAGTTTGCTAGTAACTTTTAAAAAACAAAGTTTTTATTGATTTTTTAGAGAGAGAAGTAAGAGTGAGAGAAAGATAGAAATATCAATGAGAGAAAAATCATTGATGGCCTGGCTCCTGCACGCCCCACACCAGGGATTGAGCCTGCAACCTGGCATGTGCCCTGGCTGGGAATTGAACTCTTGGTACACAGGCTGTTGCTCAACCACTGAGTCACACCAGCTGGGAAACTAGTATTTATTTATTTATTTATTTATTTATTTATTTATTTAAAATATATATTTTTTATTTCAGAGCAGAAGGGAGAGAGAGATAGAAACATCAGTGATGAGAAAGAATCATTGATCGATTGCCTCTTGCATGCCCCACAATGGGGATGGAGTCTGCAACCTGAGCCCGTGCCCTGACTGGGAATCGAACCATGACTTCCTGGTTCATAGGTCAAAACTCAACCATTGAGCCATGACAGGTGGGCTAGTATCTTTTTTAAAAATTGAATTTATTATGATGATATTGGTTCACAAAACCATATTCTTTAATACATAGGGTAAGTGTGTGAGCCATTTGTCATAAAAATATACCTTTAGAACCTTAAAAAAATGTGCAGGGTTACCTTTTGTGGGGTATAAGACTGATGAGAATTTCATAAAAATACCAAATTCTCTAGCCTCAAGCATTTTTTAATAACATCAAACATTCATTTACCACTCCAACCATTAGGGAAGTATGCCAAGTCATTTAGACTCAGGATTTTCAAATTTGTAGAAGTCCTCTAATCCTGTGCAGAAGTCATTGAAATATTACACCTTAAGAGCCCTGGACCTGTAGTCTCTACTTAATTTTTTTTAAAAAAGAGGGAGAATAAGATAAAATGTACTTGCTTTCAACAATATATTCAAGAAAAGAAAAAGTGAATACCAACCAGAAATTAAGGTGAATACATCACATTCTAAGTATCTGAAAGAACAAATAGATTCCTAGACAGGATTTAATCAGGACAGCAAAGCTACTATGAAAATTGTAGAATAAAGAATTTGTTATATAAAAGAGATCTTTTGACATTGTGGGCGGAACTGGGAAGTGATGGCAGGAAGGGAGACTTGGGGGGTCAGAGAAAAGACACCCCTCAGTTCCCCTGAAACTCTGCCATACGTGGACAAGTTGCAGCAGGCGTGGACACTCAAGTGCTGACGTGAGTCTGAGAAGGAAGCTATTGAAGAAGTCTATGGAAAGCTGCTGCTTCTATAGAGCTACTCCTGTGAGTTTGCAGCCACACTTCACTTCCTGGCTTGGAGCCACTGCGGGTCCAGAAGACCTGGACATGGACTGGAAAAGAGTGAGAATGAGCTAGAGTCCACTAGATGGTTCCTTTTCTGTGTGTCCTTCACCATATCTGGTCCCAAAGACCTTCAGAGAGAAATAGCTGCTGCTTCACTTCTGTCTTCCTCTTGCAAATCTAACCTGACACCATATTATAAAGACTACTGGTAAGTGCATCTCCAGTTAACCAGGTTGACACCATGCAAACTGCCATCTAGACAAGCCAACAAAGCTGTTGACTAGTGGTCATCTGAACAATGTGATTTAAAAATAGACTTAATTTGCCCGGCCAGCATGGCTCAGTGGTTGAGCATCAATCTATGAACCAGGAGGTCACAAGTTCAATTCCTAGTCAGCGGGCATGCCAGGGGCAGCCAAACAGCAATGTAAATAGAAAAAAAAAGAAAGGAAAATCAATTTTAGGAAGAGAAATTTATGGAAAGCATTAGAAAACATTATTTTTAATAGAACATGTTAGACTCATACCCTTTTTAATCAGAAACAAGAAATTAATCTTCCAGAAATAATACCTGAGCTTTATTCAGACCATTGAAACCCTAAAAACCACTAAAAGATTAGCTAAAATATTTTCTAAAAATTATTGAAAGTATCAGAAAATTATAAGGTACAAGGAGACTTGTGGCCAGATAGGGCCAATATCTAGGAAAGGAAAGAAAAACAGAGAGAGTATCCTGTTAAAACAGCCAATAAACATTTGAAAATGTATTCATAATCAGTAATCAGAGAAATATAAATTAAAAACACGAGATACCTTTGCCCACTCTCTAGAAACTTGTAGAAACTGTGCTTCTCATAAAGTAGCAATATGGTGATGACAATGCCACAAAATTGATGCTTCAAACACAAAGTCTGCTTTCTCTTTCACGTGTCTTACTTTAAGACGCTTGGTTCAGGAGAAAATTACATGACTGTATCCAATACACCTTTATGCATCTACATTTGTCAAATGAATGGAACATAATTATTTCTTGTGTGCTTACCATTAAACACATCTTCCGTATATTATCCTGTATTTGATGTATTATTATCCCATTGAACTAATGAGAAAATTTAGTCACAGAAGTATACTAACCTACCTAGGTATTGCTAATAAATGCCAGAAAGAGGATTGTTGCTTTTTATTTTTATGAAAATGCATTTTTCAACCCAAAAATCAAAATATTAGCAATGATAGTGACATATCATGCCACTTATCATGCCATTCACTCCAATATCTGCATTATTTTAGTATCTTTACTAAACAATGGATTCACCATGTTTTCATTGTTGACTTAACATATCATACAAATACTTGGAAATAAATCTACAGTTGACTCATGAACAACACAGGTTTGAACTGTGTAGTTCTGCTTATACATAGATTTTTTTTTCAATAAATGTGCAGTTGGTACTTAGTATTCCTGGATCAGAAAGAAGATTTAGTTTCAGGGCTAAGTAGACTGGTTCTTAATTACTATGCTATATTTTCCACTACATGCCCACCTTCATGTATTTGCACAGGAGGAATTTCTGGGGGAAAAATGTAGTAATAGTGGTCCAACATTATCTTCTGGTAGAGCAGGTCATTTTTGGATGACATCTCCTATCCCTGGAAGCTTTCTTTGTCCCCAGGCTGAGACCCTTTGAGTCTTTTATTGCTACTCTATTTGTCACAAAATTTTCTAAAAATACTTCCAACCCCACTCCTGTACTCTGGCAAAACCTGGCCTTTCTTAGAAACTTCAAAGTGCTAGGATATGGGGATCTGAGGGGAGAAATATACAATTGATTATGTGCTGGGCACTATGCTAAATCATGCATTTTACATATTATGTACTATTTCTTTTATTTGTCAAGACAATTTTATAAAATAGGGATTTCTATCTTTATATCATATGTAAAGAAACTGAGGCTCAGAGAGATAAAGTAATTTCTCAAGTCTGTAACAATGGGGCCAATGTTTTTTTATTTGTTCGTTTGTTTTTAAACCTACTCAAAAGTGAGATGAACTAGCTATCTGCCTTTAAAAAATAGTGTATGTAGTTGGAGATTTCATTTGCAACACAAAGGATTTGTGAAGGCTGCCCTGGAATATTTGTGATATAAGTTGACATACTGGGGCAGAAATAATTAATTGTTTATTCTCATAAACAAGAGGCAGGATGCCAGTAAAAGCCAGTAAATGAGAAGCAAGGATACTAACAGGGGCTGTGGTAAGGATGTCGTCAGTTTCCAGATACTAAGAGAGACAACTCCCGTGTGTCAGCAGCAAGTGGCTTTGGTGCATCTCTGATGGATCATGGATCCTGAGAGAGCAGGGCTGGAGGTGTGGGAATGAGATGCCTGCATCATCTATGTCCTTGCAGCAGGAAGATTCCAGGGAGAAGGGGAAAGTGGGCTGGAAGCACCATGCTTGCTCACAGTTTTGTATCTTGGCAAAGTGTTCTTCCTGGGATTACAGAGGTCGCCTTGCTTCTTATGGAATCACCAACCTATTGAAGGGGGAAAATTACAAGGGTTAGCTGAAAGAGTGTTTAGCCCTAACCGGTTTGGCTCAGTGGATAGAGCGTTGGCCTGCGGACTGAAGGGTCCCAGGTTCAATTCTGATTAAGGGCATGTACCTTGGTTGTGGGCACATCCCCAGTAGGAGGTGTGCGGGAGGCAGCTGATCGATGTTTCTCTCTCATCGATGTTTCTAACTCTCTATCTCTCTCCCTTCCCCTCTGTAAAAAAATCAATAAAATATTTTTTTAAAAAAAGAAAGAAAGAGTGTTTAAATAAGATGACAAATGGGGTTTCACATAAAAACAAGTCAGGCAATGTGTGTTCTTAATCACTTGGTTTTCATATTGGACCTTCAATTTCCATTAATCTTTTCTTTCTTATATCCTTCATTATTATTTTTTCCTCTTCTAATCATCTGATCAGAGCAACCCAATGAAATTTCTCACCATTGATAACTGTCTCATTCCTTGTTTGCAAGAGACATAAAATGTTCTAACGTATCTCTTCTAGGACAAATCTGCAGAGTCAGGACATAAAGTTTTGAAGGAATAAAAAAGATGTGACATAATTCCTTAGTGGTACAGAAATCTGTGCTGCAGCAGAAATTATCCACCAGCTTTTACATAGCAATTATTAACCATTTAAAACTATTTTATATCTATAGTTTATCAATACTATATTCAAATATGACAATGTCCTTACTCATATTTTATTAAAATTTTAAACAAATAGTATGATATAGAAGAACAAAAATCATATTAGAAAACAGTTCAAAACACAGATGAATAAGCCTAAATGGGATAAAAAGGACAGGACATCCAAGTCGAGTTAGGGTTTACCATCCTTAGACACTGTTAATCTACATTATTGGCAGAGAAATATGAAGTCGCATACGATTTAGTGAGAAAAAAGCAGGTTACATAAATAGCATGATTAACTTAAACCCATATCAGTTAAGATGGCTACTTAACCAAGGTATAATGGCCTAAAACTAGACACAAGATGTCTTAGAGATAGGCAGTTCCAGGAATTTCTCGTTGTTTTAATTATACCAGCAATAACACCAGCTCATTCTTTCCTTCCACTCTGCCATGCTTCACTGTTGGCTTTTACCCTCATGTTCATCATGTCATGTATGAGATGGCTTCTATATCTCTAATTGTCATGGTGGTATTTGAAGCAGGAAGAGGGTGTATCAGTCAGGAACCTTAGCTGAAGATAATAAATTCACTCATGCTAGTTTAAGCTTAAAAGTAACTTACAGTGGACTCAACAGCTTGTGAAGCTATTGGAAGGATGGGTGGAAAGACCCCCACCCAGTTTAGCCTCTAGGAGAAAATTTCAAAATCTGACTGCAAAACACACCAAAAACTTCTGCCAGTGCCACTGCTTAGCACGAAATTCCAGAAACTTGGTTTATTGAAACTTGAATTTCCTACAAAACCTGCATTGACAATGTGTCCCTAGCCCATTTGATGGCCCATAGTCCAGGTCTGCCTGGTTCTGAGCAGGTTCCTGAGGACATGAGACCTTTAGTGGCAAACTGTGAAAGCCCTGGGCAAGTCACCACTAGGAAACAGCCACCATTGCCACCATGATACCAAAAACCAGGTACCTCAACCATCAACCATCTATCACTAATAAAAGAGAAAGATGCAAATTGACCATACCTTTGCGACACCCACCAGCCAATCAGGAGTGAACATGCAAATTAACCCAACAAAGATGGTGGGTTAATTTGCATACACAGGCGTTGAGTGTCCGGGGGCAGGGCAGGATGCAGGTGTTCCGCACCGCCCCAGCCGCTCCGGGCCTCTGGGCAGCATGGGAAGGTAGAAAGGCGGCTCCAGCCAGAGTAAAGGCGGTGCCGGCAGCCAGGGGAAGGAAGGCCCATTCTTGCACGAATCTTCGTATATTGGGCCTCTAGTATATATATATATAAAGCCAGCAACTGGAACACTGCAATGACTGGAACAACTGGAACGACCAGTTGCTATGACAACACCCACTGTGGCACCAGGCCTCTAGTCTACAATAACAAATGGAAACTACACAGACCCTGTTTTCCATCAGTGCTCCCTCTCAGGTGGTCTCTATGAGGGTGGCAGGGAGTTTGGGCTCGAATTGCATGCCCAGTTACAAGATCCTTGCTCCTGCATTAGGCAATTCAAAAGATAATGAGCAGTCATGAACACAGTACTCAAATGTCTACTTCAAAGGGTGAGGGGCAGTGGCAGTTTGCCACCAATGTCAGTGGAGGAGTCCACTGGCCATATCTGCCACAAGGACTCACATATATCTATATCGTTTTCTATGTTGACACCAAGTTGTGTCTGCAGCAGTCATTGTCTTGCTGTTGTCTGGTGGTTTTTATGTGGATTTTTTTTCTGTTCAAGATAAGGTCTGCAGATCATCAGCACAGAACTGACTGAGATTTACACACACACACACACACACACACACACACACACACCACTGATATTTTACATTTAGAATCCCTGACTCACTCTGGAAATATAAGTCACAGTCCCTGGGAGTTGAGGCCTGAGGGGAATCTATCAGCACCTCCCTCCCCCAAAACCTGTGTGATTCATGACTCACTTTAAAAAGGAAGTGACATTTCCACCAGAGTTTTAGACTGGGTCAGTCTGATGGCAAATCTGTGCCACTGAATTGTCACTATGCTGTAAAGACCATGCAGAAATAAAGATCGCATGCTCTTCAATGGACCTAGTTGGTCCAGAACACCCTTTATTCTTAGGATGGTGAATAATTTTCAATTTCAAAGCTGCCTTTTTATGTTCATGCAACATAATTTTTTCCCTAGACTGTAGAGAAGCACTTAAGAAGCTGCAAGGTCCTGAGGAGTCTCCAGCCCTCCTCACACTGAGGTGCTGTTGCCCAAAGCCACGCTTCACCAATAGGAATCAGACTTGCATAACCTGCTCTCTTCACTGCCCTCCCAGAAGCCTTTCTCCATCTCCAAGAGGCCCCCTAAGGCTAGAAACAAATTGAATTCTCTGAACCTTCTATTTACAAAATTCTGGTCCTAAATGGGATTGTAAAGGTTGATTTTTTATCATAGAAATGTACACTTGAAACCTATATGATCTTATTAACTTTCTGGCCCTTTAAATACAGTTCCTCATGTTGTGACCCAACCATAAAATTATTTTCGTTGCTACTTTATAACTATAATGTTGCTATTGCTATGAATCGTAATGTAAATATCTGATGTGCAGGATGGTCTTAGGCGACCCCTGTGAAAGGGTCGTTCGACCGCCAAAGGGGTCACGACCCACAGGTTGAGAACCACTGCTATTAACCAATGGCACCTCAATAATTGTAATTAAAATGGTCATGGGGATGTAAAATATAGCATAGGGAATACAGTCAATAATATTGTAACTACTGGGAATGGTGGCAGGTGGGTAGTAGAATTATTGGGGTGAACACTTCGTTAGGTATATAAATATCTAATCACTATGTTGTACACCTGAAACTAATATAATAACATATGCTAACCCTAACTGAAAAGGAAAGAAAAATATTTTATAAAAAGGTTGTAATAGAGGAAATTATTTGGGGGCAGGGGTGTGAGGCAGTGCTTTGGTTGGGCTGTCTAGCTCCTTTGGTTAGAGAAAATCTCTGATGAGCACAAGGCCACTGGTACCTACTGAACTGCAACACTATTCTGGGGCCCAGATTGCATTCCTAGATTTGGCGGATAACCTGGTTCATTCATTCACTTACCAACTAGAAGCCAGAGACTGAAAAAATATATTATTACTAATTAACAATTGTTAAACACTTGAATATGCTGGGCAATGTGCGCTATGTGTTTTACATAAAGGATCTCATTTAATCCTCACAACATTTGCTTGAGATAATTAATGTTATTTTAGCCACCTCATATGAGAAAACTGAGACTTGAGCAGATTAAGACATTTACCCGAGAAGGATTCAATCCCAGGCAACCTGAATCCTTATCATACTAATGAGAATTCCTGTCCCTGTGGAGTGTGTAGCTCCAGGGGGAGCCAGATACTAAATGACAATTCCCTAAAATGCATTCACTTATTATTTGATGGCAATAATTAATCACTATACGATTGTGACAAGGGCTGAAACGAAGGATTGAGGACTTTTAGATTTTCCTGAGGATGTCAGAGAATGCCTCCCTGAGGAAGTGATACCTAAACTGAGATGCAAATGTTGAGGAGCTAGGTAAAAAGTGGGAGGATCCTGAGCTTTCCAGGCAGAGAGACCTGCCTATAAAAAGAAAAGAAGAAGCCAACATTGATTGATTGATTGATTGATTGATTAAAACAATTGGCTATACTAAGACCTTTATAAAGATTGTCTCTTTTAACCCACACAGAAGCCCTTTAAGGTAAATGTTATTATAATCCCCATATCACTTATGCAGAAACTGAAATTGGGTATAATTAATAATGTAACAAAAGCCAGACATTCAATAAGAGTGGGGCAGGGCCTGGACCTATGCAGTCTAGCTGTAAAATTTATATTCTTCATTAAATTTTTTTATAAGCAAGAAGGAGCCTTATACATACTTGTAGTGGGTTGAGTAGTGTCTCCCCCAAATTCCTGTGAACCTAGAATTTCAGAATGTGACCTTATATGGGTCATGAGGTGAAATTTGGGCCTTGAGATAAAATCATTTCAGATTTAGAGTAGACTCCAAATCCTGGAACTGCTGGTCTTACAAGAAGAGAGGACAGAGAGACACAGAGAAGAAAGCAATGTGAAGACAAAGGCAGAGATCTGAGTGACACATCTGTAAACTAAGGAGCTACAGGGATTGCCCCCAACCACTAGAACCTAGGAGAAAAGTATGGGGTGATGTCTCCCTCCCAGATGATACCAATCCTGCTGACTTCTTGAGCTTGGACACCTAGCTTCCTAAACTGTAAAAGAATAAATTTCCATTATTTTAATGTGGTAATTTGTTATGGCAGCCCTAGGAAATTAATACAATTCCCTTTGCCACAATGGGGGGGGGCTGGAAATAAAGATTAGAGGATTGATTTATTCATCCCTGTTCACGGTTTACAATGTTGTCAGATATTATGGCAAGAATTATGGAATATGCATGTAATGCACATATGGACTCCATTTGCAAAGACCAAACAGTAGGAAGTGACAAATGTTATATAAGAGGTTTAGATAAATAATAATAACCCCCACTATAATGGTTTCTCTCATCTATTATGTAATTATGTGCCAGATACTGTGAAAGGTGGATTGCATGCATTATTTAATTGATTCTGTTAAAGGTAGCTATACCTTATTCCAACTAACAGATAAGAAACTAAGGCAGCCCTGCTGTATGGCTCGGTGGTTGAGTGTTGACCTATGAACCAGAAGGTCATGGTTCCATTCCCAGTCAGGGCACACACCTGGGTTGCGGGCTCGGTCCCCAGTGTGGAGCATACAAGAGGCAGCCAATCCATCCATGATTCTCTCTCATCACTGATGTTTCTATCTCTCTCTCCCTCTCCCTTCCTCTCTGAAATCAATAAAAATATTTTTTAAGAAATAAACTAAGGCGCCATTAATTGCAATTACATTATCTGAGGTACATTTCTTCCAATAACAGGGCTGGATCTCAATTTCTAGTGAGTGAATAAAAGAAAGAACTTCCTTAAAGAGAATGCATGTGACCTGGGTCTTGATTAATGAGTAATGTGGACACTGATGAGTGGAGGGAAAGGGAAGTGGTATTATCAGAAGAGTGAAGGTGAGCATAGGGCAGAAGAGCAGGGGATGGAGCTTTGGTGAGTAACACCATGCTCTGATTCATCAGAGTGTATAGAACACTAAACAGAAAAAGTAGGCAATTGACTTGGAATGGTAGTTTTAGAACAGTTGTTCACCAATGAGGGTGTCAGGAGAATCTGGGAAAATTCTTTATAATATTAAGTATTATAAGAAAATATTTTGGAGGCTTGAGGCTCATGATTTCAATCTTTCAAATATAATGTTCTATGATTACTCTTATATGACCCTACCCTCTTTCAAGTGTTTCTAAATTTGTAGTCTAAAACTTGACTCTCTTTATCCATTTTCATTTCATTCGTTCATTTATCTATCCAAGTATATTTAAGGTGACATATCAACATTTCTTCAGTTGCAAGTAATTGAAAATTCCAGCTCAAATTGGCTTAAATATTAATTAAAAGGGATTCATTGACTCAAAAGTTTGGATAGTCCAGTTACTGAGCAGGTTTCAGGTGTGATTTGATAAATCTCTGACTTTGTTTCTTCACAATAAATCACTGAAGGGATTGGCACTGAATACCCAGTCTCAGTGAATGACCACAGCCTGTCCATTTTACACATTAAGAACTACCCACTATGGTTCTTACCACAGTGTAATAGTCCCACAAGCACAAAAAATTATGCAAGTTGTGGCACAAGTTTTAAACACAAATTTATCTGCCATTTTATTTGTTATGTTAGTAAAGAAGTTACACAGTTAATATGAAACATGCTTACCTGTTTAATTTTCAACAATTTAAATCAACCTACATGCTTACCTGTTTAATTTTCAACAATTTAAATCAACCTACTTTAGGTCAGCCTTTTCAAGGCAAAGAAACCTTTTCTTTTTATGACCACTAGAGAGCAGCAGTGAGTAAATATTTATAATCACTGTATTTCATTATATTTTTGTTGTTATTGTTTTTACTTCTTCAAAATTATTATTAAAGTATATGTATAGCAGAAAAATTTTGGGTACTTTAATTATCCTGTCCTATTACCCAACTATGTATTCAGATCTTTACTTTGGAAAATATCACTCTAAATATTCTAGAAGTGATATCCCCCCACCTTCTGTCTCTGACAGTTTAAATAACTTGGAAAATAGTGTGAAGAAGTTAAACAGAAAATCCCTCGGTGCTTGCAGCCAAGTGGGAGATTTCAATAATATTAGTTGCTTTTCTTCAAGGAAGACAGTATTCCACAACCTGGCATGACAAGCATACGGTACCCAAGGAAGGGAATCAGTAACCCAAGATGATGAAAGTAAACTAGGATTTTATAAAACCTAGGAAGAGAGAGACATTTTAATCAGACATGAGTTCATCAGAACTCCCCCCCCCAAATATTATATCTTATTTGTCATTTAATCTATTTCTTTATCTGTAAAATACCTTTAGCCATGGTGATCTCTTCCTTTGGTCTTCTTCATATTGAAGTATATAGTATTCCTTTTATTCTCTTCACAAGTTGCACCTCTTTTCTATTTGTAATTTCCCCCAACATTCTCTTATACAATCAAACCTTTTATTTTAGGAAAATATTTTTGAGACCTTAAAGACACTAATGCTTTCAAAGTCCTTCTCTGATTTTATTGTATTACTCTATGTATATAGTGTGAGATGCAAAAATAAAAACAAAAGACTTTTCTAACAATAAAAAAACAGTATTTGGTCTCCGTTCATTTAAAAGGTGGATTTTCCCAAGGCTCGATGGCGTGCTGTGAATAGGGTTTTTATTTCCTTGAATACAGAAATAAAGAACTGGAATTAAATGTATAAATCTTTCTAACGATAAATTATACAGCATAAGATACACACAGATACAACACATTACATATGTAATTATAAACATACATTTTTGGTAGTTAAATATATTTTTAAGATTACAATGTACATTTATTTAAAACTTTCTGCTTCCAGATTTTTAACCAGACAGATCACAGAGAAATCAGAAGTTATTTTATACTAGGTCACTAAATATAGCAGCGCAGAGTACTAGGCATTATGTGCACAGATGTGTGTAAGACAAACAATTATTGTTCTATCTCTGGCCCCGAAGGAATTTTATAATGATAATTTCTTGGAAATATCTCTGAGACTAACACTGAAAAGTAAAGTCAAATAAAGCTGATCTAAAAACTGTCTCCTTAAAAAATCCCTGATAAGAAAAAAATTAACAGATGAATCCTAGAGCTTATTTGTATAGCCTCAACATGAAAGACGTGTAGGATTGGCAGCATGCACATCTATTTAGAAATTCAAAGTTAAATAAAACCATATTGTAAAACTTTCAAAGCAGTTTTCTCTTTAGGAGTGTGCACTTTCTACATTTATTATAAAAAGCTATAAAACTCTGCTGAATTAATTGGTTTACTATAAAATACCACAAAGGACCAAACCTATAATAGGTGCAAATATCTCTTGAGTGAATATTTGTTGAAATAATAAATGGAAAATGTAACCTCAGAATTAGACACCTTAAAATATTTTTGAAATAAATTTTCCTTAAAAATACCTCAGCAATATTTATAAATAGCATTAAATATGATGCCTTATACTAGTATATGTATATGTGTATATACATACACACACCCAGTGAAAACTTATCAAACATATTACAATTTTGAAATAATCATATAATTATCACAATTTATTCTACTGTGATTAGAAACCTTAACCCATTTTCCACATTATTACTATGCCATTTGTAAATCTTCTTAATGGAGTGAAGTTTCATATAATAACTCTTTGGTTAACAGGGATTTTCATAAAAAAAGAAGTTATTTCTAAAAGACATTTAGTACTTGGTCAGGCAATAGCAAATATATTGCTCACAAAGATATTTTATATTTTAGATATATTGCATATTTTAATTATTCAAGTCTCATAAAGAAGGAGGAGGGGATTATAAAAAAATAAAAAAGGGGATGAGGGGGAGAAGGATGAGGAGAAGAAAGAAAATAGTAGTTTTAATTACATAATTAAGTACTACAATTGCGCCTATAATAATAATGTAGCCTTCCACCAGAGGGCAACATTTACAAGATATTTAAATCATCTCTCCAAAGTATTTCTTCACACAAGGACATAAATGAAAGCCCATCACAGTGCTATTAGGTAATATCTTATGTGAATTTTAAAGAATACTAGGAAGCAATTATTTAAACAATTGCATATAAAACTTTACATCTACTCATAGTACAACAAACAATAAATTTACTCTTCTTTAAATATATAAGAAGATTGAACTTTGAGAAAGGAGCACATTTCTCTATATTATTGGCAATTTTCTCTGTTCATTATTAACCATTTAGAAAATGGTTATAACCATATACAATAATAAAATCTTGGGGTAAAAGGAACAAAGAAAACATGGTATTACATCAATGAAGAAATTAATGAAAAAGTCATAGAATTTTACAAGTGGAAGCGATGCTAGAGATCACTTACTACCAGCATGAATTTGTACGAATTACGAAACTGAAGTTTATTAAAGTTCAGTGATTGATTCAAAGTCACGGGGATGATAATCAGCAAAGTCAGGACCCAAATCCAGGTCAGCTGGTTTCACATTTCATACTTTCCAGTGCTGATATTCAAAGTGCGATCCATGGGCAAGCGGCCCTGGAAACTTATTAGAATAGCTGAATCTTGGGCTCCACTGTGGATCTGATGAATCAGAATCTGTATTTTAACAAGACCTTAAATGGTGGGAAACTACTCTTAACACATGCTGCTTCTTCATCACTGGTTTCATGACTTCAGGCAATTCATTAAAATTCATATTCTTCCTCAATAAAATTAGAATAAAACTAGTTTATTTTGAAGAATAATTACAAGGAATAAATGAAATCACATAAGTGAAAGTCACTTGTAAATATTAATATGCTACACTTATTAGTTGTAGTCAGTGAAACTTCTCCTTTTATTTTTAAGAGTGCTTGGGAAAAGCCTTAGCTGGTTTGGCTCAGTGGATAGAGCGTCAGCCTGCAGACTGAAGGGTCATGGGTTTGATTCCGGTCAAGGGCACATATTTTGGTTTCAGGCTTGATCACCGGCCCTGGCCCAGGCACCTGCAGGAAGCAATCAATCAATGTGTCACTCTCATATTTCTGTTTCTCTCTGTCTCTCCCCCTCCCTTCCACTCTTTCTAAAATCAATGGAAAAATATCCTTGAGTGAGGATTAACAAAAACAAAAAAAGAGCGCTTGGGAAGAGGGGATAATTCTCCTATAGGAAGAGGTGTCTACTAATTCAAATGAAAGCACTGTTAACATTGAATGGAAGATATTAGGGATAAGGGAGAGTGTCCAGCAAAGGAAAGGCTTTTTCAATATCACTATATCAATACCATATGTATAACCACTAATATTTCCTTTCATAAAGATACATCTGATGAACTTAATATCACAAAAGTACATGTTCAGTGTTTGGATTTTGGAACCACAGTTGAAGAAAATTTGTTGAGTTGGTAAGCAATGTCTGAATATATGTCTCTTATATCGGGAGTAGCTATTAATTTCAGAATCGCCTAAATGGCATTCTTTGGTCTCAGGTGGCCTAGTAACAATTCTTGTAATTTTCCGCATACAGCATTTTCCATTTGTTTGTGACTTTGCTCAAAATGTCCCCTCTGGTGGGGATGCTTTCCAAATACCACCACCTATCCCCCACTCAGGTCCACAAGGCTGTCATCACCTTCCTAGGGCTAAGTTTCTCTTAAGACAGATAAGGAAACATCACCCCCTAAAATCTTTTCTGTGTGCTTTCACGCCACGGTTGGGTTTCTTGTCCAATTTTATCCATGCCTATTTGTAATTTGTCTCTTTCCCATCTAGCTTGTGAAATCTTTCAGGGGACATTCTCAGACTCTAGTGCAATGCTAGGCACTAAATGAATAGTTTCAGAATGAATACATCAATATCAGCAGTAATTCTTATTCAAGCACCCACCCAGTTATTGAGAGAATGGAGGAAAGATCCAGATGACATTTATTTCAATAAAGGTGCATGTAATTATTTTACTCTAGAAACAATGCTTTCATGCTGGATTTGTATTGTTTGGTGCCCTGTGAGCTATATATAGTGCAGACTTAGCAGTTGGGTGGTTTAGACCTCTAGACATTTTCAGTGCACTTAGGAGAATAATTTTTTATCACCATCTAAACTCCACATATATTTAACCTCTATTTTTTGCATAACTTTCCAGAATTTCAAAATCATGGGTGTCCCTAAATGATTTTAGGGATACATGTAATGAATTTGATCACTAATGATTTGGAAAACAGGCAATTTGAAAAGCACCTAGATGAGTCATGTCCTGACTAGCTTGAATCTTTTGTTTGGAAGGAGGTAGTTTAATGTTGGGTTAGGTTTTTTTCCCTCCTCATTCTTAATCACCTTTTGGGATAGATACTATTTTCAGGCTTTCCATAGCTTTAGAAATATGATTTCTTATTTTATAGAAGATATATATTTAATACATATTTATGTGATAACTATCAGATTTAATAATGGAAAATAGTTTTAGCTATTTTTTACATTGTTTTTCAGCTATCCATTCTGTGTATTAATATCCGTTGTATTATTTGGGCTGTTCAGGGAACATTCTTTCATGATTCTGTATTTAGATTCATACTTCTGAGATTTGGTCCCAGGATCCCTAAGAAAAATCTACTCCCCCTGTTGGTTTAAATAAAATCCAAATATTTCAACCTTGAGAATGTGGTTTAAGGACAAACTGTTTTGTAATCGTTTGCCTGAATTGCATCTAAGAGGATTGTGATTCATGTCAAATGCATTAATAATTAACATCAAGTTAGCATAGTTTTCTTGCTTTACTTAATGAAATAGATTCATTGATGTTCTACCTATATATGTGAAAACAAGTCTTATATGAATTTCTATAATTCTGCTTTAGGAGAAAATGAGACAAAAATCATATTTTAAAGGAATATGTGTAATTTAAAATAAATCTTGAAAATATCATTAGTAATTATTTATTGACAAGCACAATGTATGACCATAAATTTCATCAGTATATTGATATCTCAGTAGTGTGCTGTGAATTAAGTGAAGAATCATAAAATTCCAAGGAATATATATTAAACTACCTGTCTTTTATTTAACCAAGGTCATTGAGGTTGCAGGTATTCTTTTCTTTCTCTTTCTTTCTCTCCTTTACCTTTCTCTCTCCCTTCCACTTCTCCCCCTTCCTTCCTTCCTTCCTTCCTTCCTTCCTTCCTTCCTTCCTTCCTTCCTTCCTTCTTTCCTTCCTTCCTTCCTTCCTGCCTTCCTTCCTTCCTATCGGGGGTTAAAACAAAAAGAAGGAGCAATATAATTATGCATTTTCTGTACATATATGTTAAACCAAGGGACCCCAGGTGCCCCCAGAATACCACAAACTTAAGTAAAATATATTGTTATCTTCCTTCTTTACAACAAACAGATTTGGTGTCAGCGTGCTGAGCAAAATGTAGGAGATTAGAAAAGTCACTTGTCAATTTTTTATAAAGTCTTCCTCCCTTGCAGCGCCAAATGCACCATTCTTCCTGCAAACTAGGGCGATGATGACATCTTCCCACTTGGTCTCCATAGCATCCGTGTCTGAAGATCCCCAGAAGGCTTCTTGTTCAGGGCGACCCGCCCAGCTCCCCTAGAAAGTTGGCAATCTGGTCAGCCAAAAGAAGCGTCCCCATTTCCTGGAACTCTGTCCGTGGTGCTGAAACATTCTGCCCAGCCGCGCCCCCGAAGGCGCTGCAACGGCGGCGCTGTCAGCTGGGCTGAAAAAAATCTTCCCTGAAGCTGCCCAAATCAGAAGAACTGTGTGTCTCTTATTGACTCACGTCCTCAAAGAGCAGCGAGCTTTCTCCATCTTAATTCGCCTCTACCGCAGAGCAGATTGCGCCGGTGTGGTGGGAGGAGATCACAGGCAAGGAGACAAAACGAATAGCAGCATTGCTCACCTGAGACCTAAGATGCTCCCATGAGTTTTGCAAGTGCTCTGCTCCTCATAGCAAATACACATATTTTTACAAAGTGCTTTTATTTTGCCTTTGTCCTTACACAAGGGTTCTGGGGTAGTTCCACCCTTCCGTTTAAAAAGCCAGAAGATTGGACAGCAATAAGGCTTCAGCACCAGGAATTTAAATTCTTTTTCAGTGGACTGACTTCCAGGACAAGAACTCATCAGCGCCCGCCCAAATACCATGCGCCCTTTGCCACCGGAACCTCCCCTTCCAATGAGACTTTCTGATTGTGTCTACCAACTCTCCTATTAGGAAACCCGTGGGTTGCATGCAGCTATTCTGTTGTATTCTGTTCTCACTCTCCCTCTCCTTGCTCACTCGCACTCTTGCTGGAGGCACATCAATACCATTCCGCTGAGAAGAAAAAAACCCACAACTACCTTAAGGGGTTAAGACAATATGCGCAATTCTCGCCTTCTATAGCGATCACTATTTAAACCTGGCAAGAGCCCTGCACCAGTCTTTGCAAGAATGGAATCCGTAAAACAAAGGGTTTTGACCCCAGGAAAAGAGGGGCTAAAGAATCTTGCTGGAAAATCCCTCGGCCAGATCTACAGGTAAGAGAAAGCAAACTCATATTTGCCTGGGGCTCGGCATGCAAAAAATCTGCAGGGCTATTTCCGCAAACCCCGTTGCTTAGAGAGATTGTAATATGATCTTTTTTTCTTGCTCATTGCTGGAGCGGGGCTGCTCTGGAAACCTGCTTGTTTATTCAGGAATGTTGCACTAAATGAACCTGTCTGCTTTGTGTATGTGTGTGTGTGTGTGTGATTTTTGTTTCCGTACCT
This sequence comes from Myotis lucifugus, assembly GCF_000147115.1. Taxonomy (NCBI): domain Eukaryota; kingdom Metazoa; phylum Chordata; class Mammalia; order Chiroptera; family Vespertilionidae; genus Myotis; species Myotis lucifugus. Next base: position 1,782,909 of record NW_005871191.1, on the reverse strand, counting down.
GCAGATTCTCATCCTTTCCTGCCCAGGATTTATCCTCTTTACAATTGAAAAATGACCAGTACCTGTTCAAAAAAAACCCAACCCTTTCTTTTGGTGCTTATAGTGACACCAAGTTAAAAAAATTTTATGCAGACAAATGAATAAAAAATACAACGCTTTAAAAATGAATCAAGAAATTCCAAAGAGTAATGGCAAAAAAGAAATTTAGATCGTAGCTTTAAAACCACTTGAGTAGCGAATTCCCCAGTGGAATCATCCTTCTTTAAAGAAGGAAGAAGAATCAAAACATATCAATAATTGATAGCGAAAGCAGTTCTTCTCTCTGAACCCAGAACAATGTACGTGTTTATTATTTGACCTCTCATAGAAGTCTATTTCTTGTATGGGAAAGGTCACATTACTTATAAGAAAAACCATAACAATAACCAGTTAAATGACTTTGAAAGTACTGGAAATTTTTTTAAAATAATTTCATCCTCCCTATAGTCATTGCACCAATTATGCTGTCAATTCCACCACTTTATACCCTTTCAAGATGTTGAATGACTACACCCTTTCTTAATATGAGCCAAATCAAGAAGAGAGGGCAGGAATGAAAGGATAAACGAGTTCAAGAGAGCGCTAATGTTCACATTTGGGAAACGGAAGCCTTTGGAAATGTATAGGAAATGTAAAGAAATTGACCAATGTGCCTCCCCACTTTGCAAATCTCTTTGGTTCTGGTGGGCTTCATGCAGGCTCGGTCATGCACCTATGCGGCAGTGCATACCGCAAGGGCCCTGCAGTCCCGCAGCGGCCTGGGAATGAGCTGTTCTTCTCCAGCCCAACTGCCATCAGGTGGGGAGTTCAGGTGCAGAGCTGGACTTTGCATTATGGGTATAGAAAGCCAATGTGAAAGAAATAAATAAAATCTCATTAGTTCCCCTTTTCTCTCCCAGTATATGTTGCCCTATGTTCTACAATTGGGATTGGACTTTAGGAATAAACAGAGCCAACAATATGTTTGTGATCTATTCCCAGGTGTTACTTACAAAATTTGGAAATATGACTTTTTTTCCCTACTAGCCTCAAATTGCTTGACAGCCATCTCCCAAGCCATGCATTCTTGAAATTGATATTAAAATTTCATTTGCTTTACCCGTGTGTATGACAACAATTGTGTCTGGATATATCATTTAAAGGGCACGCATAAAAGGCAATTATATGGTAGATTGGAAATACCTGCCCATTTTAAACGGGGAGGTTCTTTGTTTAAATATTGAGAGTATTCACCTCAAGGGTGCATGGCGATGTTACCGTTCACATGTTTTTTTTAAAAAACAGACATTTCACAGTTAAATGGTGGACTAGAACAACACTATCGGCTTTTAGCAAAAGCTTTCTGTCACTCAGCTTTTCCCTACCCCCTTCCCCCAAGGACAAAACCCTAAAAGGAATCAGACCGGTGGAATCTGGTGAGATGCTACGCTAATTTAAAAAAAAAAAAAGAAACACAAAACAAAAACTAAACGTGAGACCTTCTACCTGGGTATGGAACATCCTCCCAGAGCTGATTTGGGGGCGCGTTTGTATACCTGGGAGTCGCATTTCAAACCTTTGGAAATGGGGCCGGTGACATTTTTTTCGGTGTTTGTAACCGAGATAGTAATGACGCAAGATTGTGAAGAATTAATTATTCATGTTCTGGCAGTAGGAGGCTTAGGTGTCGGCCATATGTTGCGGAGGCCTTTGTTTCCAACTCCAGTAACAAGGAAAAAAAATGTGTAACCGGAGAGAAAACATTGGATTGGCACCTGGGGCTGGGGGAAGGGGCCCGAGAGTGCGCGGCTCATTCACAGACCACCGCCGCGTGGGCCCCGCACGGGAGAGGCCTTGGTCCCCGGAGGCCCCGGGCTCCTTTGTGGGCGGGAACGCGGGGTCCCCATCCGGGAAAGCTTTAACTCCTCTGGGAAGGAAGGGGTAGGACGGGTGCGGGGCCTCGGCTGGGCAGCTGGATAAAAAAAGTCCCGGGGAAAGCACTGGCCGCGGCTCGGAGGCGCCCACACAGTTGCTCAGAAGGCACTCAGAAGCCGCCTTTGGGGTAATCCTCGTAAACTGCAGACCCCGCAAAAAAGTTAGGCCCAAGCGGCCTGTGCCTGTGAATCCAGGTGCTGCGGGGGTGGCTCCGGGGGGGAGGGGACCGGCAGAGGCTGGAGAGGCCGAAGCACGCTCATCCCGGAGGGACGGGGAGTGGGTCAGCGCCGCTCCCCTCAGCCCTGCCGGGCCCTGGGAATTGGGGACAGGAGGGCGCCTGGGGTGCCTAACCCGAGGCGTCCTTGCCTCCCCGCCCCCCTGCTCTGCCGCACAGGGTGCTGGAGAAGAAGCAGGAGACCGGGGAGACCATTGAGCTGACGGAGGATGGGAAGCCCCTGGAGGTGCCTGAGAAGAAGGCGCCGCTGTGCGACTGCACGTGCTTCGGCCTGCCGCGCCGCTACATCATCGCCATCATGAGTGGCCTGGGCTTCTGCATCTCCTTCGGCATCCGCTGCAACCTGGGCGTGGCCATCGTGGACATGGTCAACAACAGCACCATCCACCGAGGGGGCAAGGTCATCAAGGAGGTGGGCGACAGCCGGCCGCGCGGCTGCGCTAAGCCACAGCCCCTGTTAGAGCCCGGTTACGCCTCTCCCCTCCCCCAACACACACACACACACACACACACACACACACACACACACGAATGGGGAAGGCCTGGGTGCCCCCTCGGCCCTTCTAAGGCCGCCCTTCCAGGATGGACCCTCTGGGATCATCATCACCTGCCATTTTTGCTCCCGAAGCAAGTGGCGTCTGCCCTCTGGGCCTTCCTTTTCTCACCCGCAAAATGGAAACCCGCGTGTAGCTCACTAGGCTTTTTTTTTAAAAAAAAAATTATATTTGTTTATTTATTTATGTTAGCTCACTAGCTTTTTGAGAAGCTTAACGTCATGCAAGAAGTTGGGGCTTAGTCATGTCCGCAGACTGTGAATCGAAGTATTTTTTTTTACTCGAAGGAATGGAGCAGCATATTAGTTATAATTTCTCGCTGAATTCCTCCAAACATTTTTAATAATGAAGATGAAACAAAACCGAAAAGCAAATCAAATCCGCGTGGCTGGCGGGGAGAGGAGAGGGGATGCCACCCAGGGCACCTTGGGGTCTCTGGAATCCAATCCTCTGCTCGTACAGTGTGTGTGAGTGACCCCTAGGAAGAGAAGGGTCAATGTCAAGGTCGCAGGAACCAGTGGGTCTGTATTTCCAGTTTAGGGATTTGAGCGGCGACCATAAACCAGGCGAGGGTTGGGAGGATTCATTTGGCACTCGCTTTGGAGGGGAAGCGGTGAGCGCTGACCGGCCCTGGGGATTCCGGGAGACCCTGCAAAGTGCGCTTGGCTTCAGAATGTTATTCCAAGGGAGAAAGGGGGCCCCAGTTGCTCAGGCGATGGCAGAGCTAGGCCCTGACCCTCAGGCACACCCCTCTGGGCTCTCCTGACCTACCCCCGAGCAACAGCTCCCTCTCCACTGACTCCCCAAATCCCCAGGGCGACTCTTAGTCCTTCCTGCCGGGGCCTATCCCCCTTTTGCTGGGACAATCCTCCTTCCTAACTCCTCCAACCGGCCTCCGCACCTTCCACCCCACTTTCCTTCCCCAGAATTTCCTGGATTGGATTCCGTTCTCCAAGCCATTCCACTACAGTCCGCACTGGCTAGCGTCTAATCAATGCGCCCAGGCAGGGTCTCTATCCCCAGCGGGCTAACGGAATCTCTTCCTGGGAAGTCCCATTTCCCAAACAGGAGCCCTAAGCATTCCCCACCCGTCCAGGAGTTTCCACCCACCTGACATGGTTCCCAGAGCAAAGCTAGGGGGTCTAGCTTTTCTATTAATCACAATACGTTTCAAATGAGCACGGGTTTTCCGTTAAAAAGAGACATTTCCTCTCTATAAGAAGGCATTGGTTCTGTTTTGTTAAGAAACGAAATCAAGTCACCCACACGCCCCGAATGCAGAGAGTGCCCGGGAACGGGGGCTCTTCGGCTGACGAACCACTGAAAGTGACCCTCAGCCCAGGCGCGGACTCTACCCTTTCCCTCCACCCCAGTTTTGTAAATTAAATTTTATTTAATTTTTTTTCCTACTCCCATAGAAAGCCAAATTCAACTGGGACCCGGAAACCGTGGGGATGATCCACGGTTCCTTCTTTTGGGGCTACATCATCACCCAGATTCCTGGCGGCTACATCGCGTCTCGGCTGGCGGCCAACAGGTAACCCGCCCAGCGGGACCCGGCTGGGGTCGTGGTGGTGGTACCCAGAGAAGGGCAGCGGAGACTGGGGGTTGGGAACTCCTGGGCCAGGTCTCCTAATTCCCTGGCACCCTCCTCTCGGAGCAGGAATTGCTGGGGCCTCCTTCCAGAAGAAGGCGCCCTAAAGGATTTGGGGTCTCCGGGGAGGGCGCACGTTGTCGCTTCCTCTGCGCCCTGTCTGAATCCGCCCTTCGCAAAATAGTCGACGGCAGTGCCTTAAGGCCTGGAGGGAGCTGAGGCCTGGCGGCGAGCAGACGGAGCTGGGACAGTGAGGCCAGATGCACACAGGGGTGGGGGCGTCACGCGCCGGGCTCTGCCCCGCTCGTCCCCCCGCTGCCCCGGCTCCTTTCGGCGCTGACCTCCCGGCAGGGCGGTGGCAAGCCGGGTCGGAGCGCCCGCCCAGATGGGGCTTTAGGTCTGAAGGATTTGTTTCTATGGAGGCAGGCGGGATTTCAGGCTCCGGGGAGGCGGGGAAGGGGAAGATTCCACCTGTTAATGAGCTCCGCTGAGCAGGGGCGGGGTGGAGGCGGCGCCACCTGCGGCCTGCGGCCTCCAGCGGTGCTGCTGCTGCGGGGTGGCTGCGAGCCCAGGCCTTAGTGTCAGCCCCCGGGACTGCCCCAAGCGCCATCTGGAACAGCCTCCCAAATCCGGGGCATAGGAACGGGTGGGGTGGGGGTATCAAAGAACACAGCCACCCGAGGGTGAGAGACGGCTTCACTTCCTTCACGGTGTGAATGATGACAAATAAAACGAAGGGCTCTTTACATCTGAATTGTTGAACTGATAAAGAATACTCGCCCTTCCAGGTAATGCTGCACAGAGACTTTGGGTCTTCCATCAGACCCTGTACCTATGACTTCTCCCCTTCTTCCCCCCCAAAAGGTGACAAGAAATCTAGAATCCGGCACCTCTCTAGTCTGATCTCCTTTGCTTTTGTAAACTGGCCCGTCTTCATCTTCAGTGAAATATCCCTCTTCATCTCTCAGTGAAACAGTCCAGTACCTTTTTTTACCTACAGTCCCATTCCCAGCCCTGCCTTCCTTCCCAAGATTTCCCAGTCCTTTCCAAGGCCTAGGAAGGAATTCTTGGAAATTTATTTTAGGCTTAATGATTCTAGGGTGAATATTTTGGGACAATCCTTCAAAATGTTAAGAGGACAATGCAATCAATTAAGAATAGTGCCCTTTGAATATTGTTTTTACTCTGAGATTATGGATGGCTAGCACTTAGACCCAACAAGAGACAAATATTCTTTATTTTTTTAAGGAATCAGTTTAAAATGAAAAGCATGAACTGTGTAGAGGACTCAATTTTTAAATGGGATAAATCAAAGAAAAATTATATTAGAAAAAGCTAAGGAAATATTCCCTTAAATATTACTGGTAATGAACTTGTTACATTTTTGGCTTGCATGTCCCTCATATGTTGTGTTTTGAATCTTTCTTTTTGTCCTATAAAATATTTTCTAAAACAAACTAAACTTCCTCAGAAAGATACTCCAAATACATACATGAAATATTTTCACTTCAGGGGATAAATATACAAAAAATTCACCAAAACCCAAAAATGATACAGGGAACTCCATGTAATGTGCAATGAAAATATAATGGCTGTGCCTGTAAGTGTTTTCAGAGTCAAAGCCTCCAGCTTGCCAAATGTTACAATGTTAACATTTTCCTGCCAAGAAAACAGCACCAGGGATGTCCCAGCTTTCCTGGTTGTAAGACTGGGAGGTCAATAAACAGGTTTTTCTGTTAGTTTTTGTCATTGTTGTTGCTTTTTTTTTTTTGCAAGCTATTTGCTATCATTTGTGTCATGTTTAGCAAAGAATTGACTAATGCTCACTCAGGTTCTCATTTATTTGGTACATTTTCCACAAAGGAAAATTTTTCTGAATTTTAAAATTTTTATATGGATCTGTATACACCTTACCTTTAAATGGGTATTCAAGGGAGAGGAACTTAATATTTTCACATGCAATGTTTTGTGTTCTACCAGATTGAGAAAACTAAGTTAAAGTTCATTGTAAAATATTATGAACCGATGGAAAATCATTGACTAGCTCTTTGTTATATCTTAGGATTTTGAGATCTTTGCTACATTTAAAAAATATATAACAAAACATTACAAATATAGTTGAAACGTCCTGTGAAAACAGGTTTTAAAAATATGTAACATTCCATTTTCTAATTATAAAAGCATGACATACTAAACAAAAATATATAAAAAAGAAATGATAATACAATTGTAAATAATTGAATCACCCAGAGTCACCTATTAACATTTTGGTGACTGCCTAATTAGTCTTGTACCTGCTACATGGAATTTAATCTTAGAAGGGTTTGGTTTTGTTTTAACACAAAATCTGAGAGATTTTTAGAATTGGGTTGAAAAGTGTATGTTTTCTATTATAATCACTTTCAAACACAGTAAAAACAACACAGCAAGACCAGTTTTCCACCTACAAGTATTGAGGCCCATTCAAATAAGATTCTCCCTAGAGATCATTTAATAATAGAATAAAATTCCCCTTGGGTGGGATACTGGGCACAGACTCCTTTCCCTCCAGGTATGAAAGAAGCTTGCTTTGGAAAATTTTTGCCATCACTGTGATGGGTGGAAATAGAATAGAGGAACTGAGGTGTGTGGAGACAGCACCTCAAGAGAGAAGGGCTCCTGGTTACACTTCCAGGCAGTTCTCAATGAAAAACAAACAGCAATGGTTTGGTGCCTCTATTTTAAGGATGAAACAAAAGGACAGAATACAGGTTATTGGTTCTTTTTTTCTGGTCAAATTCTAAGCATTCTTGCTTTCCAGCTCATGGAGAGGAGGAAATGAGGGAGTCCCCGGAAGAGAAAATTCAATTCCCAAGAGAAAACTCAAAAATGCATCATTTTTTTCCTTTGTCTTTCCTTAAAGGGCTATTGCACATCTTGGTCAGGAGAATTTAGTCACCTCCATGGAGGGCCTTAGGGTGGGGCATCAAAGAAAGACTTCTCACAAGATCTGTATTGTTTTCAGATGAGAACATATTTAACATAGTGATTGAAAGGTGTTGGGGACCATTAACTTCGCCTTTAAACAATGCAGCGTGGAGCTTCCAGTGATCTAGATATTTACAAAGGGAAATGGCTAAGGACTGCTTGTACCTTGCAGTGAGAGAATGAGAAGGAACCTTGCTGGGCAAATACTTAATGTGAGAAACAACAGGATTTTGCAGTGGGCATAACCAAAGAAGGTCAGAATTACCAAAGGAAGTTTGGCCAACATGACATTTCTAATGGATGATATTATATACACACAGACTATTCTTGCCTCTTTATTCAAGGTGGCAATATTACTTAAACCCTATTTAAAAATTGCCCCTAATATGCTCCTGTCCTCCTGATTTCCTAACCCTGCTTTAATGTTTTAGATAGCACTCATTGCCACCTGCCATTCCAATATTTTACTTATTTTTCTCTTTAATATCTGCCTTTCTCCAATAAAATGTAAGTAAGCTCCATGACAAAGCAAGTGTTTTTGTTCATGTTCTTTTTACTGCTCTATACCTAACATCTCAGAGAGTGCCTGGCCCATGATAGATCCTTGTTAACAAATAAAATGAACATCACAACAAAATGTTTGTGGCTTAAAAAGAAAAGGATCATGTTGTAGTGGTTAGGATATAGGTTCTAAAGCAAACTGTGTAAGTTCAGATTCCTAAATATGCTATTTAATAACTGAGTGGCATTACACATTATGTAACCTCTTTGAGCCTCAGTTCCTATTTCTGTAAAAGGGGACTAACCAAAATACCTACCTGACATGGTTATCATGACAGCTAAATAAGAGAACATGTGTGAGATTCTTAGAAGGGTCTGGCACTCAATAATTGTTTGCTCTTGTCATTCATTATTAATAAAATCTTAAATCCAGATAAGACATTAAAAGAAAAAAGCTCTTATGAACATTTAGCATTGCTTGTGTTTAAATTTGCCTTAAGTATTAGTAATGCAAAGGATTATTTTTAGTGTGATAAAATGCCTCTTTTCAGGTCAGATTTCTGCCTTTAAAGTTGTTTTCCTTTACACACTATTCATATTACTGTTCACCGGAAATATCATGTCTCATAAAGAGCTGTCCTAAAAAATATCTCCAGCCCAGAGTATTGAGTGTTAGTTCTCCAGTGCATGCGATGTCTGAATTCTAGCCGGGCATTGTAAATGCACTAAGAAATCCACAAGCTGGAGGTTAAACTCTGTTGAAAGCTACTATTTCTTTTTCCCTTGCCCCATTCTTTATTTAAAGAAGATTCAGTTCCTAGTACAACATTTTGTCTTTCAGGGTATCTCTTGGGCTTCTAACTTGACTTTTGCTAAAGAAAAATAATTCTGTATTTGAAGAGACTGGGGGTTGCATATGTCTGTCCCATAGAGTTCACTCCCTGAACCAGAAAGAGCCCATATGAGAGCTGGACAGGACTCATCACATCCAATCCTCTCATTTTACAGACCAGGAAAGGAAATAGAGAATCAGGGAGGAGGTGACTGGCCCAAGGTCACAGAGAGATTGAGACTAAAACTCAGATGTCCCATAGTACATGACCACAGCCACAGCTACTTTGAAATTGAACATCTCTGCCTGATGGTATGGGCTTCATCTCCAAGTTCACTTTCAGCAGCAGACTGAGCTATCTGTTCTCTGAATCAGTGCCTACAATATATCATGCCCCAAATCCTGGACAGAAATCCGTGAATTAGAGAGAGAAGCTTTTAGTAGGCCCACGGGATCCTTAGATTTTTTGTGGCAGGAGAAACATACTGTATTTGTGTGTGTGTGTGTGTGTGTGTGTGTGTGTGTGTGTGTGTACTGGCTCCCAAACTATTTGGCCACAACATGAGTGATTCTGTTCTTCGCTCTACAAAAGGCAATATCCAACAATATCCAAACTTGATAATGACTTAAACAAAGAGTATAATTATCTGGAGAGTAAAACATGATATTTAGAACTTTTCCTCCCTACTCAGCCCCTGTGGCAATTTGGGCTCCTGGAAGATTGTAGGGGTTCCAGTATGACTGGGGGAGTGGGGGAGTTTAGACCTTTTGTCAAAGAAGAAGGGTTCTTCCTTGGGATTTCAAATGGCCCAATTTAATTCATACTACTAATATAAACGAGGGAAGAACTTAGGCTTACACATGCACAGATTCAAATGGATAGATTTTAAAACTGCTTATTAATGTGCATTTGCATCTATAAAAAGAAAATTTGATATGTTTTAAGTAAATATTCTCGCTAATCTAATTATGAAAAATCCCCCGGTGAGAATGATTTTCAGAAAGAGAGAAACAAAGATATTTTAAACACAACACCTTCATATTTTAAGCCCAGAAAGAAACCATTTTGCTGGAGCTATTCTTTTTCCTTCAGAGAAATAAAACAATAAAAGTGTGTTTTATTTATTGGAACAAGCATTTATTGGAAATCTTAAGTCTTATCGCCAAACACACATGCACATACAAATACACCCTATCTTCTTATCTATATATCTATCTATCTATCATCTATCTATCTATCTATCTCTATCATCTATATATATCTATTATGTCTCATCTTTTTCCTCTGTACTTTTAATTATGTTCTACAACATTGAAGTAAATTGCAAGCTAGGGTTCCTTAACCTTTCCAGTGAGAAACATTTGCAAATTCCTTTTGTGTGAGACAATAATTCAGATCATAAACATAAAGCCTGCTGCAAGGGACCACTATCCTGCTATAATGGAAAAACGGTTTGTAGTCATTCAGTCTCTTAGGGCCAGAGGTGACTATTTCTATCTCACTCATCTAGCTGCCTATCAAACATCTAGCTGCCTTCCCATTGTGGGCCCTATAGGTTAGGTGTCTAGGGCAATGCAGAAGAGGCCTTCCTTTTTCCGACAAAAGAAATACCCTTTCCACAAGATGAATAGATGCATGGAGAGGGAGAGGGGTCCCTAAGGACTTGCAGGTGGTTTGCTGACATGAGCTTCTCTCAGCTTCTCTGGCCTTTCATTTTTCCCTCCTCTCACCCCTTACCAGCTCTACCTTCCCCTGTGGCCACATCCTACAATGGCAGCCCCTGGAGGGGAGGGAGGAGAGAGGTGGGCAGCTGGTAGAATGATTTCCCCTCTGCCATATGCCACTGTTGGGGCTGTCCAATTTCTCTGTCATGAGTGATGAAGTCATTTTTACAACTTAATGATGTACCAAGGGAGCCCGAGGGCTGGTGTGCTCGTGTAGTCCTTATTTAATATGGGAGTGGGGGCATCGGATGTGACAAAGGGAGGTGGCTGAGCACGGATTTGATTAGACTAAATAGATTAAACAGCCTGAATCACTCTATTCCTGCAGACGCTCGAGGAGAGGATTAGTGCCACACCTGGGGTGCGGAACACTAGTTCCCTGTTAGTGACAAGCCACTGCCCAAATGGAGATTGATTGATTGATTCCGGGAAAATGGATATAATCCATAGAAGTGACAAGTCACCAGTGCTTCTGTCACCTCTTCCGGGAAAATCCTTGTGGGGTGGGCTTGATATGTGAGGGGTTTGTGGCTATGGCTCATCAAAAAAGGGTATGACTGCGAATCCCACAGCTAATTCACTTTGGAACACACTGAAGGTTTATCATCAGGCAGGATGTGGCACAGGTTTTCAACAACAGCTTTTCCTTTTCCCAAGATTTCTATATCAGCCATACTATGTGGGTCTCAATTTTGGTAATCTCTTTATTAATATAGAGCCTACACACACACACACACACACACACACACACACACACACACACACACACACACATTGCTTTCTTCTCCTTTGTCTTTCGATGTGAAATGATATTTTCTTTTTTTGTGGGGGGAGGGGCGGGGGGAGGGAGACATCTACATTTTTAATGAGCACTCAGCGAATTCTAATGCATCTGGCTTATAGATGACAGTTTGAAAGAATTCTTTGAAAGGGCTGAATCGAGTGGATGCATAACTCATACAAACACTTTCAAGAATCCTGTAGCATTATGTAGCTTTGGTTCTCTTTATCCTTAAAGCCCTACGCAGTCAGTTTCACTGTTATCAATGATAATGAGCCAAGTGGGATGGATGTTCAGAAAGACAGCACAGGTTTGCCAGCACCCAGACAGCTTACTCACGTGGCCAGAACTCCTGTGCCATTCGTCCTTTCCACCTTCATTTTTTCTGCTGCACAGGTACCACATTCAAACTCCTAGAAAAGTGGGAAGATATGTTTGCGTCACTGGCCTTTGGGAACACGCACCATTTAACACCAGGTCCAGCAAACAGGCCCCAAAGACTCCCTCCTACTTCCTCTCAGCCCTAAAGGATCCAAGGTGTTCTGGGGATGGCACACAAGAACATTTAGATTGTAGACTTAAGAGAGGTGAAAATTCTTTTAATTCAAAAAGAATAAGGATTAAAATACTTTAAAAGCAATTCTTATAATAATTTTAGATTCTTTTTTTAATATATTTTATTGATTTTTTACAGAGAGGAAGGGAGAGAGATAGAGAGTTAGAAACATCGATGAGAGAGAAACATCGATCAGCTGCCTCCTGCACATCTCCTACTGGGGAGGTGCCCGCAACCCAGGTACATGCCCTTGACCGGAATCAAACCTGGGACCTTTCAGTCCACAGGCGGACACACTATCCACTGAGCCAAACCGGTTTCGGTGTAATTTTAGATTCTTATTTTACAAGACAGGTTCTGGGATTTTTGCATTTGTTTTCTGAAAAAAAAAAAATCCATATTTAGCAGAAGTTTAATATTACTGGGTGTGTGGCATTTTCATGGGAAGAGTTATTTCTAGGAATAGAAAGTTTCTATTTGGTGTCAAACAGGAAATGAATTACGTTTTGGCACAAACACAAAGATATCAACTCAGCGGACAGAACGGAGGGAAAATGGAACAGGACATTCACCTCCTGAGTCACCTTTTACCTCGATGGAGAGAAACCTCTGAGGACAGGGGCTATTTGGCTGCATCAAGTAAACAAAAGTATTTGGCTCGGTCTAGGTCTTTGATTCATGGAAAAGGAGCTTACCTTCTTCAACCCTTCCTAAAGTCATTCACATTTCAGTAGCAGGTGAAGCTCGGTCTAGGTCTTTGATTCATGGAAAAGGAGCTTACCTTCTTCAACCCTTCCTAAAGTCATTCACATTTCAGTAGCAGGTGAAGCACGATCAAGGCTCCTTACAGAAGCTCAAGCCTTTCACAGTCACATTTCAACGTGCCCCTGGAAGAATCTGAGATTCTCTGAGGCAACCAATTTTGACTGAGTAAAGGCTCAATGTGCGCCTTAAGAAAACTTGCATAGAACACACAGCTAAGCTCATTAGAGATAATATGTCACAAACCTTCCAGGCAAGAGGATATTTCTAAAATCACTCAGTTGGGGGATGTTTTTCTTGCTTTAGTATGAACATTAAAAAATGTATTAAGTGATGAAATGGACTTTTTATTTGTAGATGGATAAAAGGCCGAGCATCATATTTTCAGCAATTTTTTCTTGAATTGTAATGTATATGTATGCATCTAGAGATGCTACTCAAACATCATCTCCCCACCTACCCACATGCAAAAACAAAACAAAACAAAAAAAAACAAACAAAACTGAGACATATATATTAATAGTTATTTCGATTATAAAAACATGTGCTGCCCTAGCCAGTTTGGCTCAGTGGATAGAGCATCGGTCTGAGGACTGAAGGGTCCTGGGTTCACTTCTGGTCAAGGGCACATGCCCAGGTTGCAGGCTCAATTTCCAGTAGGGGGCGTGCAGGAGGGAGCCGATCAATGATTCTCTCTCATCATTGATGTTTCTCTCTCTCTCTCCCTCTCCCTTCCGCTTTGAAATCAATAAAAATATTATAAAAAGCAAAAAACAAAAACGTGCTGTGGGATCTGACCATGTGATTTCTTGGGGCATTTACAATATGATATCATTCATAAAATTTTATGACTATACTGATTTAAGGATGTTAACAATAGTTGTATAATGTAAGGCACAGCTCCATTTAGGCATGTATTATCTTTTCAATAGCTCTTCAGTGAGTATCTGCTATATGCCTGGCACATAGCATTGGGGATATAACAGTGTATCTGAAAACACACTCTACCCCTTAAGCAGCTTCCATTGTAGATGGAGATACAGACCAAAAACATAATCACTGATTCATTAAGTATTTGCAGTTTGTAAGTACATCTACAAAGACAATAAATACAAGTAAGTATAACCAGTTTTATTAGATTCTTCTTTTATTTCTTGTATTTCTAGCATTTCAAGTTAGTCCACAAATCTGTTTGCAATGGCTCGAGCCAATCAAGTCCAGAACGTATTTTATTCTTTGAGAGAAAAAAACATTCTACTTTAAAAGTGCTTGTGATTAAATTAACCAGAGAAATTTAGATCTATTAACTTTTGTTTTTCAGGGTTTTTGGAGCTGCCATACTTCTCACCTCTACTCTGAATATGCTAATCCCATCAGCAGCCAGAGTGCATTATGGATGTGTCATCTTTGTTAGGATATTGCAGGGACTTGTTGAGGTATGAAACTGCAGGATGACAGCATGCTAAGGTTGCCATGTTATTAAGAACCAGCAATCTTTGTCTTCATCTACAAATAAATATGTCTTATTTGGTTGTGTCTACATCATGTAAAATATTGGAAAAGTTAGGCAATCCGATATTTTGTCTTTAAATGATGTGACTGCTACCTCCCCTTCTCTAGAATTGAGTGGTATTAAAGAAATGTTTAGTGACTATTTCACTTTTTAAAAAACAGGCATTTTTTAAATGTGCTGTAATAAAAATTTTTGAGTGTATTCTTTGCTGGCCACAACACTGAATTTTGGGAATTTTATACCAAGTCTCTCTATTGGTTTTGAAACATTATTTGAGTTTTCACTGATGCATTTTATTGAAACGGGCATGTAACTCTAGTGACTGACTTTTGCTCCATCAGCTTACTGCCTTCGAAAGAATTGCATTTAAAAACTTGAGGTTGGCCTTCCTGTTGCCCCTTCTCTTTCTATGGAGTATGGTGGGAATAGATAAGTCAGATAAGTATAAAGGCATTGAAAACAATCTCCTCTCTCCAAAAACAAGGAAAAATTAATAGGATTGAAATAACAGAAAAAGGAGAATTATAGTAATTCCAGGACCCTCGTTGGATACCAAATTTCATGGATGACAAGTCCTTTAAATTGGTGTAGTCTTTGGGTATAACATGTGCACAGCCTCCTTTGTACTTTATACCATCTCTAAATTAATTATAGTATCTAATACAATGTTAATACTATATAAATAGTTGTTATACTCTATTGTTAAGGGAATAATAACAAGAAAAACAAGTGTATACATTTTTGGTACAGACACAACCATGGTAGGCCCAACTATATAGTACATGTCAGCAACACATGCAGCATTTTTTCCCCTAAAAATTTCAAGCTGAGATTGGTTGCATCTGCAGATGTAGAATTTGTGGCTGCAGAGGGCTGACTATGCTTTAAGAGTCTTAAGTTCTAGATACTACTTTCAGGAAGTGTGAACTTCAAGGATCTAAGCTTTAACTTCCTTTGTATGGATTCCTTATATTAAGAATCACTGAGTTTAATGCCTCACAGAAAGGTCTTCCAAATTTCCCAAACTGTTCAGAATTACATATGAACTGAATAGTGTAAGATCTCTCATTTTGCCTTGATCAGAAGAAAATTGAGGTAGAAATCAGACTTGAAGGGTGGGAAATTTGAACAGGTCGCTAAAAAGAGGCCAGGCCTTACCTGGTCTGGGCTGAAAGTTCTAAGACGGAATTTCAGGGAATCAGCAAAGTCTCATGAATAGCAACTTTCCCTTGTGTCCATTCTAAGAAAACTGCATCAGAGAAGGAAATGTGCCTATTTTCCAATGACCCTGGATCCTAAATGGTGATATATATCTTCCTCCATCACAGGGTGTCACCTACCCAGCATGTCATGGAATATGGAGCAAATGGGCCCCTCCTCTAGAGAGAAGTAGATTGGCAACCACCTCCTTTTGTGGTAAATACTATGCGCCAATGTAGTTATGGTGGGTGAAAGTTTAGGAACGACTTGAATAAGATTTTTAAATTAGTAAAGGTCACCTGAAAAACCAATTGGGGAGTGCATGTGTGTGTACATGAGGAAAGGTTTGGGGCCACCATTTCAATTTCCTTAATTCTTATTGGTCTCCTTACATCTGTACTTCTTCTTGTGCTTTGTTGTTGTTGTTTTTTTAGTTCATTCATATCATCTAGGTTTTCAAATTTGTTTATGAATTATTTTTATTATAGTCTTTTAAATTTAATTTTTATTGTAGTCTTATTATTTTTAAATATTTGCTGTGTCTTGGGCAAGTTATATCTGCTTGTGTAGTCTTGTATTCATGGCTAAATATGTAGGCATATATGAGTGTGAGTGTGCACGTACTGAAGTGTATAAGTGGGAATTTGTGTGAGTGAATCAAGGAACATGAAATAAAGTTAAGAACTTTTATTGATTTAATTTATTTATTTTTTCCCATTCTCCCTCCTCCTTTAGGTTCCTATGCTGGAGCTGTGATTGCAATGCCTTTAGCTGGCATTCTTGTACAGTATACTGGCTGGTCTTCAGTATTCTATGTCTATGGTATGTTACATTTCTATACACTAGAGTTCAAAGAACTCTGAATAAGCTAGAACAATGAGATAGGTCACTAAATGTAACTTCTGTGTTTACTTACTTATTTTTTTCCCCATTAAGAGTTTTTTCCTTATATTCTGGGAAGATCAAGGAAAATGTTCTACCTCTATGATTTTTTCTACATTGTTATTCATTGTTTTAAAAAAAGCAACCCCATTGCTGATGGAAACTTTGTGATGTATGATGTATATTGCTCTTGATTATGAATAATAAAATTAAGTTAGCTCTTGAGTCAAAGCTGAATAAGAGGAAAGAGCTAGGAAGCCCCCACTTCTCTTTCTTACTACTATTTCCTTGGTCATTTCCCTGATCTTGCCTCCTCAAGACTGAATAGGGTTAGAGAGCTGGATGGCTATAGTAATGCTAACGTAACTATTCAATTTTGTGAAGAAATATTAGCAGTCCCTTGCGGCAGTAGCACATTTGAGTCCTCATTTCTTTTGAATTAAAGGAGATTAAGCCCCCACATGGAAATAAAAAATACAAGAAACCCTAAATTCAAACTCCCTTTCTGTTTACTTTCTAACTAGAAGCTGAAAACTTACCAATGAAAGTCCCCCAAAGGCAGTGGTTCTCAACCTTCCCAATGCCGCGACCCTTTAATACAGTTCCTCATGTTGTGGTGACCCCCAATTTCATTGTTACAAATTGAACATAATTAAAGCATAGTGATTAACCACAAAACAATATGTAATTATATATGTGTTTTCCAATGGTCTTAGGCGACCCCTGTGAAAGGGTCGTTCGACCCCCAAAGGGGTCGCGACCCACAGGTTGAGAACCGCTGCCCCAAGGTCTCTGAGAGACACTTTTATAATAATGAGGACAGGAAAAACATAAGAGAGCTGGATTCCAACTGATATTGTCACTGATTAATACCACCTCTGAGCATGAGCATGAGAACCTGAAAGATTGATGAAGCCATGTGGTTGAGCAGAATAGTTATCTGGCTGTTTCCAAATTTGTTGAGATCCATTTCCATTTTGAAATGTTCTCATCAGAGCAAACGCTTATGTTTGTAGAGTGTTATTAAATATACTTTATAGGAGGGGCTCTTCGTCTGGCTCAAAAGCCCTGGATGGCTTTTGCATTTACGAATGCTCTAAATTATAAGCCATGCCTGCATTTGTACATTGTTTTTCCTGGAGAGGTCACTTTATCAGATTTTAATCTATATCTTTCATTCGATTTTTAAGAGTTCATAATTCAAAGAAGTTTCAAGCATTTATTTCGAGGGTATAGAGTACAAGTTGGGAAGGCCATCCATTAAATCCTCTGATGTGTTTGATTGAAAACATGGTGTGGCTTTAAAGTAAGGAGACTAATTTCCACAAAGCATGTATGAAAATCAGCCACATTATTTCAAGTTATAACTTATTTTATGTTTATCCTTGAATGGTTCAAAGTTTAAATATTAGGTAATCTGAAAATATCCTACCATGGTACCTGCTCAGTTGCTGTGTGTAACAAAATTTGGGTCTTTGAGTCATACATTTAATATTGATATTTTAAAACTCAGTAAGATAAGACTTGTGTAGTGACTAAGGTTTAAAAAGATAATGCATACAGGGTGGGGGCAAAAGTAGATTTACAGTTGTTCTTATGGAAAATAATACACTCATTAATAAATAATAATACCAGGATAAACTATGTTTCAGGTACTTACAACTGTAAACCTTCTTTTGCTCCATCCTGTAAAAAGCAATTAGCTGCATATCAGGCACTTCAGATGCATTCAGAGATGAGTAATGATAATTATTTCTAAATCACAAGAGCTCCCATTTATTGAATTCTTATTTTCAGCCCTCCACTGTGCTAGTTGCTTTATGCATTATCTGCCTTAACTTTACTTTGCCACAATCTCATAAAAAATGAATTATTATCTCATTTTACAGTGGTGGTTTAGAGAGATTCAGTTCCTGATCAGATTATGTAGCTAATGAATGACACAGCCAGGATTTGAATCTGGGAGGGCCATATTCCATAACCAGTACACTATATCGGATTTTCACTGTCATGTTTAGTAATTGAAAGAAGCTTGCCACATCAGAAACTATGGTATTATTAAGGGACACTGAGAGACTGAGCAAGCAAAAAAAAAAAAAAGGTATATGGGGATCAGGGATTGTTGCCCAAGGGAGAAAGAACAGTCTGAGGCAAGAATGAAATGGCCAGCTGCTGGGAAGCAAGAATAAATCACTTGAAATTCTTTGTATTATTAATGTGTCCAGATTTATATCACAAAATAAGGGCATGTTTAATGGTGAGAGAGGTAAATAAAGAAGGGGATGAAGAGAACTTGCAAACAGTTTATTGTACTGAAATTTATAACTTTCATCTGCCCCCCAAAAATGATCAATAGGCAATAGCATGTTCCGAAAATAATATGGTATGAATACACATTTCCCACATAAAGTGGGAAATGTTCCTATATTAATTACAGAAGCCCATTTTTAAATGTACAATAGCCACTCAAGACTGAAATAATTTTCTATATTTTACTTAATAGTCTGTTTACTAAATCTGGAAATGCTATCAGAAGAGGTAAAGGAGCATTTCTTTTCTCTGCAAATGCAGACCACTCTTCTATATTCAAGACAGGCCGATAACAAAAGGATTAACCTCATAGAATTCTTTGAGGACAGGGATTTTGTCTTGTTCCTCATATTTCTCTCCCTTAAAAGAGTGCCTGGAAAAGTAACTTCTCAATAAATATTTGTTGGATGGGTGAATGTGTTCCAGACCACACCATTCTATAATTATTTGTTGTGAGTTTCTTGCATATCAGCATTATTTAAAGAGACAGAGGTAAATCCAGGACCACCCTTCAGGAAGATTGAAATCTGGTGGCAAACGATAAGAAGAGATGACTAAAGTCAGTTGTAGAAACAGAAACTTGAATTCACGTTCTATAGAATATGATTGTCATGAGATTTTTTTGTAGTGTTATTTCAGCAAATGACTTTTAAATGGAAGTATTTATAGTGGTTTTCTTTGACTTGCTCCTTTTGAACTCTTGCTTGCAGGAAGTTTTGGGATGGTCTGGTACATGTTTTGGCTTTTGGTGTCTTATGAGAGTCCTGCAAAGCATCCTACTATTACAGATGAAGAACGTAGGTACATAGAAGAAAGCATTGGAGAGAGTGCAAATCTTTTAGGTGCAATGGAAGTAAGAATTTTATTATGGTGTATATTTCTATTCCTATTCTCCATCTCATCTCCCTTCAACCAACCAATTCAACAAGACTAATATAATATCAATCATGAGTGTTTTCTTTACTTCATTCATATTCCCTGATATACTTGGGAATTATTGCTATATTTTTTTTCTTTATCTTTGTTAAGTATTTTCAAATTTGCCCTGTGTTATAGCTATGATTATAAACCTAAGTGAGTTTTTAAAAACAGTTCAATATGGTCCATAATTTAAACAAATTCAACCAATAGTTAATTTTAGATTGTAGGAAATGCCAAACCACCTAATACAGTCATGGAAAAGGCGATTTTTTTGTTTGTCAAATAGTCTGAATGTTGGTTTCATACATATGTATTTATATTACATGTGGTTTAGTAAATAAAGCATTAGAATGCTGATAACAGAGAGCTGATGTGAAAATATTATTAACATAATGTTTTTATTGATATAATCCATTTTCAGAATCATTGTTATGGAGATCATTATATAGATAATGTTTTAAAGCCCTTTTCCTGATTATGATTTGGCTTCTTGGACAGGATCTGCCTATAGAGAGTGAAATGAAGTTATATGTCAATAATGCAACTATTTTAGTACATGTCACATTAACAAATCATAAATAGTAAGTAGCAGATAGCCATATGATACTACGATGAATCTAGTAAACGAAAAGTCATGTATTTAGACAGGTTTAGTAATTCAGCATTTAATCAGTAACCTAACTTCCTTATGCTGAGTGGGAAGGTAACATTCACTGGCTGAGGAACCAATGCCCTTTATACATTATGTTTCTCCTCCCCACATTTGAATTGTATATTATTCCAGCTCTGCTTCGCTACTTCATTTGTTAGAGAAGGCCTGTCTTTGACATATCATTCTAGTAAAAGGTCAGTTGCCCATTGTTACTAAGGACATGTATCTTGACTTTTAATGAATAAGAAAAATTCCATGTTGGATATTATTCAGAAGTTAAACTTCAGTACTTAAAAATAATCCTTACATTATAGTTGTTCCATGAGCTGAGTAGACTGATATTTAAAACTTTCCCCTTCCTGTTTCCTTCTGTAAATGGGTTGATAATTTCTTTCTAGAGGTGGCTACTCAAAAGATAGGAGGAAATGTGGGGGTGAGGTGGGTGTTGGCAGTGTGCTCTGGTGCCCACCAGCCACAGTTGCTGTGAGCAGAAGCTAAAAGTAGGTTGGTTCAAGGTGAGTTCAGAATTTAGCTTCAATTTCTGCCCAAAACAACCTGATCAGCCTGTATCTTCCTTAGTTAAATGTGCTTCTTTTATTTACCAGTTCTTGAAATACTGTGTGTCTAGATCAGGCATAAATTTTCTGAAATAACCCCCAAAAGAACAGCCAGATGGATAAAAGAACATAATCTCAAAATTCCCATTTTCTATATCTTACTGCTTTTCTAAACATAATATTTTATGACTTATTGATATTTTATACTTTAGCTTCAAGGTAAATTATTCAAAATATATCAGTGGTGATAGAACTTACATTTTATTTTGAACTTTTTTATTGTGAACAAATTTAATATGCAAGAACAGTCATATACCCACTGCATAGATGCAAGTTGTTAACATCTTGTTTTACTTATTTCACTTTTTTTGCTGAATAATTTCAAAGTAAATGAGATATCATAAACCTTTATTCGTGAATATCTCACATGTATCTCTAGAAAATAAGAATATTCTCCTTCAGAATCTAAGTACTAGTATCATATCTAACACAATTAGAAATAATTTCCTAACATTATTTAATACCTAGATATTTAAATTTCTAATATCCGGTGCAAATTCGAATACATAGTCTATATTCATATGTCTTTTATAGCTATTTGTTTTGAGTATGGCTCCAATTAAAGATCACACACATTGCAGCGGACTATAATGTTTCTTAAATCTCTCTTAAAAATAATTAAATACAACATACATACAGAAAAAAATGCACAAAAGCATAAGCAAATAGCTTGCTAAATTTTAATAAACTAAATACACCTGTGTTGCAGTAGAATGTTATCAGAATACCATAAACCCTCCAACAGCCCCCAAACACTTTTTAAGGTATGAAATTAGATACTTTTCTCTTATGTTTGATGAAGTGTTTTGCAACCTGAAAAATAAAGTCCTTCAGGGTCCTGATGTAAATAAAAGAAATAACAGTCGAGCAAGAAAAAGTTATTTACTTCTAATAATATTCTAAACTTATTTCTTATACAAATATCTATAATGCTAACATTCATTATCAGTGAATAAGTATATTCATCTGGCACCATTTTTCCAGAACATATTGAATTGAAGGAGAAAAAACAACAACAACCCTGCACTTTTTGAAACCATCTATAATACTGACACTTAACATTTTTATCCAAAGCCATAGAACTCATTATATATTATTAGGATGGGCTTTTGTGTTGTTTTGATTCTTTTTTATATTATATATTATATTTGTAATCACCACAGTATAGCATTCTACTATATTACTTTTAAAGTGACCTTTAAAAGGATTCATTAGAATCACAATCAATAATAGCAATGATGGGATTCTACATCCAGAAATAATTACTAAATCTGTGTAAAAAGCATGTTTGCCTCCTCTTTTTTAATTTTAAATGTTTATTAAATGTATTGGGGTGATGTAAAATTATAGAGGTTTCAAGTGTACAATTCTATATTGCATTGCTTACCACCCAAAGTCAAATCTCCTTTTGTCATCATACACTCCACTCCCTCTCCCCCTCCTCACCCTCCTTTCCTCATAGACACAGACAATAGTAACCACCATCCTATTGTCTGTGTCCAAGAGTTTTTGTTTGTCTTGTTTGGTGCTTTCAGTTTTATATTCCACTGATGAGTGCCTCCTCTTTTCCTCTTTTGGTCAGGTCAAGGATCCCAAGCTAGAAATAAACAAAATTATTTTAGTCTATTGATTCTTCACCAAACAGTATTTTGGTGTTCAAAGTAAAGTAATTGAAAAGTGTTTGGAAATATGAGAGACATTTTAAGGTGTAAAAATTAGTCTTGGGAAGGATACTTGTACATTTGGGCAAACACAGAATCTTTAAGTATATTGGATGCAATTTTTAATGGGTATTATAAGCAAAGCCAATCATATTTAGGTTGTTAATTTTGAATGTCTTGTATGTCATAAATAACTACAGTCATGTGCAGTTAATGACTGAATACATTTTGAGAAAAGTGGTATTAGGTGATTTAGTTGTTGTGCGAACATCATAGAGTGCACTTATACAAACCTAGATGGCATAGCCTACTACTGTAATTGTATGTGCTGTATTTTTCTTTTTAATCCTTACCCAAAGAGATTTTTATTGACTTTTGAGAGAGAGAGAGAGAGAGAGAGAGAGAGAGAGAGAGAGAGAATGTGAAAGAGAAAAATCACATGTGCCCTGACAGATCAAACATGCAATCTGGGTATGTGTGCTGACTGGGAATTGAACCTGTAACCTTTTGGTGTACAGGATGATGCTCCAACCAACTGAGCCACACAGCCAGGGATGTGCTATACTTCTATATGACTATCAGTGCAGTAGGCTTGTTTATACCAGCATCTCTGTAAACATGAGAGTAATGTGTTGGGCTACGGTGTCATTAGGCGATAGGAATTTTTTTAGCTCTATTATAATCTTATAAGACCACATAGTATATGTGGTAAACCATTGCCAAAATGTTAAACAATGCATGACTGTAGTTATGATGTGCGCATGGTATGCTGGGTTAAAGCCAAATATTTTAACCAAATGTACATCATGTAACTTTTATAGAGCCTTGCACTCCAGTGTCACAGAATTTATACTGATATCCATTGACTAGCAAGAGTGTTTATAGATAAGTAGTGGTATCATTGTCTTTAGATAGGGTCTAGATTATTGCACTCAATTTTTCTTATTTTTATAAGTACACTGAATTTTCAATATTCTAGACAAAATATTTTGGATACCAACAAGGTCACTGGTTTGGATACCAACAAGGTTACAGTGAGTTTTAGCTGAGGCACGATCTTATCACTACAAAAAAGAAAGAAATCTTAAAAACTGAGATCTGTGCTTCTGGAATTAGTTTTATATAAATATGGAATCTTGTGTATCCCCAACACTGAAACAATTTAATCAAAATAAGAGGCTAATACATTTTTTCTCTTCTAATGATTATTCATATAACTAAGGTTAACTGGACTGTTGCAATTAATGACTCACTACTTCTTGTCTACCATCCTACTCATGCCCCAACATACATATCATAAAAATGCAAAGCCCATTCGAATATATTTTAAATGGTCAGAATGGCTCTCTTTTTGGGATTTCAGAAATTCAAGACTCCATGGAGGAAATTTTTTACATCTATGCCAGTCTATGCAATAATTGTCGCAAATTTCTGTAGAAGCTGGACTTTCTATTTATTGCTTATTAGTCAGCCAGCATATTTTGAGGAAGTCTTTGGATTTGAAATCAGCAAGGTATGTGAAAATTATCTCTATGTAACTAGTGCATACTTTTTGTACTTATGTGAATATTAAGTTTCTTTACCAAGATTTTATCTTCTAAATTTCATGAGTTATTTGTATATTCGGTCAATAAGTAACTTCTGGAAAACAAAGACTAAGCAAGATGTTTATCTACTGCCTTCAAATATCTGCTAGAATCTGCTCTTTTTTTGCAGGGAACACAGACAAAAGAGACCTACTCTCTGCCCACGTGGAGCTTACATCTCAGTTGGGGTGGGCAGCGGTGTTGCCATCTCTCTGCAATTAAACATAACTTTTTAATTCTCACCAGAGGACAAGCTTAGAGAGAGGTGTGGAGGGAGAGAATGGGGAGGGAGGGAGGGAGAGAGAGAGAGAGAGAGAGAGAGAGAGAGAGAGAGAGAGAGAGAAACATGAGAGCAAAACATCCATCTGCTGCCTCCTGCACAGAGCCCACGGTGGGCTGGGGGTGGGGGGGTTGCGCGGGGTTGAGCCTGAAACCCAGGCACTTGCCCTGACTGGGAATTGAACCACAACTTTAAAGTGCACAGGATGGCTCCCTACCAACTGAGCCACACTGGCCAGCCAGGGCAAACATAACTTCTTTTAAATATCATATCAGAGACTATGTAACAGTGAATGTAAAAGTACTTCATTAAGGTGGAATTGCTATTACCAATCTAACTCTTCTTCAATGCTCTCAGAAATTTGTCTGGCTAAAAGATTTGAGGATAACAAAAAATATTTGAAAACATGCTTACATGGTGCTTCTCCAATTTATTCATTTGTTGAACATGATATGTGAAATTTTGTGTTAGATTCAGAAATAAAAATATGTTTTCTGTCCTCAAGAATTTATAGATTGGTGGTGTAGACCAAAAAAAAAAAAGAGGAAGCTACCAATTACAGCACAGTATGCTAAATGCTATTGTATTTAGGCATATATTCATAGCTATGATAATATAATCATTTTGAGGTTTTCTATAAGGATGAAATGAAGATAATACTACTACTTTATATAAGGGTTTGAAATCTCCAAGGTCCTTTCATATTCATGAACAACCTTGTGTGATTGAAAAGAGTGTAACTATCACCATTTCTCTTGAACTGATGTAGAACCAGAAGCTAGGGCTGGCATTTAAATTGCCTGAAGCCAAGCTGGTGATAAATGACAGAATCAACTTTAAGCCCAGATCCTTTGACTTGTTTCAATTCCCTCTACTGTGCCATTCAAATTCAGGTAAACCACATATTAACTTAAGCATTTAGCAAGTATTCGTTGAATGCCAAAAAGTCAAATTCAGGTAAACCACATATTAACTTAAGCATTTAGCAAGTGTTCGTTGAATGCCATCTCTGCGCCAAGCCCTTTGCTGAGTCCTGAATACACTTGTCTGTGCTGGCAATGGACTTGCCATTTCTCTTCATGTCATTACCTCAGTCCAGCTGGGCTCACTATTCATATGATGCCTCTACTTGAAAGATTATCTGAGGCCTGGAACTGAAGGCAGCCTGAGTTAGGAGTAGCTATTCTAAGAGCCCTTTTGTCATCCCTGTTTCTAAGGAAACTGTTTCCTCCATTATTGAGAAGAATAATGCTGCTTTAGACAAGGCTCTTCTCCCTGTAGCTGATCAAACGCAGCAGAGTAGCCTTTGGGAGCTCTGAGAGGTGTTACACTTCTCAACAAAGGCTGCTGGAGGTGTGAGTCCATTTTCATAATCTAGGCCAACTATGACACTGAGAGGCTATTAATAAAGTCAGGTCTCCTGGGGGAGAGTGAAGGAACCAACTGATGTTAATGAAACTGCATGGTCATTCTGGCCCTGGAGCTCCAATTAATTGAAAATGCGTGAGTGAAAGCAATGGTATTTTACAACAACTAAATATAATAACCAGATGGGTTGATTGATTCACTTATTATATTTTAAAATTATGGATAACTTCTACACAAACAGATTGACTTGATGATTTTGATTATACCGGTAACAACAACAAAAAAAGGCTCTTGACTTCCCTAAAAAACATGTAAAGGAGGTAATGGAGGAAATAGATCATGGGCTTTGGATCTAGGCTGACATGGTTCAGGAACTAAACTCTACGATAAACTATAATAATGATAATATAAAACACTTCTATCCAAAGTGAAAGAGAGAATTAAGTAGCTTGGACATTTAACCTATTTTATTGTTATTCACCATCTTAATTAATTGTCCAAACAACCCAAGTCTTTGGTCATGGCGCCACATTATACACCTTGGAAAATAACAAACAATCTTTGTCTCAAACTTTCAGTAGTCTAATTTGAAAGACATAGTTACATCAAATAATAAACTTATCCAGCACTTGTCAGGAACTGTGCTTCAAAGTACTAGTATGCATAGTAAAAAACCTCCTTATATGTTTATATTTAAAATTTACTAAGTCCACATATGTGGTAATACAGTACATAATTAAAATGCACTTTACTTATACTTCCTGCCTCCATAATTTCTAGAGAATAGTGCCTTGCACATAATTATTGGTAAGAAACTCTGTGTTGAATTGATGCAGGCGAGTTAGATTTTTAGATTGCATAGAAACTACAGGATGTCCCAAAAAATGCATACACACTTTAATAGCTGATAGCTCAATTTTGAAAATGAAATGTATTTTAAAAAACACTGCCTTTGTAATTATTCAAAGTGTGTGTATATATTTTTGGCACACCCTATATAATTTATTGTATGACAATGTGACCAAATATTGATATTTGACATAAAAAATGCCTAAAATTTAATAATTGATCTATATTTTCTGGGCTCTTAATTTATAGAACATAAATATAAAACTCATAATACATATATTTTTTAATACTATAAACATTGTTAGACTTATTATTAATTAAAAATGAATTTAAACTACAGCCTCTTCAAGGTTTTGTCGGATGTACTATATTTTTCCTTCTGACTCTATATCCTTGTCTCTCTTCTACTCCCCACTTTTTGCTAATGATACATTTTTACAAATATATTTAAGAATATAAAATGGGCACATAAATGTGAACCACTCTGTAATATGATTCAAGGTAGCTTATTCATAAACTCAAAATTTACTGACTCATAGCACAGAAGAAAAGTTTTCTCTGGAACACAAAAAGGGATCCAAATAAAATCACTTGGCTTTTCTCATTTATTCTGTGAAAGTTACTACTTATTCTAGGAATGAGTAAGTGGTCATTTGGAGACAGAATTCTTCCTGCCTTTGCCCATGAAGAGTTTTATGATGATGTTCAAGAAAATCAAGACCATTACATTGCCCACATTACTTATGATCACGTATATTTCTCCCCTCTTACAGGTTGGCATGCTGTCTGCTGTGCCACACTTAGTAATGACAATTATTGTACCTATTGGAGGGCAGATTGCAGACTTTCTAAGAAGCAGGCAAATTCTTTCAACTACTACAGTAAGAAAGATCATGAATTGTGGTGGTAAGTACCTACATCCATGATGTTAAAAACATACTTTTAGTTCATGAAGTTCTAATCTGCATAAGAAACTTTTTCTATACATATCACATATGCCGTTACATTTGTGTCATTGTTCATTTATAAACATTTTTCTATCTTATTTTAGATTTTCATAACTCCTACTTTTAAATAACTGCATAACTAACTTGACCTTGCCACCACTGAAACTTAAGGTTGCTTTTGATGTTTTTATTCAGCACATGGAAAGTTTCAGGAATCTTTGCATATAAATTATTAGTGTTATTATTATTTTTAAGATAGACTGCCAGAAGTGGTTTGCTAGAGCATTTTTAGCTCATTGGAAAAATTTACACAAATTTCTGAAGTGTTTTCACGTATTTGTTTCTGAAGGTTTTGGCATGGAAGCAACCCTGCTCCTGGTCGTTGGCTATTCTCACACTAGAGGGGTAGCCATCTCATTCCTGGTACTTGCAGTGGGATTCAGCGGATTTGCCATATCTGGTAACATACATTTTTAAAATTTGTACTTGTGACATCTCATTTTGGCTGATCTATCCATCTATCTCCATATATTATACTTTCCTATTTAAATATTTTGAGTTAAGAACATTTACTCAGCATATTTCCACTAAAATTTATATTAAAAATAATAAAACATTTAGAAATCATTACTTAGACTTGTTACTACTCACTTTCTCCCTTCTTACTCTTTTATTTAATTCATTTATTTTTTGGTTATGAGAACATATCTCCTTCCTTCTGTGGAGTGAGCATCATATATTAAGCATAATATAAGAAAGTACACCTCATTTTATTCTCATTATATCCCTGAGCTAAATTAGCAAAAAGTAGTTATTTAGCACCTGCTGTGTACCTAGTATCTTTTAAGAAGGGTGGTGAGTATGAAAGAGAATATTTTTGTAGGCACTTCTAAGAGGCTTGGGACTCTCTGAATTAAAGATTCTACATGTATTTCAGGTTTCAATGTTAACCACCTGGATATTGCTCCAAGATATGCCAGCATCTTAATGGGCATTTCGAATGGTGTTGGCACATTGTCAGGAATGGTTTGCCCTATCATTGTGGGTGCAATGACAAAGAATAAGGTAAGATGGAACAAAAGAGATGATTAGTTGTAGAAGATTCTCTCGCATGGTTGGGGAAAGGGTTAATACATTCTCTTTGGCATTTCTTTTCTGGTCTACTCCCCACACTTCTGAGTAGGGGAGAGGATTGAGGCTCAGAAGAAAATATCCAAGAACTCTGAGTGAGCCCTCTTTCCCAACCAATAAGCAACATGCTCCTTAACACCTTGTCATATTTCTGATACTTCTGATGTAGTTAACAAATCAAACCTTCTGCTCCCAGCTTATTAAAATAGGCAAGAGAAATCTTCTGAGCTTTATTTACAAGACTCAATTCGGACCCTTCTGTAGTTATCAGGGGAAGAATATATTATCAGCTAGTTGTCCTTATGTGTAGAGCTTCAAAATTGTGGTTTACTAGAGGAAAATAAATAAAAGGAGTGAGAAAAGGATATTAAGTAAATCAATGATAAATATTTTTAAAATTAGCCGACCACAGATATATTTGGAATTATTTCAAAACATGAGATTTAAATTACTTTTAAAATAATGAAAGTTACAGTGTTATAGGAAGTTTCTGTCACAGGATTTGCTTCATATGATCAAGAAGAGGGGTTTCCCCTACAGCTAGCATTTTATGAAAAGCTCGCTGGTGGGACATTTAGAGAAGATGTCTCACCCATGGGGAGTTTGTTCTCACACGGCCACTTTTGTCCCTGCAGTCACGCGAGGAGTGGCAATATGTCTTCCTGATTGCTGCCCTCGTCCACTACGGTGGAGTTATATTTTATGGAATATTTGCCTCAGGAGAGAAGCAACCGTGGGCAGACCCTGAGGAAACCAGTGAAGAAAAATGTGGGTTTATCCATGAAGATGAACTCGATGAAGAAACAGGGGACATTACTCAAAATTATATCAATTATGGTACCACCAAGTCTTATGGTGCCACAACACAGGCCAATGGAGGTTGGCCCAATGGCTGGGAAAAGAAAGAGGAATTTGTACAAGAAGAAGGACAAGACACATACACCTATAAGGACCGAGATGAGTATTCATAACAAAACTAATCGCTGGTTTTATTTTTAGTGTCTGTGATTAACTTAATTGTGATTGCACAAAAATTTTTAAAATATGTGGTGTGAACATGTAAACATATCAACCAAGCAAGTCTTGCTGTAAAAATGAAATGAAAACAAACTCATGAAGTTACCATCAAGTGCAATCTGTAGAAGTTGTGAAATTCCATCTTTTCCATTCAGGTCATCTATTCTTGCATTTGTGCTTTCAAGGTTGACTGATCAAAAACTGTAGAAACAAGTAGTTACTCATTGGATTTATATGAGCTAAAACTTATCGCCATTTAATAAAGCACAGCTAAAACAGTTGGCACATGTCATCCTACAAAAGTTAGGAAGCCAAAGCTACTTGATCATGTCAAATGCACTTATATATTTGTTACACTGTATTGCAAGATCTCATGCAGAAGTCGTGTTAAAACAAAATAAAACACAAAAATATAATGCTGTCATATTGGCTGCAGCAGATGTTGACAACGTTTATTGGGTGTAAATCATGAACTTGGAATATCTCTCAATTAGAGAAGAGCATTGTGGGCTAGCAATGAGCAAGGCATACTAAATAATTGTAGTTATTACGTAATGTGGGCTATTTTGTTGGTTATCAAAAGGAATGTCTTGCAGTGGTTTATATGAAATGCTGGGCACAAACACATACCTGTGAAAGAGAACTTGTAAAGTGTGGGGTATGCTTCATGTTCTTCCATTTCTTTACCTGACAGTATAAAACACTTCACGTTTTAATAAATCAGACTTTCCATGTAGCATATCACATAACTTTTTTGCAAAAAAAATTAGAAAAAGACTTCAATGTATTTTTATTACAACTTTGTACAGGTTGTAACTTGAATTAGGAAAAAAAAGATGCACACACCATAAAGAATCTAATGAGAAATTTACTATGGAAATAGAGCCCTGAAAATGCAATATTAACAACAAAAGAAATAGAAAATGGTTTAGATATTCTTCTTCCTTAATAATTAAATGCTATATAAAACTTGTGCCACAGAGCTATATATAATATAAAAAGATAAATTTAATAGAGAGATTGTAAGTAGATAATTTTATTATTTAAAGTCCCATTTAAAATATATTTGTCTTACATAGGACAACAAATTATATTAAAATTATATCTATATATATCTGTATATCTTATACATATCCATACACAGAAACATAATAAACAATCTTCATACAAAAAATAGCATACACCTAATGTTGGGTTAGGGGATTGCAATTTCTACTTTCATAGAGTCATAGAATTTTAGATGGGGGCAGAGGCATTTTGCTTGTCACTTCTTAATATAACTCAACAGTAATTGCAACATTTGTGTACCAAGCAATAAGTGCAATGCATAAAATTTCCTGTCTGTATATTATCTTTATTTTGCTTGTGGTAGCTTTTTGGGTGGTTGGAATGATTCTTTTTTCTTTAAAAAAAAATAACATCAGACCTCTTTTTCATGTTCTGAAGTGATAATTATGCATTTCCAAATTCAACTCCAAATATTATTGGTGTATTTAACTGTCTATTCTGGATATTTGATCTGTTCATTGTATTGTGCTAGTGACTGGAGGCTCTGCTACTGCAAATATAAAACATAAAGTCTGTTTTAAAAATGCAAACCATATCTTTTGCTTTGTGTCTCAAAGTGGTATAATGTGGTCACAGCTTTTGTTGTATTGAATGAAAAGATATGGGCTATCATTTTGTTGCTGCAAAAAAAGTGTTAATAAAATGCTCTATTTATCCTTTTATAAAAAAGCAATACTTTAATTTGGGTTGATTTTATTTAGATTGTAGCTTTAATGTGAATTTAGCTTGTGTATGATCCAATGAAGCCAAATCCAGGCTCAAGAAGAACATCATTTTAGCCACTCGAGATTTAATGGAGAAACATGGCATTCTTTAAATTGTGTGGGATATGGTTCTGTAGAGAGAATTTTTGTTGTTGTTGTTTTGTTGTTGTTAATCCTTGCCCGAGGATATTTTTCCATTGATTTTTAGGGAGAGTGGAAGAGAGAGGGAAAGACAGAGAGAACCATCTATGTGAGAGAAACATATCAACTGGTTGCTTCCTGCACATGCCCCGACCAGAACCTGTCCCGGGGAGGAGCCTGCAACCAAGGTACATGCCCTTGACCAGAATTGAACCCAGGACCCTTCGGTCCGCAGGCCAATGCTCTATCCACTGAGCCAAACAGGCTAGGGCTCACTTTTTTCCCCACTGTGCTATTGAGTGACAGCTGCCACTTGCACAATCCCTGGACAAGGATGCAATAAAGAGTTTTCTTTCAGCACCAGTATTTTCACTTTTTAATCACTTTATTAATCTTCTGATTATAAAGGTAGTATGGGGTAAGAGGGGACCTTTGTTAGGTAGAGTATTAAAAATAAAAAAAATTTAAGATAATCAATAATCTTGCTATCCGGACATAATCAGTGTTAAAACCATATATACAGAATGTTTTCTATAAAAATCACATATACAGAAAACTCACATATATTTTGTAATCTGCAAATTTGAACTCATACTTGCTCTATTATTGCAATCTACTTTTTCCATTTGACATCTCAGCATGTGAATATTTCTATTTGAGTAACAGAGTTCTGTAGTCTAATATTACATACCATGAGCGATATTTAAGGTATTTATTTATCCAATACCTTACTTATGAATATTTCTTCTTTTCTCCTTTTCTTTCTGCATGGGGGGATGCAAAGTACGTTTAACATTTATAACCATGATGGATATTTAAGTTACTATCTATAGTTTACTATTCCTGTGTTTGTCTATAGAGAGTACTACCGGTTATAGGCTTTCCTGGGATTCATTTACTAATTCACTTCTTCACTCAATAGTACAGGTGTTTATTAAGTACTTATTCTGTGAAAGAAGTTCCTGGGCATATAGTGGTGAGAAAACAGATCCAGTCTCTACCATCGTGGACCTTAAAGCCAGTCTCCTCCCTGAGGTGTTTGCAGCACGTCCAGCTGCCCAGTCAGGCCACAGAGATGTGACCAAGAGACTCTTCTTGGACATGCAGCCCTTGCTAACCTTCCTGAGGAAGGATTTTCCTGAAGCCCCTAAACTCCCAAAGCGGGGCTGCTATCGAGGTGCTCCCTTGTCATTTTAAAAATAGTTTTAGGTGACAATGCTTTTCTCAGCCTCAGACATCCCCATGCTGCAGGGAAGCTAGGCCTTGAGGGGAGATCAGCATCAGCTTTCTCCAGTGCCTGAATCTGCAGGAGGGGAGATGGATGGGCTGAACTTATTAAGCACATTTTCCATCCAGTGCTTCAAATTGCTTTTGTTTCTGTTTCTCCCCTGGATTTCTAATAATCTATCCATTTTCCTCCCCCCCCCGCCCCCTTTATGCACATGCTGCCTCCATCGGCTTTAATAACAAATAGTGGTTGTTGATATTTCATTCTATTATAGTGATACAATGATCAGGGTGAGGGTTTTTTATTATTATTTTTCTCTCTATTCTCATGCAAGACCTCAAAATTGAATTGTCATTCAGCTACTATCAAAAATACTCTATGATGTAGGTTGATCTACACTATTCAGTTCCTTAAAATGCTCAAGCTTCTCTATGCTCTCCCCTCTTCATACACCCTCATTATAGCCAGGCACCTAAAAGCTGCATAATCTGGATATATTACCCTGTCCCTCATCCAAATTCAGCAGCTCTTGTTGAATGAACACCTC
This sequence comes from Myotis lucifugus, assembly GCF_000147115.1. Classification (NCBI taxonomy): domain Eukaryota; kingdom Metazoa; phylum Chordata; class Mammalia; order Chiroptera; family Vespertilionidae; genus Myotis; species Myotis lucifugus. The sequence continues at coordinate 1,749,827 of NW_005871191.1, read as the reverse complement.
CTCGGCTTTCACCAAGAACAGGCAAAAGGAAGAGACCTCTGTACTTTTGTTAAATCACGTCTGAGGACCTGTTTTATTGCTCTGCTCAGTATGCAGAAGATGAAGATGCTTGCAGTTCTAGGAGCTGGAGGGATGCTGTCCTGATGCATTACAGCACTGTCAGTAATTAGGTATGAAAGGGCACGCGGCCACCGCATCTCCTTTGTCTCCATAAGAAGCTTTAGAGACGCACTTTTTGGCTCAATTGCAGTTTTTCTCTCCCTTCCTCAGTTTTATTTAGTTTCTGTTTTTTCATTGTTTGTTTAGTTGTTATTTACTTGACTTTATTTTAAAAGAGGCAGTGAATGAGGGATCCAATAATAATAATGATAGTAATTATTCATATGTGGTATATGAAACACCAGAAACTGTTCTCAGGGTTACTTTTTTAAAATATATTTTTATTGATTTCAGAGAGGAAGGGAAAGGGAGAGGGAGATAGAAACATCAATGATGAGAGAGAATCATGGATTGGCTGCCTCCTGTATGCCCCCTACTGGGGGTTGAGCTGCAACCCCAGCATGTGCCCTTACTGGAACCAAACCCGGGACCCTTCAGTCCACAGGTCGATGCTCTATTCATTGAGCCAGAACAGCTAGGGGCTGATCTCAGGATTATTTATATTTATATTTATATTTATATTTATATTTATATTTATAATAATTTAATCTTTAAAATATTTAAAAAACAAATCTTTGTGTTAGGTACTATTATTAACTCCATTGTATAAATGAAGGCACTGAAGCACTGGGAAGTTAAGTATCTATCCAACGTCACACAGCTAATGGAGTAAATTTCGAATGTGAAAACAAGCCCTCTGTCTCCAGACCTTGTACTTTTCATCACTGTTGCTAAGTAGCTGTGTGACTTTGGTAAGTTAATTTCTCTGAGGCTCAGTTTTTTCATCTATAATATGGCACTCTAATATCAAGCTGTTTTTGCAATGAAATAAAATAACATATCAAGTAGTTAGCTCAGCACCCTGCACATTAGTAAGAGTTCAACAAATCTGACTTCCCCTCCCCCCTTTTCCATAATGCTAAGTAAATATAAGGTATTAACTCAATTATAATTTCAATGTCAGATTCATCACAATGGGCCATTTTGGAAACTATCTTGAGATATTTATATTCTTATAAAAAATTACTCATGTTGTTTACCTAACTTATTTTTCCAATTGTATTTTATAGATTTTATGTGGCACAGAATAATAGGTACTAACTATAGGGTGCTCTATATACAATATAATACATAATTCTAAAAATGTGAGCATAAAGACATGAATTGGAAGGATACACACAAAAGTATTCATAGTGGTTGCATCTCGAGAGGAAAAAAGAATGAACTTGGGAAAAGCATTAAAGAAGTTTCAAAATTATTATTTTTAATTTTGAATATGAAGCAAATATGAGAAAATAATATTGGCTTATTCTTAGAATTCATATATGACTTTTTGTTATATTTTTATGGTACTTTTCTCTATTGTAAAATGGAAAAGCAAGCAAAAATCAGAGAAAATATTTTCCTCAGTGAACACAAGTCTTATTTCTCTCCAGTTTTTTTTTTTTTAATATTTGGGCTACCGCTGAAGATAATATCATGATCTTCAAGCATATTTGACAGTTTTCAGAAGCTATATAATTTAATGCAACCGCTTTGGGAGAATGTTTTTATTTCACAAAGTCAAGGTAAGGGTAGAATTTTTCACATTTATGAGCAGGGTTATGAATCCAAATGAAGTTCTTCTGCACAGAGCCAACAAAAGTCTGCATGAGAATAAATGTCACCGGTGAAAGCCGTCGTTCTGACAGATCTTGTCAGAGTCTACTGCACTGTTTCTCAAAGATTTTAAACAGGGGGTGTTAGGGACATGTCTCTGCCCATGAATGTAGTGTGGGAATTAGTATGTCATCATTAGTCTAAAGCAGTGGCTCTCAAACTTCCTAATGCCGTGACCCTTTAATACAGTTCCTCATGTTGTGGTGACCCTCAATTTCATTGTTACAAATTAAACATAATTAAAGCATAGTGATTAACAAAAACAATATGTAATTATATATGTGTTTTCCGATGGTCTTAGGCGACCCCGGGGTCTCGACCCACAGGTTGAGAACCGCTGGTCTAAAGGAACATTAACTCTTTCAATTCCAGTTGCAGTGGGATAGCAGAAAAAGTATAATTGTTTGGGTTCAAGCCCTAGATCTGCCACTGCCCTTTATATAATCTAAGGTGAGTCACGTTAGCTCTCTGGGCTTCAGCTTCCCACCTGGAAAATAAAGGAGTTGGTTAGCTTTGATCATTTCTAAAGATCCTCCCAGCTCTGAAGCTCTGATATTTTCTGACTTTGTTCTTGCTGACAAATAGCTGAGTTCCTCAAGTCAACTTGAAAAAGTATTATAGTTGTTCTCAGAATTCCACTAAATATAAGACTAAATGCTTACTTTCTGCCTACATTCCTATTGACTTGAATTAGGAATGGAGCTAACAGTACGGCCAAAATGGGAGGCTTCTCTCATCTTGGTGGTCTTCTTTCTGTGATGCTCCTTTCTTCCTGACTCATAGGGAACACCTTGCACATTCTTACAGAACTTGGGACTTGAGGATATCATGGGATCATTCATTAACCAAACACCCTGCAATGAGTTGAAATCCTTATGTGAAAGCATGAATCTAAGTTTTAATAACAGGTCACACTCAACTTTTACTATTTTAATGGGATATATTATAAAGTCTTGGCATTGAAAATGATGGAAATGCTTGCTTAAACCCACTCATTTTAGATGAGGAAGCTGTAGCTAGAAAAGTGAAGTGGCTGGTTAAAGTTTACCCAACGAGTTAGTAATGGAGGGGTAGCGTGAAATTACTTCTAGAGCAGCATTTCTCAACCTGTGGGTCGCGACCCCTTTGGGGGTCGAATGACCCTTTCACAGGGGTCGCCTAAGACCATTGGAAAACACATATATAATTACATATTGTTTTTTGTGATTAATCACTATGCTTTAATTATGTTCAATTTGTAACAATGAAATTGGGGGTCACCACAACATGAGGAACTGTATTAAAGGGTCGCAGCATTAGGAAGGTTGAGAACCACTGTTCTAGAGATTTACAACGGTGCTTTTGAGGTAATTGAGAACCACTCTTTCGTTAAGTTAGAGAGTTTCTCAAGCAATAAGTATTTATTGAGAATGTTCTATGTGGCAGGTACTAGGAATACAATGGGGGAAAAAGACTAAATTCTATGCTTTTATAGAACTCTAATATAGTGGGAGTGACAGTGAAGAAATGAACAGAAAAATCAATTACAGTTGTGATAGATGCTTTGAAAGAGAAGTATAGGTGCTTTGATAATTTCAAATGGGGAACTTGACCTAGTCTATGGATTGAGGAAAACTTCCTCTGGGATGTGACATATAATGTGAGATCTCAAAGGTGAGTGTGAGTTAGTCTGGCAGAGCATGACAGGAAGAAAGTTTCAGAAAGAGAAAATGGTATTTGCCAAGACCCCACGCTAGAAAGAACTTGGTAAGTACTTTAATATTAATGCTACTCAAACGTTAGTGGGTATACATATAGAAAAAGTGGGATTTATTAATTATGTGGAAATGCTAATCAGCTAAGCCTAAATCTAGCATACTAAGGCATCTTTCCAAGAGCTATAATATTTGCTCATCATTACTACATTCAACATCTATTAAACTGTGTGCAGGCCTATAACTGTACTGTGTAAATACAAAAATAAATTAGGCATGGTCTCTGCTCTTGAGAAACTTGTAGTTTCAAAAAATATGAATATAAATAAAAATAAGTATAGAAAGTCATCCAAGCAAAAAAAAAAAAAAGAAATTCTCTCATTCGGGCAGCAAAGTCTGCATATCAACATGTATTCAAGCTCATTCCTTTTGTAAATACACCATTTTATAGTTTTCAGAACACTTTTACATGTCATTTACCACAATTTTCAATTAGGCATTTATTTGTTTGCTTGTGACTTTAACCTTAAAATATTTTTTTCTTCAATTAATCCATAAATGCCATGGCCATATCTTTTTTCATAATGCATCCACAACTAAACACAAATTAGAAACTCAACAAATAATGAATGGAAGAATGCATGGCATATTTGCTATGCAAGCAAAATGATATTATCCTCCATATTAAATTATTTCTTCTTTTCAGAAGGGAAGTCAGAGAAAGATAGAGAGAAAGCATTGAACTAGACTTTGAAAGTGAAATAGATATTTGCCCACCTTATAAGTAGAGGAAAGACATAGAGGCAGAAGCTACATCATTAGCAGATCATGAAGGAGTAGCTATCATGGTGAGTTTGGAGGTGTGAACAGGTGGTGTGGTGAACTATCAAGTGTACTTAGGAGCATATATGAGCCTACATGGGACAATTAAGCTGACTGTGCAGTGCATTAAATGCCAGACCAAAGTGTTCAGATGCTATCGTATAATTAAAGGCATTTTAGTGGGGCCTGAGATTATTAGATTTATCTTGCAAAATGTTGCAAGGAGTGGGGAGAGAGTGGGAGCTGATTCTGTACACCAGTGCCATGGAAGAGTTGGGTGGGAGAGGGGTGGTTGCCCTGGGGACAATGATGTTTTCCAGATGTCAAGACAAGGGCCTGGCATATTCCTTCCTTCCATATCTACCTATTTCCAACTCAAACCCAAGAGCAGATGTGGATAATCAAAATATATTCACAAGGACATGATTCATGCTTTCTGCCCCTTGCATAATCATTCCAAGGTAGAGTGATCTATTTGTCTCTGGCTTCCAAAACTACTCAGAAAGAACTACAGGCAATATTTATGAGATAACATTTTTTTCTCTTCTTTTTCAAAATACTGTCTGAAATTCAAGGTTATACACAAGGAGAAGACAAAGTGTCTCAATCTTTTACTTTATTTTCTTTCTCATATCTAGGGACAGATTTATGCCAGAGGTATACCCAACCAAGTTAGTCTCTTTCCTCAAGGAAATCGATGCCCTCAACCCAGGGAACCATAGACTCTTAATGGTGGATTCAACTTAAGCTCTGACCATATCCCCATCATTTTTTGTGTGTTTTTTCATTGTATTTCTTTCTCCTTTCTGGACAGACATGGTTCTTTATGATGTGCCTGGAAACATAAATAAACCCTTGATGTATCACTAGAGGGTTGTCACTATCAAAATCGTGCTTCGTCAGTAATGGTGGACATTATAGTTGCCTGTATTAAGGGTTTATTTTTCAAAACATAGAAAGGGCTGGGTAATCCAAAACACCTCCCTCACTAGGGGTTGCCAAGTCCTCTGAGATGAGCATTGGATTTGGCTTTACTTTACACTTCTAACCACTTGGAGCTCAGTATCCTCATCTGCAAAACAGGCATAACAATGCATAGCTCTGTGAACTGTGGTAAACATCAAGGAAGATAACTTGATTTGCAAGCTTGGTAGATCTTTATAAGGTGCCAAACAAATGCAGAGATTTTTAGTTTACCATTTGGGTGAAGGTAGCAGCTCTTTGCAAGAGGCTCCCAGTAAAAGGAAAGTATTTAACTGGATGTAAACATATTAGACCATTAGTAACTATGATAAATTACAGGTTTGATAAATGCCTGCAGACATCCTCCCTTATTTGATCCTCACTCTAGTGCTGTGACATAGAATGGAGAAGGGTCCTTATTCCCATTTTTTCAAATAAAACAAAACAGAAAAAAGAGACTTAGTGATAGTCTTTGATCTGTCCAATTTGGGGCTAGAACCCAGAACTAGTGCTAATTTAGATATACCACAGTACTCATTCTTGGATAGGATAAACCCAAGGGAAATAAGTCCTAAGACAGGTGGTCACTGGACAGAGCTGCTCTTCAGGAACGGTGGGTTTCATAGGGGCACCCCTGGGTGGATGTGGGCAGGAGCAGCCACATGACTTCATGGAAGCCCTCTGTGGGGTGAGGAGAGAGGGAGCACTGAGAAGGAAGGGGATGTGACTAAAAGGCTGGTATGTCATTCTTTTCTCTGCTCACTGGCAGCAAGATACTTTTATTTCCATGCAGTCCTTATTTTTAGTGTCTTATTCTTTGTGCCTAAATTTGTGCTCCCAATGCCCAGCCAACATGGCTCAGTGGTTGAGCATCTACCTATGAACCAGGAGGTCATGGTTTGATTCTCTGTCACAGCACATGCCAGGGTTGTGGGCTCGATCCCCAGTGGAGGGCATGTAGGAGGCACCTGATCAATGAATCTCTTTCATCCTTGATGTTCCCTTCTCTCTCTCCCTCTCCTCTCCTCTCTGAAATCAATAAAAATATACTCTAAAAATTAAAAATTGTACTCCCCAGCAAACTCACCGAAGGTAGGAATCACGTCCTATTTATCTTCATACGTTCATACAGAACCCAAACTATACTTCTCACATAATAAATACAGAATCAAGTGGAGGGGAATTCAGAACACCTCTGTATGAGTTTCCTAGGACTATCATAATAAAGTATCATAAACTGGGTGGTGTAGAACAACAAAGTATATTGTCTCACAGTTCTGGAGATCAGAAGTCTGAAATCAAGGTGTGGACTAGGTCATACTCTTGCTGAAGGCACTCAGGAATGATCTGTTCCAGGCCTCTCTCCTAGGTTTGGGTAGCTCCTTGGTTTATGGAAGCATAACTCCAATCTCCACATGGCATTCTTCTCTCTGGTGTGCATGTCTGTCTCTTTACATTATATTCTTTTTATAAAGATACTAGTTATATTGGCTTAGGGACAAGTCGAGTATGACCTTATCTTAACTTTACATCAGCAATGACCCTATTTCCAAATAAGGTCACATTCTGAAGTATTTCGGGTTAGAACTTCTACATATAAATTGATGGGGGGCACACAATACAACTCATGACAACCTCCCTCTGGTCTTAACTGTTTAAGAGCTTGTGCGATTAGTGACTAGAAAGCAACTATTCAATGTCTCGATTTCTCCCCTTTACTGTGGGTATTAAGACTCTTGCAAATGGTTGTTCCACTTAACTTGCATTCTGGACAACAAGGAAGACATCACAGAAATGCTGTGCGGCCATCCTGCTGACAAGGAGTCAGTCTGACAAGACACGCTGTCGATCCCCTCAAGAATCAGATGGCAGAAGTCCTAGATCAAAGGGCAAGAAATAAAATGAGCACCAGAGACAAGGGCATAACACAAGTGTATTTGGATGTGTGCCTGGTATCCCAAATCATTCATGAGTCTGACTTCTTCCATGTGATGGTTTGTGTCTTAGTCTGTGCTTATCATCACTCAGAAAATTCAGTGAAGCGATTCCATATAATGACAACTCAGTCACTGCAGGAGGTAGAGCTATTCTTTAGAGTAGGTATTTATTTAAGAATCAACAATGGTATATATTTCAATGTGAGATCTTCAAAGTGTATGAAACTGGTAAGTTGCCCGAAAGTCAATAAAACAGAACCCCTCTAAGTCATTCTGCTTCTGAGTTCTAATGAGGTCACACAGCAGTTAAACCTAGTCTACTCCTGACTCAATGCTGAACTTTCATTTCGGGGGGCTTCCCTTGGGCTGTAACATCCATCTGAGTCACTGACTGGGCTTCTGTTGCATTTGGTGCAAAAGAACTGATCTACCCAATGTTAATCAAAGTTTTAGCTCAAACCCTTCCTGCTCTCACCATGCTGGCCTGACTGGGCATCGCTTACCCATTGCTCACCCTCTACATATGGGCTGCTCTTGGCCAATGAATTATTATGAGGCCAATGAAATTTGAAAGGGACACCTTTTGCTTTGGTTTCCTGGTGTCAGGGTACATTGCTTGGCATGCAGAAGTCTGGCTGGGTGTCAACCATAATGGCCTGTCCCTTTGTTCCAGTTGCCACTCTAGTCTTTCCTTTACTTATAGCACAGCTCAAGGCAAACTGAAGAGTTTACAAAGGTTCATCAGAGAAAGGACCCAGGATTATAGAAGAGTTTCATACAATTTTTCAACTGGAATTAGAAACTCAAAGGCTTATAAGGACCAAGCGTATATGCAAATGAAGGAGGAAGGCTAGTGGGGATATGCTGACAGGGAAAACCCACCACAACCAGCTGAAAAGGGGCAGCAGCTCCTTGGTTGCAGTTGACTGTAGCTATGTGGACATAATGTCACTATTTTTCAAGAGAGGTTAAAAATCCAGGTATTTCTGTGACATCTCACAACTGGTTTTTTTTGTGTGTGTTTTTTTGTCAGCAAATATAAGGGCAACTTAACAATGTGAGCTAAACAAAATATCTCCAGGCCAATTTGGCCCTGAGGCTCACACTTGACAACCTGTGGGCTGGCAATTTTAGGGGCTATATGGCTTGGGAATTCCTTAGGCATCTCTTACAGGATGTCCCACATTCATTTCAGGTCTGATTTCCTGGAAAGACCTAGGGATAACTTCCTGCCCTGCTCTTAGCCTTTTTTCCCATGGTAGAGGTCACCTTTCCCTTTAACCTTCAGCTATGCTCAAAAACAACTACCCACTTCAGACGCCAGACTTGAGAGTAAGAAGTTAGGAGAGAGAAAGCATTTTCCTCCTCATGCGAGTGTAAAGTCGGCCTTCCATTCAGTCAACAAATATTGATTGTGACCACACATCAACAGGTGCTTTTCCAAGTATATGTATGTATGTCATGGAGTTTATTACATGTCCAGGAGACAGATTTTTTAAAAATAAATAAGTAAAAAAGATAAAACTGAAGTTCATAGATGCAGACAACAGTATGGAGGTTACCAGAGGGAAGAGGGGTGGGGGGAGGTAGCAAAGGGTAAAGGGGGCCAACTATATGGTGACAGAAGATTATTTGACTTTGGGTGGTGGGCACACAATGCAATATAGAGATCATATACCCTAGTAACGTACACCTAAAACCTATATAATCTTATTAACCAATGCCACCCCTATACATTTAATTAAAAGTACATTTAAAAAATTAAAAACACCTTATATTTTTAATGAAAATTAATATAATGAAAAAAGTATTTAAAAAAGACAATTTCAGAATGGTATATGTTAGAGAAAAAATAAAAGAGGGTAATGAGATAGAGAAGATTAAGAAGAGAGGGTTGTTCTTCCTTAGATTGGGTTGTGAAGAATGCCTCTCTGAGAAGGAATCTTAAGTAGGGGGTGGTATTTGATCTTGGCCCTGGAAGTATGAAACAGCTGTTCATGAAACTATCTGGAAGAAGAGTACTTCAGGCAGAAGGGAGGGCAAGTGTCCATCTCCATCATGGGATGAGCTTGGCCAGTGCTTCTGGGGCTCAGTGGGAATGTGGAGCCTGGGATGAAACGCAGCTGGAGAAGCAGATGGGAATCAGGATGTGTATGCATGTTAGGGTAAGTGCCAAGGGAAACTCATCATAAGGTTTTCAGTGGGAAGTGATATGATCTGGTTTAAATTTCAGAATAAGATATGAGGCTCCCTTGTGGAGGATAAATTTTGGGGGAAGCATGAACAGAAGCAAGGTTACTGCAGTGTGCAGTTGGCAGATAATGGGGCTTGGACTTGAAGACAGTAACCATAGTAAAGATGAGAAGCTGTTAAAGTTTCAGAATATTCTGAAGGAAATGCTAATGGATTTCTCAATGAATATTGGATGATGAGGTGAGGGAGAAAGAGGAATCTTGATTAAACTTCTCATGATAATATTGGTGAAGAATTTTATACTCTACACCTGAACCTGAAGAGAAATCTAATTAGCTCCAAAAGCTGATATGGCCCTAGCTGGTTTGGCTCAGTGGATAGAGCATCAGCCTGCATACTGAAGGGTCCTGGGTTCTATTCTGGTCAAGGGCACATCCTTGGTTTGTGGGCTCAATCCCCAATGGGGTGCATGCAGGAAGCAGCCAATCAATGATTCTCTCTCATCATTGATGTTTCTATCTCTCCCTCTCTGAAATCAATAAAAATATATATTTTTAAAATCTGATATGCATTTTGGAAGAATGGGGAGCAGAAGGGATATCAGGAAACTGCCAACCATTCAGGTTTTTACGTCTAGGAGATTCAGAGAAACAAACAGATAATATAAAAAGTAGCCAAGAAATGTAAAACAAGAAAAATATCCTGACGGTAAGACTGCTGCTTCCCAGGCTCTGTGGCCTTGATACCCTGGTAAGATGCAGACCCCGCAGGCCAGACTGCCCAATAAATGACAGATAGGGCTTATGAGGAGGGCTCAGGTCCTTTTCAGGCAGGTCTTTTCCTAGATAGTAAGAAAGACATCTTTGGAGGGACTGTGCTTTGGACCTGCCCTTTCCAGTCCTACAAATATGGTCATTTATAGAAATTAGATTGCTTTCCTCCTTATATTCATCAACCCTGACTATCCCCCGCTGATCCAAAGGTCTCCCCGCTGGGTCTGCTATTTCTCTTTGCTTCAAATCCCTACTCCTTTCCCTTGCCATTTCTCCTCTGTTCCACTTACAATTTATCTTGGTCTGACCTTTTGATAAGCTTAAGAACCACAGCAATATGTGCTCTTTAAATACTAGAAAAGACTGTATATTTAAAGGAAAGGCTTGATGAAGACAGTTTAAAGTTCTGCCATTTTCCAAACCCACTTGATGTGAATGGCATTGTCTATAAAATCATGATCAAGAGAACTTTCACAATTAGTCCTTTGGGCCACAAGGCACTTTTGCTTTTCTTTGCAAAAACAATTGAAATAAAGGAGAGAAATCCAGGTCTCATTGACACAGAAAATATTTTCTTGCTAACAATTTCCACAAATTTTTTTATCAGGATGAACTGGTAATTGATATTAAAATCTATGTATTAAACATACATGTGCCAGTTATAAGGACCATGAGACAACCCAGAAGTGCACCATATCTCATGTTAAGCAGATATACATGTGCTCCTTTAACTAACTCAGCCACTTAAAAACTACAGAACTTGTGCAAAACACCTCTTTGGGGCCTCAAAAACTTCATCTATGAAGTAGGATGATAGTGGTTATAAAGATTAAATGTGAGAGACTGCATTAAGGATTTAGGGCAAAGACTGTTATATAGTTAAGTACTCAGTAAACAAAGGTTATCAGTAAAACAAACAAACAAACAGTGCTATGACTTGGAAATTTAGTGATAAGTGACAAGTTCTTGGGGGTCTTTGATGGGCCCATATAAAGAAGATTAAAAAACATAATGGAGTGTAAAAGTCCAGTTATTAAACTATCACTTGGGCTGATTAAGGACCACTTATGTGACTTCAGAGAAATGGAAACATCTTTGTTGGAGTGTAAAGTTATTGAAGAATACGTGTTTATCCACGAGAAATTTTGATTGATATATTCAGTTAATTATATTTTCCAAAAATTAAAACACACACAAAACAACCATAGGGCAGAGTATTAGAATAAATTACTTAAGATGGCATTTCAAGTTTTATCAGTTAATAAAATCTGAATAAGGTTTGAGAGTAAGTTTTGAGAAAGAGAAACAGGATGTTAGGCACACAATGAGAAGGTGGTGAAGTCTGAGCTCCCAGGACTTTGTCAAACTCACAATGTTCCTGAGGGCCGCACCTGAGCCTGGATATAACAGTTTTCTTTGATTTCTTGTCTTTGCCTTTCTATAAGACTTTAGGTCAGCTGACAGTGTTAGTGGTAATAAAATTCAACAATATGCCTATTCTTTGGATTTATGGGGAACATATTTAATAACACAGAAATTTTACAAATCATATGTATTGCACACAGTGATATGAGATAAAATCAATATTTAAGCACCTGAGCATTTTTAATGTTCAGAATGGTGTTTCTGATGAGCACAATGATGCCTACATGATATATTGGGGTTTAATCTCTTAAGAAGTTAGGGCTAACCATGGAGATGCTTACTATTTGGCTTTGTTATCAATGGACAGTATTTCCTGATCATCAAATAAGCAGTTTAAACTTTAAGCATATCCCCCATAATGTGGAAAAGCAAATTAACATTTGCTTTTATTTAAGCTATAATTTCCAGATGTTTCTATTCATTGCTTTAAATATATGAGTATATTTAAAATGTATGTTTATGTTTGTATATACATAGCCAGGTTTGTATCTGGAACCAGCACAAACAAAATAAATGAAAAGGGTTTATTACAGGGTTTATTTGCAAAGTATGGTCTTGGTTAAAGGAAACCACCAAGGTATTTTGAAGCACTCCTAAGTTAGCCTTCTTTTAATTAAAATTCACCCCGACCACAGGACCTTCAGAAAGAGAGCATTTGAGTGGCCCTATTTGAACCACTTGACTACCTCATTGGACAGAATCTAATGGGCCAGACTAGATACTCGGTTGGGGGAAAACCAAACATAGGATTCATTCTCTCTATCTTTGTCTTATTATTTCCCTCTCTCTTTTTGTTTATCTCACTCCTGAATTTAATACAGAGGTTTAGTCGTTTACGTGGGGATAGACACTAATATTAAAAGGTCACTGAGAGGTATGGCTATAGTTTTTGCCATCCCTAAACAGAAAACAAAAGACTTACAGAGGGAGCAGGTCCTCAAAAAAGATAAAAGAACAGATGCCCAGAGAGAATCTGAAATCACAGAATATTTGGGCCCAATGGGAGAGGGACAGTGTAAAAAAGAGTCTTACCACATTTTTATGTTGGACGACTGCCAACTTTCAAGCATCCCCCTCTTTTCTCCTCTGCCCCACATCTAGGAACACTGGTAAGAGAGCCCAGTGCTCCCTCCCTTCATACTAGTGGAAAGTCTCAACTATGCAAGACCCAATTTGAGACCCCTCACTAGCTCCACCCCTTAACTGCTGTAAGCCTCAAAGCCACTTGCCTGTCCCTGCTCTCTCAAGCCATTTTTGGAACTGCTTGAGACCCTGCCCTCCTCTCCCCAGAAAGCTTTATTATGTGAACAATAAATCTTTTTATAGTCTCTTGGAGTGTGTGATATTATCACTTTCAACACCTGAACTAAATTTGAGACAGGGAATCTATTCTCTTTCTGTGCCACAACCACAAGAGAAAAAGATAGAGAGGGGTTTCTGACATTTTAGTCAAGCTAGGACATATTTTCTTCATTTTTTTCTCCTTAGGTGGTTATGAGATTGCTTCCCTTTAACCTTATTCTAAACTCTACTGTACCTAGATTCGCTGTAATGGCTCTCTGTTCTTGGAAATCAAGTGATCTCTGCGTATGACCCCTGATGACCCCGCATTTACTGCAGCCCACAGACCTTGTGAAGCATTGATGCCTCTTCCTACAGCTGATAAATGTTGTTGGGTGATTTAATTAGATTGAGTTTTGGTTCTGCTATGCCCACAAAATGGCCGTTCCTTGCAAACAAAAACATTATTTTTGGCTACGTGAAAATAATAATTGCCCCGACTATAGATAAAGCTGTCACAGGAAGTAGCTGACTCATAAGTACGCAGAGCAAAGGTGTGAAAGATGTAGAGACTATGTCACTGGGACTGAAATGGTGTAGGCCTCCAGGGGAACCGTGGTAGAGTCATTCTTTTTGGCTGTCAGGGTCGTTGTTAATTTTGTCTGCAATTGCCAGCAAAGTGCAGGAAGATGTATGGGAATGAATTATTGATTTCCACTTGCATTCTGATTGGAGGTTTGCAGCTTATTTCCAAGTAACTCTTTTCATCTTCATGGCAATAAAGACAAACATCCATCTAATTTATCTCTGTGAGTTAGCACCTTTCATGATAAACTGTATTTGTGAAACAACTAATCCTTTCCTTGTTGTAATCAGCAAACGAGCTACAGCTGAACAGATTCTTGCATCTCACCAAAATTTAGAAATAGCAACTTTCAGTAAAAAAAAAGAAAGATTCATGGCAGGGGAACACATCTTGTGGAAGGTTTTAAATACAATAAGTCTTCCGGGCTTGAGAACCATAAAGCTCCTGTTTAAAATAGTTTTGACAGTGATTGAGGAATATGTTCTTGCCCTCAAATTCTGTTCCTTATGTTGCGAGAGCTTTTGTTTACGGATGTCAACCTCCGTGCTTCTGCGGCTGCTTCCATCCTCCCACCCCCCAGCCTGCAGGAAGGAAGGCGGCGTCTCACGCGTTCCGAGCTAAGCTGCACTGTTCTGAGAGCCTCACACTCCGTATCTTTTTGTTTGCTCCATCCTCTGTAGCGCTGAAGAACTCTCATCCCCTTCCTTCCATTCGCTTAGGAGACAATGCTTTCAAAGGACAACTTGGATCACTGTGGGCCACAAAGTAGCTGTTGGAAACCTTTGGTCCCAACCTGCATGAGGATTTGATCTTTCACTATTTTATTTAATGAGAATGGTGACAGACTCACAGCTTCAGCACAGTTCACCTTTACAAAATAGACACACTTTACCAAAAGTCCTAATAATTCAAAAACGTTCTGGTATGGTCTCCACAAAAAGACACACTGTGTTCTCCATCAAACTGAGAAGTGAGGCTCACAAAGTCCAACACACACACACATCTGATAGTTCATTTTAGCATCCATTCCAATGGCTCTTCCTATGCATGAGAACATCTCTGGGGAGAAAAGTTTAATTAGGTGCAGACTATGCTCAATAAAATTTTATCTTCTTGAACATTATTCTTTCAACTTTATTATGATTGATTTAATTTTGAAGAATCTTTCATAATATTGTAATTTTAGATTTTATTTATTTTATCCAAAGTATACATTCTCTCACTGTGTGTGCACTATATTGATACATATATTTCCTTACACGTCAAGAAAAAAATATATAAAAACCAGGTAATGTTTTATATTGTGGAGTAAAAGTTAATGAAAAACAATAGCTTCTATTCCTGGAGATTAAAGGACAGTATGACTTAATTTAAACCAGAAGTCTTATAAACATTACTAGCCCAAGACATTTTTTCCAAGCTGTAGAACTGTCATGAGATGACTCGGAGTGTTTAAATTGTCTTCATTTGTTATTTCACTCTCACCCTCCAATTAAAGCAGAGTGCAAAGCTGCAGGGGATTGGGGTGAGGGTTCAGGGGAACAGAAGAGGGGACAGCTATGCCAAAGGAAGATTGCAGTATTATATAAGATAGGAGCATCAGGCCCAGGAAAAGATTGATGGATGAGCTGATCTGTATAAGAAAGTGGGTGATACCTTTAGTATGAATTTGGAGACACAGAAAACTCCCTCCTCATTCTCCTCCAAATATTCATTCAATTCAAAATATACATATAAAGGCCTTCTTTATGCTTGGGGCTGAGTCTGATATGAGATACAAAGATGGAAAAAAGACCCTTATCTTTAGATGGTTTATAGTGTAGTGGAGTACACAGAAGAGAAGGCATTCAGGGTTCAAAGTGATATGTGTTATGAGAAGGGGAAGCCCAGAAGCTATGGAGCATGGAATGGAAACCTTCACCCAGTCCATGGAGCCAAGGAAAGCTTCCCGAAGGAATGAGAGGCTGGCACCTTGTGCCGAGCCGGCACAGCCATGGGTGAACCTGCAGTTCCCCCCGAACTCAGGCCCCTGTTCCCCATACTCAGCCCCAGGTTGGACGCTATATGTGCCGAGCTGGCACAGCCAAGTTCGGTGAGCCTGAGAGGGGGCGGTGAAGGTTTAAGAAAAGACAGACAAGAGAATAAAGCTGGGCGCTAGATGGGATGCTGCCCTCTCTGATGGAGAGACAGTGCCACGGCCCGTAAGCCGAGTCTTTATTTTATAGCCAGATTCAACAAGGCAAAGTAAGGGCGTGGTCACGACATTCTCGCAGGGTTCGAATCTACTCAATTACATGCACCTGATCAAGCTTTGTTTATTTGCTGCACCTCCCGCAGCCCACATCACTCAGCCAAGTGGGGCTACAGGTTCAGACCATAAGGTCAAGCTTACAACTATAGCCTTTGGCTATAACTGTGCTGGGACTTGCACGTGGCTTTGCCACGAGAGGATCGTGTCCTCTCATTAGTCCCAGGCTTGAACCTGTCCAAATGCTGTAGCCGCTCTCCACAGCACCTGAAGGACCAACATAAGTTAGGTGAAGGGAGAGAGAACAGCAAGAAAAGGCAAGAACCTGATGGGTGCAAAGGAGAGTCAGGAATGAAAGCTTGGAGGCAGAGGGCTCACATTCTATCTTGGTACAGTGGGGCCTTGACTTACGAGTTTAATTCGTTCTGAGACCGAGCTCGTTAAGGAGCTCGTTAACTCAAATTACTCTATCAACTCAATGCAAAAAATCGGCCAAGAGACAGCTGGTATCTCAAAAAAACTCGTTAGTGGGAACACTCGTAAGTCAAGGCCCCACTGTACTACAATTGATTAGTAATTTGGCCTTGGGCAACTACTTATCATTTTTGAACCTCAGTTTCCTTATCTGCAAAATATGGATAATAATATTTATCTCTTGGCATTATTGAAAAGTAAATGAGATAATATATGTAAGAGAAAATAAAAACTCAATCTCAGCTTAAGTATAAAGGGCAATGTATTGGAGAGTTATTGGGATATGCTATAAAACATGAGGACCTTACAGAATGCAGGGATGTGGCTGTATCTCAAAACCAACTGCAATTCAAATGCCTTTAGCACACTATTGCTCCTCATATGTACCTCCATTTGCATGTGGAAGTTTTACTTCCCTTCCACTGAACACCGGCATTTTATTCATCATAATCATGGCCTCCCAAGAAGGCAGCTCCAGCGTTTTATATCTTTGGCAGACGTAACTCAAAGAGTTACTCTCAGTACTAGTTCCAAAATTCTCAGGAAAGGGCTGATCAGATGCCCACCCCTGTACCATCATCTGTGGCCAGCAGGTGAGGTTATAATGTATTTGTATGATGTCTCTAGAAGTGACTTTGTGAAGGCAGAGTTGCTAGAAAGGGAAGGGAGTTGAGAGGCAGTTCAGTTTCTGGTTCTTAAACATACTAATTAAAGTTATGTACCTTTGGTGCACCCCAGCTATGTGTCATACACAATGCAAAGCACTTGAGATGCAAGATATGTAATTAAAATCAGCCTAATGAGGTAGTTACTATCATTATCTCCATATCACAGGTGAGGAAAGTAAGTTGTAGAGAAGGGCTCACTTTCTCGGGCTTCATGAGGCTAGTCAGGTGAAAAACCAGGATATTAAACCAAGCTTGCCTAGCTCAGAGTTTGACCTGTTGACTATTATTGGCATTTAATTTAATAAATGTCTCTTTTTAGCTATACATCAGACTTCTACTTCCCTTCACTGAAGAATTTTCAACCCTGGCGAGGTGGAGAACAGCTATTTCCTCTGTCTCTCCAGTGTTCGGGGCCAGACAGCGATTGCAAGCAATTCTTCCATGAACATGAAAGCCATAGCATAACTCAAAGACAGGAGCTCTTCAGATGTTGGAGGTCACAAAACTTTGATGTGATTCTGTTACCTATGTCTATATTATCTTGCTCTTTCCAACAGAGTTTAAATATCCCACCTTTCATGCTAAAAGTGACTTCCACATATGGATGCTGATTTTTTAGAAACGTTAGTCCTCATTTCAACCTATAGATCAAACTAGAAATTAAAGAGAAGTGATTCTACAATTCTAAAAATGGATCTCGGGAGATTCTGATAGCAATTTTTAAATGACAGATGCATTCAGTGCCTGTAAATTGATCATAGATTCATTAAGCAATCGAGCAAAGTCTGAGTTGATTCAAGGTTTTTCAATAGGGCTTTACAATAAATGAATATATTTCCTAATAATGTTCTTTGACACTCTGGGTGGGCCAGAACATCCACCTTCCGTTTCTTCACTCCGATCTGCAGTGTGTTCTTCTGTTGGTGTTTTTGTAGAGCAGAGGATGAAAGCACTTATGGCTTTGTTAGGAAAGAAGGGAGGGAAGATATATTGCAAGTGTTTTTGTTCATTAGTTCATTTATTCATTTATTCAACAAATAGTTATTGAGGAGAAGAAAAATGTGATTGAGAAGGAGATACAAATGTAGCTCAACTTCTATCTGAAATATATTATCTTAAAATTTCAAAGCAAATATGGCAAAACATTAAGATTTGTTTAAAGCTTAGCATTTGTTTTACAGCAAAGTATCTTGAATATAATATATAACATTTGGTTGGGGATGAAGGATAAGAGAAAAGAAAATGCATTTTCACTCCCATAGGTACTAAAACCACTCCTTTTTGCTTCAGTTGTTTTTTTTTTAATGCACTATTATTCTTTTGTGCCCATAAATCCTAATGTGCCAGCACCATGTGAGTTTTAAGCCTTTTTTTGCACTATTATCATTTGGTGCTCATAAATCCCAATTTTTAATGCACTATCATTTTGTGCCCATAAATCTTAATGTTCCAACACCATGTGCGTTTCAGAGTACATGGGCACTCTTTCTCTATGCTCTGTGTCTGGTCAGAGATCGTGGTGGTACATTTTGGAGCTAGAAATTAAAAAGGCACATCAAATTGGAAGGCACAGACTTCTCAGATTTTCCTCCTTTCAACAGAAAATAGAAACTTCTTGTTTGAAATGTTACCTCGTATACTTACCATAAAAAAACCTTAAACTTCAAGCATGATTTATAATTTATCCTAGAATTTCACATTGCTCTATCCTGAGCTCCAAAACTCGAACAACTCACTCTTAAATCTTGTTTCCCTCATGTATCAGTTGGAAAAACTTAAAATAATAGTACTTATCTCATAGGGTATCAGTTGGAAAAACTGAAAATAATAGTACTTATCTCATAGGTTGTTATAAAAAGAGGTGGATTTACTATAACAATAAGTTTCAAGGCATCATTTGTACAAATATCTTCAAATTTAGTATGTAATTTTATATTTGTAATTTTATATTGTTTTTCTTAAGAAGGGCCTCATAATTGATTATAATTGACTACCTTCAGGCCTCATAATATCTGGATCTGTCACTGAGACAGATTAAATGAGATATTAAATAAATAAAAAGCCTTAAGTGATTTATATGGAAAAGAGAGAAAGGAACTAATAGAAGAGAAGTTTTAAGGAATTGGCTCACATGATTTTGGAGGCTGGCAAATTCATAATGTGTAGGGCAGGACAGCAGACTGGAAACTCAGGAACAGTTAGTGGTTGCAGTCTTCAATCTGAAATTCATAGGTCAGGCTGATGCACTGGAAATTCAGGAAGGACTTCTATGTTACAGGCTTAACGTGCAATTGCTTCTTTCTCAGAGAACCTGTTTTTGCTCTTAGGCCTTCAACTGATTGGAAGAGTCCCGCTCACAATTATCAGGGTAATCTCCTTTTCTTGAAGACAACTAATCGCTACAGAATACCTTCCCAGCAATATCCAGGTCAGTGTTTGCGCAAACAACTGGACATCAGAGCCTAGTCAAGGACCACACAAAGTAAGTGTTCAGCAAAACAAAGTATTATGCAAGGTCCTAGTTAATTATTATTATTCTCCTTTTTCTGAATTTATTTTTTGCTTTATTATAGCCTACATTTATAGAACAGAACCTAGAATTTTTTTTTGAACCTAAAATTTGAAAGGTCCTAAAAACATCTTTTGAGAAAATGAATGTGTAAAAAAAATGTAAAAATGTATGAATAAGTGAATAAAAATGTACTTGTTAATAAAAATGTACTTGTTAGCAACCAACTGATATATGAACCCTTCAAAATGGCTAGCATTATTAAGGGCAATGACTTTGGCTAGATAGCGCAACAGATAATGACAAATAGAATCTGCTGTATATCTTTCATTTTTGTCCTGGTCCACAAGCTCAGGTCTTAACAAATGGTTATGAAAAAAAAAATGTTTGAAATCTGAGTAATACTATATTTTCTGTATAATTATTTTACTTGCTCAGAGCAGAAAAAGCCTTAGCATATCCAGCATTTATACCTTCTTAATTACAGTAGTCTTTCCTCTCTGGGGACTTGCTTTCAGCAATTTTAGTTGCCTGTGCTCAACCATGGCCCGAAAATAATAAATGGAAAATTCCAGGAACGAACCATTTACATGTTTTAAATTGCACGATTTTCCGAGTAGCGGGATGAAATCTTGCGTTGTCTCGCCTGGGGCGTGAGTCTCGTAGGAGTTAGTCCTTTAGGAGCCGTGGGCTGTGGTGGTAGTGCCGTGTGGAGTCACCCTTATTTTATTTACTAAGGCCCCCAAGTGCAAGGGTGGTCACGCCGGCAATTCGGATCTGCCAAAGCGGACCACAAAGCGCTTCCTTGGGGGGGGGGGGCGGGAGGAGGGGGGCAGGTGAAATTCCTTGACTTAATAAAGAAAGGAAAAAAATGGCATGCCGAGGTTGCCGAGATCCGCGGTAAGAACAAATCTTCTATCCTTGAAATTGTGAAGCAGGAAAGAATTTTATGTTGGTTTTGCTATCACACTTCAAACTGCAAAAGTTATGGCCAGAGTGTGAAATAAATGCCTTAATTAAGACAGAAAAGGCATTACATGTGTGGGTGGAAGACTAACAGAAAATGGTTTCTGATGGACAGGAATGGGTTGCGCCAGAAAGCACTGAACCTATATGAAGACTTCAGCCAGGGATCCCCTGAAACGGGCCATTCACTGCACGTCAGGGAGGGCCCCAGAGGTTCAGAAATAAGTTTGGCATTTTATCATCTCACATCATCACAAGAAGAAAAAGGGTGAGTACAGCATAATAAATGTTTTGAGAAATGTTTTGAGAAAGAGAGAGCCTTCACGTAACTTTTATTACAGTATATTATTATAATTGTTTAATTTTATTTTTAGTTATTGTTGGTAATCTCTTCCTACGCTAATTTATAAGTTCAATTTTGTCACTGATATGTATGTATAGCAAAAAAACATAGTATATATTGGGTTTGGTACATCCATGGTTTCAGGCATCCACTGGGGGTCTTGAAATGTATCTCTAGAGGATAAGGGGGATGACTGTACTTTTCCCTGGTTCTTGTTAAAACGAAGCTGGACTTAACTTAAGGAACGAAACAAATATTTTCCTTTTAATCTGGACTGTCCACAAGATAAGGCAGCATTCAGTCGTATATCATGATCTTTACCTTTATGACTTCTTTCCATGTTCAAGAGGTCAGTTCAATTGTCACCTTTCTCTCACTCCTGTCTATCTCTTAATCCAAATAGTGTTTATTCTTCATGAGAGAGCCATGGAGTGGGAGGAGGCAGGCAGAAGAATTATGTCCTCAAATTCATTAAACACTTCTCTCTTATGCGTGAGAAACCTGTAAGCTCGTCCGCAGAGGCTAAGGCAAAATGGATGAAAACAAATCCCCTTCCCTTTCCTTGCATGATGGCGGCAATGCCTGTGCTAACACCAGGAATCAAATCCTTCTGTTTTCCTATGCTCTTAATAAATCAAGTGTCTCTGGAGGTCAAAGATGTGTTTATGTGCATCTCTACTCAGTATTTTGCTTCAAAGTGGTTCTTCCCGGGAACATGTGAATCTTTATCCAAATGCAAATTACGTTTGTTCCTTCAGCATTATCAGACACGACTTCTTGCCCCCATCTTGTGAGTGCTTTGTGTATCTGACATAATTTACACAGATCAAACACTGGCTCACCCTACGGCCTCTGAAGTGTGAATTCCCACCAGTGATTGAAACCAAGGTAAAATCTCCACACATATCTGAGCCAGGTCTGCTCTCTCCATATAGACCTGAAGACTAAAAGGTGCCATTGGAGATAGAATCTCCACTTCTCTGTAAGTTGAACTTAGGGCCTTGAGAGGTGCATTGTAAGGTATTTGTCCATTCCTTTATTTCTCCACTTTTTGTTAGAACTCTATTCTCCCTCCACCTCCATACACATATACACACACAGGTGTGGACCTTCAGAGCCATCTGATAATATGTGACCACAACTCCTGGCTACCCATGTTTGAATACAGGTAAGTACTGAACCCAATGTGGGTCAATCAGATTTTCTCCACAGGGATTTGGAAATTCAATTCTCAGACACTAGTGTAGTCTGTTTTGGTCACGTGAACTATGAACTGATATAAAGACAGAGTTGAGATAGCCATTACTTGAAAAAAAAAACCCAGAGAAAACTGGTTTGCAGAGAGAGAATGATACAGACAAAATTGCCATGCTAGCTGAGAGGAAATAGCCATAGGATGTGGTGATATTTTAGTTCCTGGTTCTAAGCCCCTGAGAGGTCATGGCTGTACTTTCTGTGCCTCTGTAGATGACATTTTGGTCCTTTTAATGATTCTTCCTTGTATATAAGTTAGTGTGAATAGATTTCTATTACTTGTCACCAAAAAGAGCCTTGATTGAAATATTCTATGGAATTTATACTAACCAACGTTAATGCTATTTATGTTGGAATCATTGGTTTGCTAAAAAAAATATAATTGTCACATGGATACTATTTCTAGTAATGGTTAGGTGCCAAGGATACAAGATGGAAAAACATAGTTTGTGTTTTATGAACATCATTTATAGAGTGATTATTACATACCAGAGTGTTTCTAATATGTTTAAAACATTGCTCACAGAAACCATGCAATATAAAAAAACTTATTCTCTTTACTATGCAAGTATTTATTGAATACCTACTATTTTTTAATGCTTTGTCCTATAAGCTGGGAATGAAATGATGAACAAGATGTGTTCTTAACACTTGTGGTTTTCTATTCTAGTGGAACAGACACATAAGGAATAAACTTTAAGTAATACAAATGCTACGAGGAAAAAGCAGGGTAGTGTGGTAGAGAGTGAGCAAAGGTATCCAGCGGTTGCCAACCTTTCAGACCTCATGGACCACCAGTGGTCCTCAGACCACCAGTTGGCTATCGCTGGACCATGTGAGGGACTAGGAGAAGAAGCAACATTAGAAAGGATGGACAGATCACATATTTTGTCACCAAAGACCTGAATTATAACAATGCCTCATCACACAATGAGCATCCCAGGTTGAGAAAATAGCAAGAGCCAAAGCCACGAGGCTAGAACAGGCCTGGTGTGATCAAGCAGTAGAATGCAGGTCAGAGCGGCCCAGGCATAAGAAGGAGCATAGCAATGGGAGGTGGGTTGGAGAATGGTAGGCAGGGGCCATATCAGAGCATTGCAAACAACCATGAAAAAATTTGTATTTAATTCTGTGTGTAGTGGAAAGCCATTAGAGGTTTTTAAGCAGAGAAGTAATATGATCATTTGTGTTCTTAAATGATTCTGGCAGCTGTGCAGAGAATAGACTGAAGAATTGAAGAGTAGAGAGAAGCAGGGAAGCTGTTATAAAGATATTGCAGGAGATGAGGGATGATGCTCGCTGGGCAGGGATAATAGAAGCAGAGATATAAAAAAAGGCATGTGGATTTGATATATCTTTTTGGTATCTAACAGGAGTTGGTAATGGATATGTGAAGGGGTAGCTAGAAACAAGAATGAATTCCAATTACTGACTTGAGCAACAGTAAGAGCCATCCTATCTAATAATAGACAAACAGGGTAATTGACCGTACCTTCGCTACGCCTCCCATGGGCTAATCAGCAAGATATGCAAATTAACCGCCAACAAAGATGGCAGTTAATTTGCATACGTAGGCGGGAAGCGGAGCAGCGAAGGCGCTGAAGGTGGCGAAGGCGGCTCCGGCCGGAGCGAAGGCCTGGGTGCTGGGTGCCAGAGGAAAACCGGTGCTGGCAGCCAGGGGATGGGAAGGCCTATTGCATGAATCTTTTCATGCAACAGGCCTCTAGTTATACATAAATAAAAATAAAAAAAACTAGGAGAGAGATGAGGTTTACTAGTATATGTTGGAGGTTGGTAGTGAAGAAACAAATAGAATCAAGTGTTCTGTCTGGGCATGTTATGCTTGATCTGCCTAGCAGACATCTAAGTGAGAAGGGAGCATGAGAGAGAGATTAAGCCTGAGAAGTCAATTTAACTGGTATCTACAAGGGAGATAATGAATATGCCAACAGATGCAGGATTATTACTAGGAAGATGAGTGATTCTTTGATTCATATTCTTTCTCAACATGTGTGTGTTTGAGATGTATATTATGAAGTAAGATTATCATCTAGGATAATAACAAATAAGTGAGACTGATAAGTAATATTCAGTGACCAGATGAGATTTGTAGTCATAAATTACGAATGAGAGAATTCAGGATGGATGTTTGGGTTGCTTTCTTTAGTGACAATTGCTTCAGTATATGGTGGGATAGGCAGATTGTTGGGTTTGACCAGAGTCTGAATATTTTTCCAGCTGAGTACTTTGGAGAGAAATTAGAAAAAAAGAGTTGATAATGCTTAGAAAGAAATGATCATAATGATAAGAGTATGAAATACAGTTTGTTTAACAAGGGTGTGATATATTTTTGCAGTAATGTCCCACAATTTGTCCTGGCCTCCCTGATTCATGTCTTTTAGTAGTTTCTGACACACAGATTATGGCCATTTGATTTATTTTGATTCATGGGACATGAGCAAATATGATACAGAGACTTGAAAAGCATTTGAGCATTGGGGCTTGACCTCTTGATGCATTCAAGATTCTACTATCATCACTATATGAGTAAGCTTCAATAATCCTACTGGGAGAATGAAAATCACATGATGCAGTCACTCTTGTCACATCTGCCAATAGCCAACCTACTGGTTGATATGTGAGTAAGGCTATCCAAGACCAGCCAAGCCCCAGTCAACTGACCAATTGACTGCAAACTCATGAGCAAGCCCAGCTAAGGTAATCTAAGCCCAGACTAGACCAGAAGAACCACTTAGAAGAATTGTGAGCTTAATAAATGGCCTGTTACATAGAAATTGATCATTGATAAAAGGTCAGTGATGGGTGGTGAGAAAGGGTAAATGGATTGGCAGTTTGAGGGAGAAGGAAGGATGGTAAACGGGAAGCATAAAAATAAAACTTTGAGAGGTTGAAAAAATTTCTGGAGTTAGATGATGGAGATAGTTGCACAACAATGTCAGTGTACTTAAGGACACTGAGCTGAACACTTTAAAATGGTTAAAATGATAAAATTTTTGTTACATATATTTTACCACAATTCATAAAATTCTTTAAAATATAAATGTGTTGAAAGAGTGACTTTTATTATTATTTTTCTATCAAATGAGTTAAGCTTCAATATAGAGAATAAATTTTTACAAAGTCACACAAACAGTGGATGGAGAAACTATGAATAGCAACAAGACAACTCGTGTCTGACATTTGTGGCATAGTGGAAGGAACATTAGACTTAACTAAGCATTCATAAATTTTTTTGAGTTGGTATAAATTTTACAGATCATCTAGTGTAACCTCTCACTTTATAAATGATGTAATACATATATTTGTGTCATTACATGTTGCTCAAACATTGATTTGTTAAATACTTACTGGGCACACTCTATGTTTGGCATGTGCTACCTGGTGCGCATCCAGCTCATAGAGCCCCAGGAGCTTTCAATTGTGACAACAGACTCTAAACTAAAAAGTTATGACACTTATATAATTATATATCATGTACTATGAAGAAAACTACAGAGAAATTTGCTTAAACAAATCAATGTTTAAGCAACATGTAATGACACAAATATATGTATTACATCATTTATAAAGTGAGAGGTTAGACTAGATGATCTGTAAAATTTATACCAACTCAAAAAAGTTTATGAATGCTTAGTTAAGTCTAATGTTCCTTCCACTACAGAGAAATTTGTGAGTATAGTAAAGGGAAGGGGGCTCGTTTTTGGTGGTGGCAGAATCAGTGAAAGCTTTCCCAAGGAGTTAATCTTAGGCTGAGACTGGAAGGATTAGTAGGGTTATTAGGAAGAAGTCTCTCTGTGCCTCAATTTCCTCAAGTATAATATGAAGGAACTGGACCAAATTCTTTTCCAGCTCTAAAATGAATTACTCACTAAATTTAGAGATAGGGGATTTAAATTTGACTGGAAAACAGATGTGACCATTATTCAGGGAGTTGCTGGTTTTCACATTCATGTGGATTGTTTATGATATAGTTTAGTAAGAAAAGATATTTAAAGCTGGTATTTGGGCACCAATCTTTTTTCAATATGCTCAAATCAAATCCTCTACCTTGGGCTGAGCTCTTATAGGATTTTTATGATATCTTTTAATCAGAACTTAAGCATAAACTATATAATGGCTTTAGATTTCCATTTCGATATACACAGAGGGACTTGGGGAGCTATTTCCTTTTCCATATACAATCGTCTCTCTAATGGAAAATATGGTTTAAATTAGGCATCATTACTGAATGAGTGCAGTGTGAATGTTCTATGTCAACATTTAAAAGACTATTAAAAATGAGAAATGTACATGTTACATATTTATATTAAATTGTAGATTCATTCTTTTTGGAAATATTAGCATCTTAATCTTCATCTAAGTAAAACCATCTTATTTTAACTTGCATTTTATTTTTTTTTTTAAAAAAAGAGGGGGAATAATTGCTTTTAGAGGCTGATCTTGGGATGTGAACACGGTGGTTTTTAAACTATCTTGGTATGGAAATTAAGAACTCCTTGAACTAAACTGGAGCATATTCTCCCAAAAGTGAGCAATGATTTTCTGAGACAAGCATTGGCTCAAATTTTAAAATTTCTTCCATATATATTTCTTGATATTTGATACTTTCTATAGCTGTCTTGAAAAAAGAAAAAGGAATGATTGAGGAACAAGCCTGTGGAAAACTGAGAAATGGAAAATCATGCTTGCTTTGACTGCTTGATTTTCCCCACTCCCAACCAGAGGACATCCATGATTATGACTTTATGGCAGACATATAATAGAGTCATATTTTCTGCTAAAATTATGTCTAGTTCATATGACATAATGTGCTATGTAAATATTTCATGGTATTACACACTTATGCACACTACACACTAAAATCCCATGAAGACCTCCTGGGGTTTCCTGCAGTGAAATAGGAGAGAACCATCATTTTAGTATTCAGAGACTTTTTGGTTCTATAACTCTTCACAAACAAGAGTTCATCTAGTTACCTACATTTTTAGGAGAGAGCTGTTCTTACAATCAATTGAATAGATAGTGACATCAAGACACAAAAGATTAATGTCTTGTCTGTGCCCACACAGAAATATTCAAAGTAAGGATTCTAATTCAGGAAATGCTGAGGACACAGTTTTCCCACATGCAAAGTTTATTGTTAATTGCTTGTCATTCCAATTTAGCCAAGAATCGATAGAGGACTGGTCATACATTTATGATGGCAAAGAGGCATAACAGTCTTATCAGACCTTTGCCTGTCTAATACCTCTATCCTTCCACTTTCCCTGGAGGAAGCCAAAGTAGAGTACCCACCACAGGCAATAGGGAATGTTATAAGTTAAGGAGTACTACAGTTATGATTACTGAAATCCTCAATGCCAGGGACAAAGTCTGAAAGATTATAAAATGTGAGGGAGCAAAATATAACATCAAGTCAAGATATCAAACCAAAAGGTAGGACATGGGTGATAAAAACAGAACAAGTAAATTGGGAAAGCATAAGCAAGAGGTCATTGGTTTAGTTGCCAAGCATGAGATAAGCTTTTGCTTAGGACAACATTAAAATTGGTAATATACTTGTCAAAGTCAGTAAATCGGGGTTGCCGGGGCTGACCAGCAGACCCTGAGCGACCGATGAATGGATTACTCCAACACAGTTTCACTGTGAAAGAGAGGCTAAGGGATGGCCCGGGTGAAGGAGTGAGGCAGCCTCGATTGCCTGCCTCCTTAGGCTTTTATTGGAATTTTGATACAATCAGAAGGGAAAGTAATCTTGGGAGGACACAGGTGTTTACATTGTCCTCTATGCAAGGGCATCCAGGGATTAAGCATGAGGATTCCAGTTAATGCCCAGGGATCTGAACATGACAGACTTTTTGGAAAGGTCAAGGAATAATCAGGGGCACCGCCTTCGACACTCCCCTAAGTCAGAATTCCTATAAACAGGGCAGGTGGCCTTCCACACACTTCCCTTTTTTCAGAATGTCCTCCTTACAACTTTCCAACCAAGTCTCTTGTGCTCCCCAACACAGGGTGACAGTATTAGATTAGGATATCCAGAAAAATTACTGAATATAATTTCCTTCAAAATAAGCTTTTTTTCCTCTAGATTTAGAAATATTGATGGATCAATATTTGGAATCACAACAGTGACATCACTATATAATAAGTTGCCTGGCATTTGATACCCAGATCACTAGGTCACTTTATTAAATGATGTTGAAGCATGTCTACTGATGGCAAGCTATGATGTCCTCAACTATCAAAATACTAAAAATTATTTCATTGTCCAGCTGGTGTGGCTCAGTGTTTGAGCATAGACCCATGAACCAAGAGGTCACAGTTTGATTCCCAGTCAGGGCACATGCTTGGGTTGCGGGCTCAATTCCCAGTAGGGGGTGTGTAGGAGGCAGCTGATCAATGATTTTCTCTCATCTTGATGTTTCTATCTCTCTCTCCATTCCTCTCCCTTCCTCTTGCTGAAAGCGTATTAGAAATTATTTCATCAAGGAGAAATTAAGTTATATTTAGTGGGGTTTTCATATATTTCATGATATGATGGCTTTTATAACATTATATAGATGCAGATTATTTGTTTAACCAGCACATTCTGTCACACACTAAATTGAACTTATTACACTTTGGGGGAAAAAACATTTTATTTTTCCAAACTACTGAATGATTGATTGCTTTATTCATCAACAGGCATTTATTGGATAATAAGTGATTAGGGAGAAGGGAGTAATAAATGTGTCACTCAGTTTATGATTTCAGATAAATATGGATTTACAAGTGACAAAAATATTTAATTCCCCTTATGGACTACCATGTTCATACCTCTGCCTCCACTGTGATCACCATTCAATGCCCTTGTGCCAGTGTGAACATTTAAAATCTCTCCCATATGGTACCTCTTTGTTGTCTGTCCTCTTGGAATAGTATATATTTGCTAGACTTGTTCAACCCCCATCAAAACTAATGCACATTACTTTTTCTTGGTAAACTTAATGTTAAGGAGACAAGAGTGTGTAATCTTTCACAGCTTTGACATTTGAATTTTGACAGGAGGATTTGAGCTCTTAGATCTTGTTATATTTCAAGCAATGGAAACCAATTCCACCTGACTCTCTAGGAGGCTTTATTGGGATATAATCCATGTGCCAAATAATTTACCCACTGAGATACGTGAGTCAATGGTTTTCAGTATATTCAGAGTTGTTTAACCATCACCACAATCAATTTTAGAATCTGGATTTTTTTTTTAAGGAGACTATATTAGAAGGCTACTAGGGATGCCAAGAAATGATGAACTCATGCTTGGAACTAGCCAAGATCCAAGACAGCTCTGTAGTGTGAGGAGATGACCTCATAGCTGGAAGAGTCTGGTAGGCACCACTACCACTGTGCAATGACAGTCTCAAATGGGCTTCTTGGTTTCCGATTACCTACCTAATATATGGTGTCCAGGAGAAGCAGTTAGTTGTCCTCGATGACCACCTGACTGAACTAAAGCTTCAAGAGTAGGAAGTAAGCAACTAGTTTAACCATCGCACACAGTGTGGAAGAAAGTTCCACAAAACACAAGTAAAGGACTCTCAGGGCAAGAGACTAGGTATTAAGACCGAAATGAAAAATGCCTACTGAAATGTTGTTGAATATTAATCAACAATATTATATCTAAATATTGTTTATATTTATATCTAAAGATAACTCAGTATATTGGAACATTGATTACTTGTCCACCAATTGTCTTGAGGAGCTAGTTCCTCTATAGAATCACATTGGAAATCCCCAACCTTGGCCAATGTGAAATTCTCTTCCTTTTTTTTTCTTTGCTTTCATTTTGAGCTCTGTTGAAATGGCTACGTCAGTGGCAAAATTTCAGAAAAACTGCAACATGGTTTGTAAATCTATTTCACCATTAGAGGAGAAGAGAGGAGACAGTAATCCAAAAGATGCCTTCTTTTCACCTGAGGTTTTTCAACCCTCTTTCATGGTTATCGCTAACTGGGTGGAAGTTAGCATTAAATACTTCTACTCCTCCTTCAATTCTGAGATTCTATGATTTCCTAACTTTTTAGTGAGTTGTTACATGTAGAGAGAAAACTCCACAAGGAGTCACTAGATAGCTATGAGAACTCTGCAAAACTTTAAGAAAGAACCCTTAGTTAAAAATGCAGTAGTACTATAACATGAACCAAAATTTTCCACGATGGGCAAATGAACATTTAAGTAGCTAAACCTCAATATGTACAATTAGACAGTTGGAAATATTTTGAGGTGAAATTTGTTTTATTTCCCTCCAAATGAGTGGACAAACCCTCCTGGGATTTTGACCCTTTGTTTCAAAATGTTTGTTATGATATCTATAAGGATATCCTACCTTACCTGAGAAATGTTGTCACAAATAAACCTTGAAGCCCAAAGCAAAGTTTAAACCAGACCCTCAAAGTGAATCAATAGTGTGTTTATTTTCATCTTATGAATTTATTTATTCCCAGGTTTGTTCCAAAAGAGATTTGAGATAGGTACAGGCACAGCTGTAGTGACTTTCATGCATAAATATTAGTTTCCTTCCCCTGCTTCAAGCAGTACCACTAGTGGACTGACTGAAACCAGCAAGAATAATCCTTTACTATTAAAGAAAGATGAGACAGATAGACCATGAGTTTCATTCCTATATGTATATATTATTGATTTCAGAGAGGAAGGGAGAGGGAGAGAGAGATAGAAACATCAATGATGAGAGAGAATCATCCATAGGCTGCCTCCTGCACACCCCCTACTGGGGGGTCGAGCCTGCAACCCAGGTATATGCCCTGACTGGGAATCAAACTGGTGACCTCTTCCTGGGTCGATGCTCAACCACTGAGCCACACCTGGTCGGACTTCATTCCTGTCTTGATGAAACTTGTAAGGTAGGGGAAGGGTGAACTGCCTAAAGTGGATAGATCTGGTGATATTTTCAGGGTGCTGAGTACAGAGCCTCATCGAGGTGTGCACAGACTGACCACATGCTGAGCCCTTAGCCCTTTATCAGACTGAGCCATCCTCTGCCCCACCCCAAAAGGGGCCTTCTTTCCTAATAGAATAGCTGGCAAATTGTCAAAATTAATACCTAATAATATTTTAATAGGTCCTCTTATTCTCCCTTTTCTCCCAAAGGATAGGTCCACATTTAACATTTAAGAGCCCAGAAAGGCAAAGATTGCATCTTTGGAGCACAGCTGGCATTTCAGTGTTCTTCTGGCTACTAGTCCAGTGTTCATCTACATAGCACCCACTCTACTGGAGGAATGGTGGCTGTCATGGTGGGACATTGAAGACTATTTTGGGGCAAGCAGAAATATATAGTCCTCCTCATAATCATTCATACATACATCAAGTACTAAGAACCTCTTACATGTCAGATACTGTCTGGGAGCAGTGGAGATATAAATATTAACAGAAACTTGAACCCTGGCTTCGAAGATCTCACAGATTAATAAATATGCCTGTCAGTAGTGTGTTAAGTACCATAACTAGGTACTTATGGGATCATAGAGGAAAATCCTTAAGCCTGCCTAAAATGATTGGGGACGACTTTTCAGAGGAGATATAGTGACATCAGTGTTTGAAAGGAAGGTCAGAATTTGACTAAGCAGAATGACCTTCTCCACAGAGGGAAGAGCCAGGGCTAAGGCAGAGATCTATTGAAACTAATGATTTCTTTGGCAAGCTATATATCTGGGTGGTGGTATAACAGGTAAGAGCTGAAGCTAGACTTCCTGGGTTTAGACTTTAATGCTTATTAACCATGGGTGATGGGAACCGTGAATGCTGAGATTGTTTAACCTCTTTGTGCCTCAACTTCTTTATCTGTTAAATGGGAAGGAAAAATCGTAGAGTAATACTTATGCCATAGGTTTGCTGGGAGAATTAGAACAATGTCTAGTACATAATGAGACTCTATTTGTGTTAGCTGCTGTAGTCTCTCTATGGCGGAGCCCAAGAGGTGGGAAAGGATTGGTTGAGACTTGAGGCTCCAGTGGTTGGCAGGGACAAAGCTATCCAAGCTTGAGAAGCTTGGCCATACAACCCGGTGGATTATCATTAGAGAGTCCTGTGGCCAACCATTTCTCCATTCATAAATGAGGGAATATCAGACCAGAACCCAGAGCATGCATGTTCTCGGAGAGTGCGCAGAATGTGCCTACTCAGAGCCTGGACAACCTTTACCTTGATTAATCTTCTCAATGTTTTTTTTTTTTTTTATAAATATATTTTATTGATTTTTTACAGAGAGGAAGGGAGAGAGATAGAGAGTTAGAAACATCGATGAGAGAGAAACATCGATCAGCTGCCTCCTGCACACCCCCTACTGGGGATGTGCCCGCAACCCAGGTACATGCCCT
Organism: Myotis lucifugus; assembly: GCF_000147115.1. Lineage (NCBI taxonomy): Eukaryota > Metazoa > Chordata > Mammalia > Chiroptera > Vespertilionidae > Myotis > Myotis lucifugus. The sequence continues at coordinate 1,717,476 of NW_005871191.1, read as the reverse complement.
TGACCGGAATCGAACCTGGGACCTTTCAGTCCGCAGGCCGACGCTCTACCCACTGAGCCAAACCGGTTTCGGCTAATCTTCTCAATGTTGTAAGCAGATGTCCTCAGGTGAATGGAGTCTTATCTGCTCTAACAGTTAGGTTATAGAGAAAGAGTCCATAACTTTAGTCCAGATGAATGGATTTGTGAGGTAGGTAATGTGACCCAGGTGATGGATCATCCTTTAATTGCTGAACTAATAAAATATACACTTTGGATGTGTTTCAGGTGCCTGCAAAATGCATACTTGGAAAATCATCAGAGCATATAGTACCTTTTCCTGGCTTCTAATACAACCTACTTTCTCTGATTAATACCGCATTAATAATTACTTAACCATGAATAACTTATTATTAATGAATTTATTAGAGATGTTAAAAGAAAAATAAAATAACTGGCAATCCATAATTTTGGAGCTTTAATTTTCAAGTATGTATGTAATACATTAAGTATTGTGTGTAATAGGAAGCGTTTTCTAAAAATGAGGTCACATTGTACCGTCTATATTTAACATGCCCTACTTTTCCCTTAACACTGCACTGTGAGCACTTTCCTGTATCACTGAATATTCTTCTCCATCTTCCATTTTGATGGCTGCATACAGTTTTATCATCCATCTGTAATATAATTTCTCTGACTCTTGGACATTTATGTGGATTCCAAAATTTTACTGAAAATAACATAAGAACAAGCATTCTTATAGCTGTATCTTTGCCCAGGTCTATGAAATATTTTCTTTGGGATGATTCACAGAAAGAAGTTCTCAAGCTTTACAGAGGCCGGATTTTATTGAGACCATTGAGCCTGGGTTCTTCTTGATCCTTTCTCAGAAATGAGGTGATGAGCTACACTGCAGGGTTTCTCACAGGCTACTCACTGACAGCCAGGTTCATTCTCCCCAGGGTGGGACCAGAGCAGTTCAGTGGGGTGAGATAGTCCTGTGTGCATGAGATGACAGGCCATTCCCTGCTGCTCTGGGGCCTGGGTGCAGGGACCACAGAGAAGGTGGTTTTGAAGGATACCCTTTAAGCAGCACCTGGCCTCTGAGCCAATCCTCTCATCATCACTCATGAATTTCCACTTTAAACCAACAATTGCTTTTCACTTTGCAATTCTATAGCCAGAGAATGAGAATGAAATGAAAGTCTTAATCCTTAATGACACTAAAAGGTTTTTGAGTATTCCTTAATACCATTATGTTTTCAGTGAAAGCTCATTTTTTTGTTTCCTTTGGTAGAATGTAAAAATTAAAAAAAAATCATTTCCAAATCTAATGCAAGTACCAAGAACTTGGATATCTGAAGGGAAAGACCAAATAATCAGAGTGATCCAGATGTCTTTTCTCTATTAAAATCCTCATACTTTCCTTTGAGGAAAATATAGTGAATTATAATCTGTGTAGATTATATTATTACAAATATGTGTATTTAATTAGCTATAAAACACAAAGGACCTGTTGACACACACATACACAAAGGATGTGTTTTGTTTTTTATTGTTATATAAAATAATGCTGCTATAAAAAAAGAAAAGGAACAAGATGAAGTCACCAGTAATTCTACCACCCAAAGATAACTGGTTAGCATTTTCCTTGTTAAATACATTTAAAGTAAAAATAGGATCAAATTAATCACTATTTAACATCTACTTTCACTTAGCAATGAATCATGAAAATTATCTTTCAAGAAATTACATATCCTCTCATTTCTTTTCAAGATATCATCTCATATGAATTTCTTTGTCCTTGGTTGCATCTGTAGCTGTATTTTCAGATGTATGCTGAGATTTCTATTTTTTGAAAAAATAAATTGTCTTCAGGAAGATTGTAGCAATTTACTCAGTCACCATATAGGAATGCTTTGCCACACCCTGGTCAGCACTGGTAATTATTAAAAACAAACTAACAAAATCCTTACTAAGTAGCATACCTTTGCTCTTTTAATTTGCATTTCTTTATTAATGAGAACACAGTTTTGTTTTTGAGACTCATTATTTTCAATTACTCATAATTAAAATGAATAACTCTTATTAGTTAACTTCCCAGTGTAGTTCTGTTATGCTTACTTGGAGAAGAAAGATCAGATTTACTGACATGTTTGGCCCAGGCGTGGAGGGGAAAACATGGGAAACACAGGATAGGTTTTTCCAGCTTCAGGAAGCAGTCAGTTGGGCAAAAGACTATAGAAAACTAAGCCCTCAGCGGACCGCATTAACTTGTGCAGTAACAAGTTCAGGGACGCTCTGTGTCTCAGCTGTTCAATAATGAGAGAGCCCAGAAAGGAAGGTTGCCATGGCGATGCCTTGCCACACGTGTTGCATTGAGGAGGGTGGTGCAGAGGTGACCTTCTGCAGAGTTAAATGAAAGCTGGTGATCGTTGGCCTTTTGAGAAGTGCCCCAAAAGCGGGGAGTCGGGATGCGCACAGGCTGCTGCTGGGAGGCGGTTGCTCTCTGGTGGTGCAGACCCAGGGCGCACTGGGAGGCTTGGGGAGGGTCGCACGTCCCTGGCCCTGAGCAGCCCCCTTCCCGGCAGCGGTGATGCTGGCAGCCATGTTAGCGCAGCTCAGATGCCTGAGCCCCTTCCCCCTTTTCGGATCAGGCCTCAGTGGGGCCCAGAGCAGTCCGTGACCCGAGGTAGGCGGCGAGCGCCCCACAATGCGCGCTCACCCACCAGTGCTCTCGACCTTTCATCTCCACCTTCGTTCAGGGCACCTTTGCTTTTTCTGGTGATTTGTTTGATGCTGGGAGCGATTTGGAAATCGAATTCCCAGCAACCTGGGAAGCGAATTCACATCTCTTTCACCCCGGCTGCGGGGAGAGGGGCGGGGGAGGCGCGAGGGGCAAGGAAACGCAGATGTGATATGAAAGTGAAGGCACACTTAGCCAAGCCTTTTATTTCGTACATCATTTGCATTTGCCACAGTGATTTCAGAGGCAAAGCCTATGCGGACTTGCCTGGGATGAGAGGGGTACTTCACACATTCCTCAGGACGCCAAGCAGATACTAATTTGTGGTGTTTGCATAGAAAATAGGAAATACTCAGGCAGCACATTGTACTCTGCTGCTGTGTAAAGATGCAAAGCAGGGCCTGGGCAATAAATATTTGCTTTATTAAATTTGGTCTCAGTGCCTGCTTTAGGCATTTCATTTTCTCCCTGATGGATGGACATAAAACCGTGGCATTTTATTGGTCTGCATTGCGTTTTTGCATCTGCTACATGTCACATAGTTTAATCCAAGGCTGCTTTGAGTTCTAGAAAACCAGAAGTACTAGTAGTGACTTCTGTAATTATAGTGACATAATTTGAATGTTAAATTCGTTTGGGTCAAGAGCTTATGCGGAAAAGATTATTAAAGACAGGGGTGATGTGGTTTCAAGTTTGAAAAATGACAAATCGAAAACATTTCTACTGCCTTGAAACTAGGCAAAGCTCATTTATAATTTCATTGGTATAGATTATAGAATCTAAGAGCTAAAAATGGTGCATTGAGATTATTTTGTCCAGCTATGCCTTTTTGCAAATGAAGAAACAAAGATTTGAAAAGGTCAAGAATTAATTTCCCAAGGTCACAAAAGCATCTGAATACAGACCTGCATTTGTAGTTTGACAACACTAAGTTCAAAAGCACTCTGTGGGACTTACTATGAAATCACCCCACAACAAAAAATATTGAGGATGCCAAAGAGTTTTTGCTTTTGTGAATTATATCTATCAATAGTAATCACATTAGAATTTAAAATTAAGAATAAAAAATACTTATTAATACATTTAAAATAGAAATTAAAAGATTACATGTTAACACATTTTTGTGAAAAGGACATAGTTTTACATTTTTTGAAAATTAATATGTAGTTTACAGTTAGGCTCATCTCCTTCTTCATTTAATCTGTTTTAATATGTTGTTTTGGTTAACATGTATGAAGAAAATATGGCCTCTCACATTAAATGGGAAAACTTGGTAAACCACCTGAAAGTGTTTGGGGAACTCTCAGAAAGTGTTGTGCTGGTAAATATTTTGATAACCAACCCACCAGGGAGGAAAGAAAAACCCAATTTGTAGCATTTGCCAATTTCCCTGGTGTAAATATTCTCAATATGGCTGATAATGCAGAGTTGGTAAGAAATGCACAGCAGCACAACATCGTATAAAATTTCTACACTGTAAATACAATAGATCTAAATAACCTATAAATAGTAAAATATTTGGGAAGTGACAACTTTTTAACCTTTATTTTAGTGTAATCTGTTTAGTTGCAAATTTTTATAATTTAATTTATAGCAATGGTATACTTAGCAACTGCCTCATAAAATTCTTGAAAATTTGACAATTGGTGCTATAAGATGGATGGAACTGCTCTAGCACGCCACCACTTCTAGGAATCCTCAGACCATATTTTGAGAATTAGTTTATCAAATTAATTCAACGAAAATTTATTCAGCATTTTTTGTGCTACAATCTGAATATAATATAGTTGAAAATCCAGAAATAAAGTAAATATTATTAAGGTTAGGGGAAATAATTAGAAAATGCATTAATCAGGGTAATTTTAAACCTCTGCTAACTACTCAATTTGAATTAAGTATTTGACTTCTTTAATATCCTCCCACCCTCACCTCCAAATGAAAATGTGATTGTGTTGTCTCTGGAAGAGGTAGATGTTACCACCTTAAATTTTGTAGCAAGGCTGTAGGCTAAGTTGGTATTTTTATATGAGAGCTGTGATCTGGATATAAGATCTCTGTGAGAGGAAAATATCTTCTTTACCAACAGAAACATTTAAAACATCATGATTTAGGAATTTAGCCTTCTCTATTACTGACAGCAGGATTTGTTTGGTCTTTGGTATAACCACAGTGTTTCCAGATTAAAGAAACTGTACTCATGGTGAATGCATGAAATATGTACTGGCATTGTGGGAAATCAGTCATTCAGTGATTATTTATTGATCATCTACTCTGTGCTACAAGCTGGTAAGCTTACCATCCTAAGTAGCCACTCAGTGCTTCAGGCCAACATTGATCAAGGGTATTTATCCCCTGAGCATTGGCATTGGTGTGAAATAATTATTGCCCTGAGCACTGATAGGACCAAGTGTAGGAGGCATGGGCCTCTTTTCAGTTTAGGTCTCAACCATTCAGTTATGTTACCCTGTGAACACACAGGAACATTTTCTTCAGTGATTGCTTGAGGCTCACTTGCTTTGGTTGCTGCCTTGCACCATTTGAAATGAGTTAGTAATAAAGTGTTTTTGCTGTTGGTTTGTTTTAAGTGTCACATGTAAGGGAAAAGTCATTAAGTTACAAAAGGTCCTTTCCAAAGGGCCTTGTACTCTAAGGACCTGCACATTGTGCCTCTGGCAAGTGCTGGAATTGCCAGAATATGCTTCCACTTCAGATGCTGCAATCTCGGATAGGGTGTAGGTGGGTGTCATTCATCAAGGCACACCTGTAAAAGAAGTGTGACCCAGTCGTCAGCTATGGAAAAATATCTACTGCGATCAGAAAGTCAAAGCTCTCAACTTAGCTGCCAGACCCAGCTCTTCTGTGCCTTTATCTCATTTTGTTTTAGAAAAGAAAGAGCTGGGGATAAGGCAAAAGAAATGAAAACTGCTTCAGCTGATTTCCACGGCCTTGGTTCCACATACATTGACCTAATGGGTATGGATGGAAGCTCCAGGGCTGTTATGAATAACTAACTCTGTGACCCTGGGTAAATCTGTGAGAAGTTGGACTAAATACTCTTTACTGTTTCCGGTAGTTCTCAACTGATTTCATATCAAACATAAGATGCTATAAAAGTTCACGAAGTGGAAGTCTTGTTGATATTAAAGCTGAATATTGATGTGACAAGATCATCTCCAAATCTTTACTGCAGACCAATTTGGTGGAGTAGTTTAAATAAGAGCATGAGCTTTGAAATTGGACATAACTGAATTTGAAACCTCCCTAGGCATTTACTAGATCTGTGGCCTTGGATACATAACTCTAAGTCATTAAGACTCAGTTCCTTTATCTTTATTTTTTTATTTTTATTCTTTTAAAAATTCTTTATTAGTTAAGGTATTACAAATGTGTCCTCATCCCCCCCATTAACCCCCATCCCCCCCCCCACTCATGCTCTCATCCCCCTGTTGTCCATGTCCATTGGTTTGGCTTATATGCATGCATACAAGTCCTTTGGTTGATCTCTTCCCCTTACCCCCTCCCTCCCCTACTTTCCTTTATCTTTAAATGAGAATTTATTGCCCAGCCAGTGTGGCATTCTGGGTCAGGGAACATTCCCAGCATTGCAGGCTCCATCTCGAGTCTCTCTCTCTCTACTCTCCCTCTCCCTCTCCCTCTCCCTCTCTCCCTCTCTCTCTTCCTTATTCTCTCTCTAAAAAAATTAATAAAAACATTTAAAAATAAAATGAGAATTTATTTATGCAACCAAATATTTATTGAGCTCCTAGTATATGCTCTTTTAGGCACAATGTTTTAGGCACAGCAGATATCAATGAACAAGAGACACACAGACCCTCTTCTTATGGCTAACAATCTGATAGATGAAGATGTGCATCTGGCCATCACCACACTGTTGTCTGTATCCATGGGTTGTGCATATATGTTCTTTGACTAATCCCTTCATCTTCTTTTATCCAGTACCTGTCTTCACCCTCCCCTCTGACAGCTGTCAGTCTATTCGATGTATCCATCCCTCTGTTTCTATTTTGTCAGTTTAATTTATTCATTAGATTCCACATTTAAGTGAGACCATAGACTTAGTTTTTTGAGGAACCTCCATACTGTATTCCATAGTGGCTGCACCAATTTACATTCCACAAGTGGTGTGCGAGGATTCCCTTTTCTCCAAGACTTGTTATTTCTTGTTCTATTGCATAAGCCAAGCTTTAAGATCAATCTCATTGTGTGTATGTATATGTATATGTATATAGGTTCTGGTTCTGTTTCTCTGGAGAATTCTGGTTTATGTAGATTTTTTCACTCATCATAATATTTTTGAGATTCACTTGTGTTGCATGTATATTGCTGAGTAGAATTTCATTCTATGAATACATCATAGTGTGTTTATTCATTTTCCCAATGATAGAATCCTAGACTATTTTCAGGTTTTGGCTAATTATGAATTAAACTGCTATAAACAATCTTTTTATCAACGGATTTTATTGGAAACAATCAGACCTTTTTTCCAAAGTGGTTGTATTATTTTATATTCCCACCATAATGTATGAGAGACTTAGTTGCTCCACATCATCACCAACACTTAGTATAGTCAGTCCTTTAGATTTTGCCATTCTTGTGGATGCATAATGGTATCTCATTGTTAGTTAATTTGCATTTCCCTAATGAACAACTCCTTCTTGTGCCTATTGGATATTCATATATCCTTCCCTGTGATGTATCTATCCAAAGTCCATATGCATCCCTCCACTGTTCTTTCCATCATATTTGATATCAGCCTCTTGCCAGATATGTACCTTCAGAAAACCCTCTCTCATGGATTCTTTTATTAATACATTATTTGGATGCTGGTAAAGTTACTGTCTTTTACTGGAAGATATCTAACAAGAATATACCACAGGTTTGAAGAGAAAACTGTGAAGCAATTTTTGAAAAGAATTAATTCCTTTCCCTCTGTTTTCTTTTATCCACACCTGAGAAGGGTATTTTTATTGGAGAGAAAGAGAGAGAGAGAGAGAGAGAGAGAGAGAGAGAGAGAGAGAGAAAAACTTTGCGTTCTGTACACGCCCCAGGTGGGTTTTGAACCCACAACCTAGGTATGTGCCTTGACTGGGAATTGAACCTGAAAACTTTTTGTGTATTGGGCAAAGTCCAACCAACTGAGTACACGCCCCAGGTGGGTTTTGAACCCACAACCTAGGTATGTGCCTTGACTGGGAATTGAACCTGAAAACTTTTTGTGTATGGGGCAAAGTCCAACCAACTGAGCCACCAGACCAGGACTAGAGTGATTTTATGGTGCTAGGTAAGTTGAATTATACTGTGTAGCCCTGTTTGTACTTATTGGGCTCACATTTGCAGAACACGTAACTTCTCAGTTGTTAATTGAAATCGGCTTCTCTTTTCTTAGGTCAACACTTTAGTCTGTTATTTGCCACCACTATTTATGAGTAGTATTTTTTTACATAAGATATTCCAATCACTTGTTTATTGCTTCTACTTCCTATTTCTGCAGAAGCACAGAAACTTCCAGCCAACATCTCTGGGAAAAGTATTTGTGCCAAAGGAAATGCCAAAATTACAATATGTGAACCCTACAAAGAATAAACATACTCTATTTCAATCTTACCCTGATCAGTGCTACCTTGCTCTAGTAATGAAAATATATTCTTGAAAAATGATTCCATTAGTCTCTGTTAGAAATAGAAAGAGTTCTTTCTATATCCTCTTATAGTTTTGTAGCTATGCTTTTCTTTTCATTTCTCTTTCCCAGCTACAGAAAAAAAGTTCTGTTTGAGAAAACTGTCTTTGCTCAACTCACATATTAGAACCTTTATGAAATGAGTGGGTTCAGTAGAAGATCTCATTAGTAATACAGACACTGCTCATTTGTTTCTGTTATTATCTCAAAACTATCTCCCATTTCTATCAGCAGTACTTGTCACTCTCCCCAGCTATTTTACTTCTCGAGGGTATGTCTAAAGAGAAAACTGTCGAGGCAAAAAAAAAAAGCATGACTTTCTTATTTTTAAGAACCAGGAACTTAGCCATTTCTTGGTTAAATCTAAAAAGACAGGAAACTCTTTGGTCTCTTCACTTGCCTTTCTTGGCACTTACTGAAGTGATTCAGACCTTGACCCTCCCACCAATTGGAAATCAATACACTGACTAATAGGGCCCCAACCCAAGGCACCTGAATACTTAGAGAGTTGCTGAAAGATGAGAGATAAAACCTACCTCACTGGAGTTTTTGGTCTGAAGGTTTTGCTTGAAGTACTCAAAAACTTTCAATTTCTTAATAATTTTTGTGAAATTTTGTGGGAGTGGGGAATTAAAAATAGACTCTACCCAGGTATGCACCTGCCTAAGCCTATGGACTAGACAGGCTTGAAGAGATTGTGATGACTTCACTCACACGGGCCACATTGGACACGCGGGTACATCTCTGACGTTTCTCCAAGTTTCTCATTGTCCAGAAACTATGTTCTTGTTTGACCTTTACTAAGAATCTCCCTAGTTATTGCCATAGTCTATCAAACCAGTGCTATAATAGTCAACCATGGGAACCTAATACAGAAAGTTCATACACTCTGTCAAAGAAAAAAGGACATGGTAGATTAGAGCCCTGGTTTATTTATTGTTTAAATATTTATTAAGGGCCTACAGTGTTCCATATGTTCCTGCACATTACTGGAGCACACAGCTCATGTCTGCTGGAGAGAGAGAGAGATGTACATAGGCAGTTACATTCCTGGATATTAGGCATAACAATGTGCACAGAGAGCAATGGGTTCGAATGGGAAGATCTACCTGTATGCATAGGTGTTTTAGTACATGTGTATGTGTGCTACACAGGGTGTTGGCGGTAGTTGGCAACATTTCCTGGAAAACTTAATATCATTGGCTAAATTTGAATGTATGGGTTGGAGTTAGCCAAGTCAGTATGGTAATAAGAGTATTTATGGTGGAAGGGGCAGCTTTGCAATGACAGAGGGACGTGTAAGAACTTGGCCCATTTGAAGAAGGTCAAGTAGCTTAGTTTGATTGAGTTTAAGGCTCAGTAAGGAACAATGGAGAGAGACGAAGCTTGAAATATTTGTAAGTTATCCCATTAAGTAACAGAGGTAAGATCTAAATGAGGCAGTCTGAAGAAAGAACTTGAGCTCTCAACCTCTGTATTGTGTAGATGTGGGCAGATTACATTATGAGGGTGTTGATATAATCAAGGAGAAATCACAGTGGCAGGAAGTAAAAGTAATAGTGGACCTACATACAGGATATAGATGCATGGCATATGAAGGAAGTAGACTTGATAGGATTTTAAGTGGTTACAGAAAGAACAGTTAGTAGAAAGAGGGAGAAATTAAGGATGATTTGGGTGACGGCAGCACCATTTTTCAAATGGGGACTATGGAATAAAAGCATATTTTGCAAGAGCATTTATAAGTTCAGCCAATGATTAGTTAAGTTTTGAAGTAAGTCTTAAAAATGTGTTTTGGGGAACTATATAAATAGGGGGTGGATCTCTGATAGGGACACAGACATGATTTCCAAGACAGAATGGGTAAAGTGAAAAGAGAAACAGGCCAAGGATAGAACTCTGAGAAACACCAACATTTAGAGCACTGGCTTTCAAACCAGTATTTATAGAAATAATTGGGCAAATAAAATTGTATAAGGAAAATCAATTTATAGGAGAATTCAAAGGCATTAATAAAATGGCCTGGCAGTGGTGGAGAAAGGGGGCTGTGGATGGAGGCTGGAGGCTGCAGGAAGGGCCTGGATTGGGGACAAGAAAGCATAGGTGGGTGGTGAGGCCAACAGTTAGGGTTCCTATATTACTTATCCATTGATGTGTAACAAATCACTCCAAAGTTTAGCAGCTTTAAACAACAAACATTTATTATTTCACAGTTTCAGTGGGTCAGAAATTGAGGTGAGGTTTCGTTGGTTGCCTCTGGCTCAGGGTCTCTCAGGTTGCAGTCTAGTTGTCGGCCATGCCTGTGGTCCCATCTGTAGGCTTGATTGACAGAGTATCCTCTTTCAAGCTTACTTACATGGGTTGTGGCAAGCTTCTGTCGCTTGTCACTTGGGCCTGTCCATATGGCTGCCTTATGACATTGTAGCTGGCTTCTCTAGGTTGAACAATCCAAGAGAGAGCAATAAGAACTCTTTCAAGATGGAAGCCACAGTCCTTTTATAGCCTAATCTCAGAAATGACATCACATCGTGTTTTCAGTATTCTGTTTATTAGAAGTAAGTGCAGTCTATTATTCCATACTCAAGAGGAGGGGATTACACAAGAATATAAATACCATGAGGCAGAAATCATTGGGGTTCATCTTTGAGGCCACCTATCAAAATCCTTATTTTCATGGTATCTGGTAATTAGGGATTCAAACTGCCCCTGTTTGGTAATCACTAATATAAATGATGGGCAGAGAAATCAGTGCTCAAAAATAAACTGAGACACAAGAAACTACAAAGGTAGGAAGGGAACCAGGAGAGAATGATGTCTGTCAAACAACCAAAACAATGAGTATCAAGAAGGAAAGAGCCCTAACCGGTTTGGCTCAGTGGATAGAGCGTAGACCTGCTCACTGAAGGGTCCCAGGTTCAATTCCAGTCAAGGGCATGTACCTTGGTTGCGGGCACATCCCCAGTAGAGGGTGTGCAGGAGGCAGCTGATCAATGTTTCTCTCTCATCGATGTTTCTAACTCTCTATCCCTCTCCCTTCCTCTCTATAAAAAATCAATAAAATATATTTTTTAAAAAAGGAAAGAGAGGTCATCAGTGCCAAATACCACTAGTGTCGGAGCCATCTTTGGATGTATCATTGATAATCTAGGCAGGGGCAATTGCAGTACATGTTTGGGCAGAAGGCAGAATACTGGGGATAGAAGAGTAAAGTCAAGGAGTAAAAATAGTGAGAATGGGGGACTTTAAAAAAGCATTGTGAAGGAAGAAGAGCATGTACTAAATAGAGGCCATCTATACTTAAAGGAGACTTTTTTCTTTTACTGGAAATGCAACATATGACACATTTTGTCCATCACTCATGCTGTTTTCTCATCCCAGTAGGTCTGCACTCCCTTCTCCATTTATGAAACCACTGCTTTTACTTCAAGGCTTGGATCAGTCTGTGTTTCCTATGAAAATTATTTGTCTGTCCCTGTGTATTCTATAGTATGTTACTGTCACCTCTATCATATATGTTATGTCCTTCTGCTTTGTTTTACAGATATTTGTGTACATGTCTGCCTTTTTTTTTTTACCAGACTGTATGTTTCTTTAAATCGGAGTCTGCATCTTTTTGGTCTGTGCACCTGGGTGAATAATGAGCACAGTGCTCTGCTTAGCGACATTTGTAACATGTTTGTTAAATGAATGGATGAATGAGAGAGTGGATGAAACTGGTGAACACCTTGTGCTCTCGGCTGATGGCTAGCAGTCAGGCCTCCCTTCTTCCTCTGTCAGTCAATGGCAGCAAATCTAGAAAGCCCAACACTGGAGATTCATTCTTTCTGTATTATCATGATTTTTCTGGTCTGTTTAAAAGCCACAGATCTGGAAAGAATAAGCTGATAAATCCAGAACATTTTCCTGACAATGTACTTACCAGATTAGACACAAAGAGAAAATGAAACAAGGAAGGAAGGAAAGTGGGATAGCAATATGGTTGGATTTGTTTTTTAACTTAGGGACGAACCTCTTTGTAAGGTTTAGACAACTAAGGAGCCAGAAAACAGGCTCCAATCTGATTTTAAAAATCACATGATTATGTTGGAGACAGACAATGATGCTTAGTCATTGTGTAGTTTCTGCTATTTGACAAGTAGCCCTATTGCCAAGTATGGATGTGCTATTTCTGGAGGAGTGAGCTATGCAAATGAGGGGCAGGTGAAGGAGGGTCCCTGAGCTTCCAGGTTTGGTTTATTATTTTCTTCTGCAGTTTCATTGGTGCCTCCCTCTGGATTCTGTTCTCCAAGGAAGCTGTTACAGCAGCTTCAAATAAATTATTTTTCCGAGTCCGGTTTATCCTAATTTCACCTCCTGTTTTGTGCAGAAAGAGCTCTCAGGCTAGGCACTGCAGTCATTTGTGTTTGCCGAGGCAGAGAGAGCTTTGATGAGCTGAACGGATCCTGCTTCTGCAGCTGAGAGAGGCTCCGGGCTCTCTGTTCACATGGAGGTAGAGCTGCACTTAAAAAGAAGGCTTTCTGTGCAGGCTCTTGGACAAAGCAGAGGCTTGTCTGCCCCCACCACTACGTCTGGCACCCTCAAGGCACTATTTGGAATTCATGCTCCCACCTGTGCCTACCAGTCCACACCCTGGGGCCTGACTCAGAATTATCCACATGCCGGTTTTCAGGCCTGCACCACAATGTTTAAAAATTATTTATGTTCCAATTACACTTCATTACTTTTTAACTAAAGCTCTCATTTCACTCCAGTGAAGAACCCAATATGATTTGAGTAATTTCAAAGCAGCCACAGAGATCCTGCATTTGGGGACCATATTTCCATAAAAACAAAGCATACCATTTAGAACTTTTCTCAATTTGTGAAACAAAGTGAATTGGTGAAGCTCAGAGACTTAAGTGTGGAGTTTCTACAAAAGGTAACATAAAAAAATTCTTATATCTTCTGTTATTCAATTTCCAGCAATATCCATGGAGCAGTTTAGTGTGTGTGTGTGTGTGTTTGGGGGGGGGAGTGGTATTTTTTTCCAAACAGCTTTTCCCCCTTTCCTCTAACACCATGCTTAAATACAAATGAGGTTTCAGTAGATCTCTACTTCCACAGCTTCAAAGCTATCACTCTGATTACTGAGGTTTTGTACGGGAGAAAGAAATTCTACTGGGCCGCCAGCACCAGACCAAATAAATGGTTTCAAAGCAGGGAAGTATCTTCCATGGCTTAGCAACAAGCTCAGTGAATCAGGTATGTCCCCCCTTGTTTCAGGCTGAAATCTCATTTTGGCAAAAGCTTTCCCCAAGGAAAAGGAAGACAATATGTCCTTGAGGTTCTCGCTGCCAGGTTTTTAGTAAGAAAGCTAATTTTTTGCCAAGTTTTAGCAGGGTTGTAGAGTCCTGCTTCGGAAGATGTTTTTCCCCCTCACATCTCAACAACAACAACAAATTGTTAACTCTGAGCTTTTGTCTTGGTTGGGAAATTTTTTGAACTTTTCTTACCAGTTTCATTCTTTTAATTACCTGTGGGCAAATGCTAACTCTGTGCTGATTTTAATTTGTGTGGTATTTTAATAAGGTGGCACGGGCGCTTCCCCTGGACTCTTTAAAGATGCATGTAAAAGGCTAGAACATTAGCACATGTACGATTCACTTGTGAAGCTTCCTCAGCGTGCCCGGTCCAGGACATGGACGTTGGGCATCAGCTCCCACGCCTGCCACTAACTGACTACGCCACTTGGAGAAGACCTTCAATCCTTGGGTCTTTGGTTGACTATTCTGTAAACTGCAAAGTTTGGACCAAAGATATTTTTTCTAACTGCTCTGTGAGACATTAGATCTTTGTCATGGTCATAAGTATTCTGCACAACACACAAAAACTAAAGACAAATCAAAACTTCCGTTGTCAAATAGGTATGACAGATGCTTCCAATATATTCCTCTCTTGAAGATTCATGTTTTTTTATTAGCATTTTAAAGCCTTGAATCTGTGTTCCTCAAACTTATCTGAACCATTGTATCAGTTAGGATACTCTAGGTTATACTGAGAAAAAATACATCCAAATCTCATAGGTTTTAAAATAGAAATTCATTCTCTCTCTCTCTCTCTCTCTCTCTCTCTCTCACACACACACACACACACACACACACATACATACACACACACACACACATTACATATTCAATATGGTTTAATGACAGTGGAATGGACTCTTTTCTTCACAGTCACTCAGGGATACCAGCTGCTGGAGTGAACATCATCATGAAAATTGCAATTCATTTTGCCAGAAAGAGATCAGGAAGTTTAGGAGGGTCTCAATCCAGCCATTAAGTGTTATAGCCCAAATCTGATACATATAGTTTTCACTCACAATTCATTGTCCCGGAACTAGTCAAATGACCCCAGTCAACTCTAAGAAATATAGATAGTGCCCTGAGGAGAGGAAAGCTGGATGGTGGTGAGCAGAATTAATGACCACTATGACTTTGGAACCCTTTCTTGTGGTAAAAACTGCAACAATTGTAGAATTACATTCTGGAAAATTCTGTAGTGGATGAATTTTTCTGAGATACTTTCCAATTCTGAAAGTATGATCCTATGACCAAGTCACAGAAAATCTTTTCCCTTTCTGGTTAATATGTGTGCTTCTCTGGGAGAAAATACCTTTCTTTTTTTCTTGGTTTATTGTGGTAAAGTATATATAGCATAAAGTAAAACACTTTATTTTATAAGCTACAGCTTTAAGAGATGAACCTTTTAATTGAGTTGTAGGACCTTTTAGGATAACTGGTTCATATCAAAGCATATTTTATACCAATTACAGAACAAAAAGAGACCACTTACATATTGAGTCCAATTACATAGCATTAGATTAAGTGAGAAAATAAGGATTGCCTATGAATAAATCCAGTTAAAAACTGTAATTTAGACAGTTATCTCTTGGGTATGAGGTTCCTGGCAAATTTGTGAGCCCTTTGACGGGGGGCTGCTTTTATAACAACTTTCTGGGACCTGTTAAGGTCACAAAACTGAGAGGAAAAAGAATTCACCTTCAAGAAACAGAATATGTCTATGTAAAGAGTATACACACACACACACACACACACACAGACACACCCCTGGCATTGGAATTGAGGTACTCTCCCCACCACCCTTCTTCCCTGCTCTTGACCTATCTCATGATTTTTCTCTTGCCATAAAACCTCTTTGTCTTCTAAGGAAATTACCAGACTGTAGTCTTGTAGAGATGAGAGGCTTACTTTCAGCATGATGTGATTTTCTTTCTGGTGTGGGGATACAATTTATGTTTGGGTGAGCTGCTGACTTGTCTCCAGGAAAAGAAGTTCAATCTATCAGTAGCTCATTCTGACCAGCTGCCTGGTAAGGACCTCAGTGGCCAGAGTGATATTTAATTTGTCACAGAACAGCCTGGGGCTATGATAAATTCATAACCTTCTACCTCCCTTCCCTCAATACAAATGCGATTTGTTGACGTGTTTATATACCATTCTGGAAATGGAGGCAGATTTTTAAGGATTTTTTAAATATAAAATGGAGTTTAGCACAGAACTGTGCACTGTCATGGTTTGTGAATTGCTAATAGGCCATGAGTCTGGCTTAAATATACATCACATCCTGAGATATTAATCAATTCTCAGAGCAGAGTGAACACAAGGCTTGTCCTTCAGGGATACAAAATGCCTATTTTGAAGAAAGGAATTATAATAAGGAGCACAGAGGCATTCTAGACCTTGAAGCTCTTAGCAGCAGCACATCTTTTGTTTCATTTTCGAATTAAAAGCATTTACAAGAAGATACTCGTGGTAGATTCAGCCTGACTTTTCACCAAGGATAAATCTATGTGAAATATCCAATTGTTTGGTAACTGGTTGATTCTGAAATATTTGGCCCTGGGACTACAAAATGAAAACCTCATCTTCTATGTAAAGTCTCTTCAAGGCTGAGCCCATCATGAAAAAATAATGGATTTTTGAGTGGGAAGAAAACAGAATCTTCCTTTTTTCTTTTCTCTTTTGCTGTGACATACTGTTAAAAGATTGAGGGTGTTTTTTCCATTGCCTACATTTCCAAAGTACAAGGTCCTTTTATTTTTCTGTTAAAATACATTTGAAGCCCTTAGAGATACCATACCTACATGCATAGCACCTTCAAAGTGCTTTACATATAACCTTTAGTGATCTAGCCAACATCATATGGAACCTCTCAGGCAACCTGACATCTTCTGCATTTTAAAAGACGTGGTAACTGAGACTTAGTTTAAATGACTGGGCAAGATACTTATCTAGGAAATGGTTGAATTGGGACTTAAAATCAGTTCTTCAGGTTACAAGTCTAGGGCTTTCCCTGATGGTGGTAATTGCTCATATAATTAGTTCTCTGGTTACGTGCCTTTGGTATTATTTATAAAGTAATTTCTTATGCTTTAAAAAGGTGATAAACTCCCTGATAAAAATATGTTGCAGAAAATGAAAATATATCACTAAGACAAAATATTTGTATAGAATATAAACCATATCATAACTACAGGGTTTAAAAACTTTCAAATTGATCTTCTGGGTCTCTGTTTCTAGGACTAATATTCTTGCCAGACGAATTGACCAGGGGTTACCTCAGTCAGCATTTCTCTATGAAACCAATTTTATGGAAAAAAATACTTCACAATGATTCTAGATGTTTCCTTCCATGTGAGAGGAGCTCATTGGCCATATCTTCTCACCTAGTCTGCCTCTTCCTTACTCTGATCTAGAGGAGGAAGAATGACTTTGATGAATACATTTGAGACAAAGCAGCATAGCTGCTCCCTTCTGGTTTTTTTTTTTATGTAGTCTTCCTGCTCTGCTTCTCCAAGGGCTGGTTTTGTCCTTGTAAGGAACAGGGTAGGAAGCTTGCCCCAATTCAGTATGGCTGTGGCTGGTGGCAACATATGTCACGTCACTGCTTTAACCTGGTTGTGAGGTGGTTTATAAATTCAGAACCAGCTGTGAGTTGAATTCTCTCACTTTATAAAGAGAGCTTGATACTTTATTATCTAGAACAAGATGATAAAGTTAAAGGACGTGGCTGAAGATATTCCTCTTCAACCTTCATTGATGTCCAAATGAAATGGGTGATCATGTGTGTACTAGTACTTGCTATATGTAAGTATGTTTCAGAAGTCACAGGTCTATTTATTCCCCTTGATCACCAAAGCTCGGGGAGTATAAATGATTTCCTGAGATGGTTTAGGAATGAGAATGTAGAATATGAATTGGAAACTGGCTTTATCTGATTTCAAACCTGGTATTTTTTTGTTACCTTATACCACTGAGCAAGGAAAGATGGGATCAGAGCCTGGATTTAAATTGCATCAGGAAACTCTCTTTTAGGTAGACTCTTCTGCTAATGAAGTAGGGAACTTAGGCTTGTTCCCTATGGGGGCCAGGGGTGCTGCATGCACATGTGTGCAAGCACACATACACACATTAAATTACAGCTGGAGGCCACATGCCTGATCCCAGTATGACTACCTCCAAGGTATATGGATGATGCTGGGTGGGGAATAGGGGAAGGCAGATGAGGCTATGCATGACTCAGCACAGCCTATCATGAAGGTTAGGAAATCTAATTCCAGGGCATACTTTCCTTGCTGAGAATGAGTCAGTTGTTTCTTCCTCTTCTCTGACACTTCACAGATTTACCTGAAGTGATCAAGGTTGTCGTAGGGAATGGAAAAGCATAAGGAATAATGGAAACAGTCCAAGAAAGTATTCTGGTATCCATTAAACATGGAGATTTAGTGTCATTTCATCATATTCCTCATGAACTAAGATTTTCCAATAATATTTTTTAGTGAGCAAGGAGGCAAAAATGTAACCTAAACTCATACGTACATAAGTCTTTTGGGGGGGGGAGCAGAGGAGTTCTAAACCATTTTCCCCAATAGCACAGACAATTTTTTTGGGGGGAAAAATGTTCTGTCTTCAAAGGAATTTGAATAATTATTTTCTCTAACAAATGACTTGACATTTCAGACTCACAATTTTTTTAAAGCATCCATCTCAGCCACCAGTCACTTAAACAAAAAGAGTTATATTATTTCTTACCAAGTTAATTTTTTATTTTTTAAAATATATTTTATTGATTTTTTTACAGAGAGGAATAGAGAGTTAGAAACATCGATCAGCTGCCTCCTGCACACCCCCTACTGGGGATATGCCTGCAACCAAGGTACATGCCCTTGACTGGAATCGAACCCAGGACCCTTCAGTCCTCAGGCCGACGCTCCATCCACTGAGCCAAACAGGTTAGGGCTAATTCTTATTACAACAAAGATGATAGTAAATTCAACGATTGCCCAGTCTTTGGAGGTCTGGTATCTAACCTTTGGAGTGTGACCAAAAAAGTGAACTTAGAGACTAGTGATCACATGACAATGTGATTGCAGAAATGCTAGCTAATAACCTTTGGGGGGGGGGTCAGTTTTATATCCTGAAGGAATGAAAGGCTCCCACTTAAATGGCTTTTGGTTACTTATTGGTCAGTTTGACCACGAGACACCCTAATAGCTAATAGGCTAAGGGGATGGCAAATTCAGCAAGTGCCTGCATTTCAAGTATCAGGAAAATTCTGGGGTTGGTTCCAGACAACCCAACCTTATTGGGAATCACAAAAAGGAATAGGTGGTAACTAAGAGGTCAAAGTACATATATTATACAAGGAACAGGACACTTAAAAGAACTCAACGTTTCCTTTCTTATTTCATGCCAGATAGCCCCAGAGATAGACTTTTGGGTTTAAAAACAGAATATTCCATCGCTTACCGTGACCTCAGATAAGCCACCTCTGTAAGCCTTTTAATACCCTCATTTGAGAATCAGGATCACATTAATACCAAACTCAGAGGATATCATGAGGATTTCACAAGATTATATATGTAAAAATTTTAAAATAATAATTAGTACTGGTTAATCACTCAATAAATGCAAGCAGTTAATAGTTATGACATAATAGCAATATCAACAACTAGTGCCATTTTCCATATAAAGCCCATTTACTTTCAGAAGAAGTGCATGGTAATATACCATTCTTTTCATTTAGAATGCCAAGGCCAAGTGTGTGGGGTGGGGTTAGGTGAGGTAGAGTGTAAGTGCCTGTGTGCGTCTGAAACAGACCTGCTAACTACTGTCAGTCACTTACCAATGCTGATTTAAGAGGCTTTGCAGAAGGCCCTTCATAGTTGTTTCAGGCTGTCACATGTGCCTTCTCAGGCTTTGTACAGTGTAACTCCAGGATACATGAATTCACAAAGACTGTGATGAGAATATACTGTCCCAGGTTGACAGGCTATGACCACAGTGAGAAATGGACTCCCAATAATTAAAAGTTGGCTCAAGTTCTACCACATCTTACCTTGTAGCTGCATTTGACACAGGTTTGAAACATTTTTTCACTTGGTGTCTGGGACATGTTGTCTTTTGGCTCTCTTCTTATCTCACTGATCACTCCTTCTCCATCTCTTTTGCTGGTTTCCTTTAATCACTTCAATCTCTTATTAGTAGAGTTCTTTGGGACAGAGTATTTGGGCCACTTCTTCTCTTCTCTACCTACATGTATTCCCTTGGTAAACTCAGCCACCTCCATATCTCTCAAACCATCTCTATTTGGATCATTCCAAAATGTATATTGCTAACCCAGACCCCATTCTTGAATTCCAGGCTCTTACTCAACTGTCTACTTGACATAACCACTTTAAGAAGCATTACAAATTTATCTGGTTGAAATCTGAACTCCTGAATAGCCCTGCCAGACTAAACCTGCTTCTCCTGTCCTTCCTGCAGTTTTTTCCAAATGTCAACTCTCTCTGTCCACTGGCTGAGGCCACAAACACTGTAATCTGTAATGCCTCTTTGCTCCACTCTGCACAAGACTCATCAATGGGCAAATTATCTCAGCTCTACTTTCAAAATAAATATGGAATCTGAAAGCTTCTCACCATCTCTCCTGCTTTTGCTCATGTCCAAGTCACCTGTAGTTTTTTTTAAATTATTTATTGATTGATTTGAAAGAGAGAGGAGGGGATATAGATAGAGAGAAATAGAGGTAGAGAGGTAGAGAGATGATAGATATATAGATAGATAGATAGATAGATAGATAGATAGATAGATAGATAGATATCGATTTGTTGTTCCACTTATTTATGCATTTATTGGCTGGTTCTTGTATGTGCCCTGACTGGAGAGCCCACAACCTTGGCTCATTGGGATGATGGTCCAACAAATGAGCTACTCGGCCAGGGCCACCTGCAGTTTTATATGTGGATTATTGTAATAGCCTTTTAACTCTGTGCTTCACTGACCATCTCCCATCTGTTCTCAGCCCAACTGTCTCAGTGATCATTCCAAAATTTTGAATCAGATTGTCTTACTCTTTACCTTTAATTCCTCTAACAGTTTCTCATCATACTCAAAGCCAAGCACTTACCATGGCCACCATGGCTCTACTGCTCTGTTTCCTCTACTCCAACCGCTTCAACGTTCTTTTTCTTCTTTGACCAAGCCAGTCACACTCTCACCATAGGTTTTTTGCAATTGCTGTCTCTTTAACTGGAATACCTCTGTCTCTCTCTCTCTTTCTCTCTCTCTCTCTCTCTCTCTCTCTCTCTCTCTCTCTCTCTCTCTCTCTCTTCTTCCTCCTCCCCACCCTCCATCCCTCCCTCCCTCCTTCTTTCCCTTTCTCTCTTTCAACTCAATTGTCACTTTGTAGGTAAGGCCATTTATTATACTAGAGAATAAGGAATTTAGAACTAAATTGTGCCAATAATGCCAGGGGCTGACATTTTTTTAGCTGTGTGAGGAGGATATTTTCGGCAAAGAGTGTGTGACATCCGAGTTGAGTCTGGAAAAATAAGTAGATCTTAACAGGTAGAAAAGGAATGCGAAGGTGGGAAAACAAAGGGAACAGAGGGTCAATGTTAGATGGTATGAGAATATATATAGTCAGGGAACTGAGGCTGACCAAATAGATCTATAAAGGTAGGTTAATGAAGTGGTAGAGAGTGAGGCCTTGGAAGATGGACAGGAGCTAGATTGTGAATGGTTTATAGCGCATATACCCATAAATACCTTCCTGAAGGAGAGACTTGTTTGTGTGTGTGTGTGTGTGTGTGTGTGTGTGTGTGTTGTTGTTGTTGTTGTTGTTTTTGCTAAATCTTTTCTTTTTAATATGTTTTTCTTGATTTTAGAGAGGAATAGAGAGGGGGAGAGAGATAGAAACATCAGTGAGAGATGGGCTGCCTCCTGCATGCTGCCTATAGGGGACTGAGCCTATAACCTGAGCATATGCCCTGACTGGGAATCAAACTGGTAACCATTTGTTGCATGGTACAATGCTCAACCAACTGAGCTACTCCAGCTGGGCATTTTTTGCTAAATCTTATTCTGACATTCCATGCACTTTCTTAGATGTTAACTTTCCTATTATTTTCATCCACAGATTCCAACCCATTTTTCATGTGTTTTTATTCTAAGGAAAAATTATATGTCACATTCACAGATGGATTTTAGTGGAGCCCAAACCTGGTTCTAATGTACAGGCATATTGTGGGAGAAAATTGGTAGAATAAAAATATATCAGTGTTGTGCATTCCATGCTGTAATTCTTTTCAGAGAAGAGAAAATATATATACTTAAGTTTAAACTCAGAGAGTGTTTTTTTATGCAATAAAAATCCCAGATGAGTAGATGAGGAGCCTACAGTGTAATTTTAAAGTATTGAAAGGGAGTTGTGAGGTTTACATGGTGTAAATTACATACATAGAAGAAAAAGAGAAGTGTTAGATTTATATAGCATAGCTTTCCTTCATGTTACCATATAAATGGAGGAAACAATGAAAATTCCAAGAAAATTCTGGAATGCTAACAATTCTTTTTAATAAAAGATGAATGTTCTGTGATATTGCTGTGATTAATCAAATAGATAATATTTTATTTGCATTTGTCTGGGTAGGTGCTGGAATTTTTTCTTTTAGATGTTTGTGAAGATAGGAACACAAAGTAGCCAGCAGCTCTGCCTCTTCCCATTTGGTTCACAAATTACGGCAGAGACACCAGTCAGGAATTGGATGAGATCAGAGAAAGGAGATGAGGTCTCCCCAGATGATACACAGAATCTGCTTTATAGAATTCTGGTCACGTAGTCCAGAGCTCAGACCTGCTTCAGTTTAATCAGCTTCCAAACATTAGAGTGTATAGAGCCATGTTGATCCAGGCCCCTACATGCATAACTTATTTCCCCTAAATTAGGCTTTATTTCTCTTTGTTTGGCATATCATATTAAAGCTGCAACGGTGAGACTACAGTATTGCAGTTTATGTATGTATGTGTTTCTGTGTGCACTTAAAGCACTTGCACACATAGCTCCAGCGTTAAAGCATATCACTTCCTCCCGTGCACACGATGAATACAGAACAGTATTGGATTATGAGCAGGATTTTAGCGTCCTCTATTTTGGCAACTTATGGGGGCAATGCTTTGCTGAAAATAGGGCCCACCTGCCCTTGCAGATTTGGACAGGTCACAGGGATCCAGCACTTAACACCTTCCTAGGTTGTGAGCAAGATCTGCACTCATTCACTACATCCTGTAGTGGGGGATTCTGCAAGAGCTGCTCATGACAAGCACGGCAGAGTCAAAAATTCTGGATGTGTTCTTTTCAATGCTTTTAAGAAAATTCTGGGGGAAAATGCAAATTCTATTGCCCTACTTTCTATCCTCAGTTGAAAGAGCACACTAGGAGAGAGTAAAGGTGGTAGAGATGTAAGCATCTCAATCAAACCTGAAATACACCATCATTTCTGCGACATGTGATACTTAAACTTCAGCAATCACATAACCAGCCTCAGAGTAGGGTCCAAGAAAATGATTTTAATTTTATTGCCTGGTAATTAGCCCAGAGAAACCGAATTTTCTTGAATTCTATCTGTGATTTTTAGTATGATTAAAAAAACCCACTAAAATAATAGCTTAAAAATGTGTTTCTTAAAAATTCTTTCAAGAATGGCTTCAGAGCAGCAGCATTATTTACGCAATGCAGTATGCCCTTCGGTAACACACGCACTTGGCCTCATTGTGTTCTTTGCTCGTTCCTGACGTTGTAAAAGGAGAACCTGGTTTTCTGAGGTGATGATATTTATAGTTTGGAATCATCAAAAAGCAATTCCTTGCTTATTTGGGATTCGAAGCCCAGCCGGGTCTCCCTTGTGACTCATTCTGTATTCACCCAGGGCTCTATGCCTGCCCGCCTGCGCACTCTCATGAATCCTTAATTCCATTTGAACTCAGCAATGCCAGAGTCACTTTCCATCAACCTGCCCACTCAGCTGAATTGCACCAGCCTCTTCTGTGCAAAGCATCACACTCCCATTCTCAGACTGATTGGGTGTTGGGCTACCTCCACAAAGACAAATGAGGTCACACTCAGCACCGGCTATTTGCTTTTAAGACATGATACCATCATCATTCCTTCTGACTTCTTAAGCTGAGGCTGATGAAATTTTCAGGGGTTTGCCCA
Organism: Myotis lucifugus; assembly: GCF_000147115.1. Lineage (NCBI taxonomy): Eukaryota > Metazoa > Chordata > Mammalia > Chiroptera > Vespertilionidae > Myotis > Myotis lucifugus. The sequence goes on along the minus strand of NW_005871191.1, from coordinate 1,693,496 downwards.
CATAATCTCACATCTGGTTGAACTGGCCATATCGACACTTCATCACTGATAGTACAATGAAATATTGATGATGTGTTACTTTTACTCTCTACCTGCATAGTGCAACAGTGGAAACCAAAAGGACCTGGTCAGACCAGACTGATGTGTACCAACCCTGTAACATGGCATCTTTTTATTCTCCTGCTTTGCTCTTCTCGGGAGGTGGTAGGGCAGGCATGGCTGGAGTGCTGGCCTGATGTCCAAGCAACTCTAGGCTCCAGGACCTGCAACTAAGGTAGGCAGGGTAGCTACTCTCAGGGGTTAGAAGCAAAAACAATCAGGGAGCAAGAATGAACCTTGTTCTTATGTCATATAGAAAGTGCAGAATTAAACCTTGCTAACAGGCCAGAGGATCAGGTGTAGGGATATAGGCTTAGAATAGAGCAAGAGCAAGGGCAGGGAAGCTGGATTTAAGACAATTACCAATTACTAGGATGGTATGATGGTGGCTTTTTAAAATTGGTTGCCAATAGTGTTGTGTGTATTAGGGTTGGTCTTCTTTAGAACGCACAAAGTAGAGGGTTGCCAATATGCAAAGCATTGGAAAAGTTGAAAACTTATGTAGAGAGTATTGGATTATTTGAGCTCTCTCCAGTGGCCCTTTAGTAGCTGTAGCTAGAAATACTTCAGCAAGGGTCCCTGCCTTGAGAAGTTCACCATCTGCAAGAGGAGACAAGAATGCAAATAAAAAATCATAGCACTCACAGGATTTCCGGAAAGTAATGTTCTCATTCTACCTGGAAGGTAGTAATAGTAATCAACATTTATTGAAAACTCACCATATATCACTTACTACCTCTGATTCTACCATTCCATTTTATAGAATAACAAGCAGAGTCTAAGAAAGGTCAAACAATAGTCACCCAAGGTTGCAGAGCCAGTAGTGAAGTCTGATTCTATGACTTACAGCTCGACCACTATACTAGTCTATTCTGGGAAACACATTTCAAGACCGATGTTAGAAATATGGAACCTGTCAGGAGAGTGCCAAGAATATTGTATAGACTGGAATCCATGATCTGTGAGCAAGGCTCCCTTTGCCCCCTTCCAATGAGTCTGCTGAGATTCAACATCAAGGGAGGCCCATCGTGTGGCTTCAGATGTGGACAAGGAGTGAGGCTGTGGTAAACTTTGCTTGGAGTGGAAAAAAGAGAGATTTATCTATGGGTTCTTGAACCACTTAATCTTTGTGGTGGGTGCCAGGTGCCCCTGGCAACACAGATTGAGAATTCTGGATAGATATCAGGTAGTTCTGCCAGTGAACAATAACAACAAAAATAAAAGCATCTAATAAAAGTTTAGCTTAGAGAAGAAACTTTATAGGAATTTCCACACATTTGAAGGGCTGTCACGTGGAAGGGAAAAAATAACACTTGTTTCATATGACTTTAATGGATGCAACTAGGACCAATGACTGGGAATGATAAGAGGCATATTGCCGTTTAATAAATATTTTTCCCACCAGTAAAGCTAAGCAAAATAGAAGCTGGTCTGTGGTAGGGTGGTTTCTTCATCACTAGAGATATTCACATAGAGGTTGTGTCACTTTCTGTTGAAAGAGGTAGTTTCCAAATTTTAGGGCTCAAGAAATTCACTTGTACTGCTTGCCAAAAATGCATATTTCTGGACGCAGCTTCCAAAGATTCTGATTCAGGTCAATCATGGGTATTAAGAATCTCTTGTTTTTAAGAAGTAAACTAGAAGATTCTGGTGTAGGTAGGAGATATTAACCTGAAGAATATAAACAGGATTTCTACTTCCAGAGGAGAAATTAGATTGCCTATAAAATTTCTTTCAGCTCTATGTCCAGGCCGTGTTGATCTGTCTCTACCTAGAGTTTCTAGTTTTGATATAGTCTTTGTCACATAATTTAATATTTAGTTAAATTTTGATATTTTGTTTTCCTTTTCTAAGTAGTACCCTCATAAAACCAATATTTCTTGAGTATCTACTATATTTCAAGCACTGGGAAAGTAGAGTGCAATAAGCAGAAAAAGCACCTTGCCTTTTTGGAGCTGAAAGGATTTAATCTATTGAAGGGAGATAAAAAAAATAAATAAAATATGCCTAGCTGGCTTGGCTCAGTGCTTGAGCATTGACCTATGAACCAGTAGGTCATGGTTCAATTCCTGGTCAGAGCTCATGTCTGGGTTGCAGGCTAGATCCCCAGTGTGGAGTGTGCAGGAGGCAGCCGATCAATGATTCTCTCTCATCATTGATGTTTCTCTCTTTCCCTCTCCCTTCCTCTATGAAATAAGTAAAAACATATTTTAAAAAGTAAACACAATAAATACATCATTTCATAAATATTTCCTTCATACAACCAGACATGAGCTCTTTTATGAAAGGACTCTTTTATTTAGCATTTCATACAGTGTCTAGAACAACGCTGTATAAGAATAAGTAATATTAAGTAGTAGAATAAGTAGTATTATAAGTAATACTTACTTAAAAGTATATTTTAAAGCAACAGTGAAACATTAAAATAAAAAAAAAGATTTAGAGAAAAACTACAAAGATTTATGTTTTTCTACCATAAACCAGGTGAATCTCACTGGTTTAACTGAGGATTTCTTTGGACTTTAAGAAAGAGGATTTTTGTAAGCCAATGGATTTTTGTCTGCATTAATAGAAAGAGTATTCAGAAAAAGTGACACAAGCTTCTCAATGTTGGGGTGTTACATGTTACAGTCTTAGATAGTGAAAAACTAAAAGGCACCCAGGAAAAATAAAGATAATAAAAGAGCTTGACATGTTATGTTGTAGGACAGGACAGGAGTCAGCAAACATGGTATAGATATAGATAGATAGGTAGATAGATAGATAGATAGATATTTAAATATTTTAGGCTTTGGGGGCAATAATATCTCTACTACAACTATTTGATTCTGATATAGCAGCATGAAAGAGACCATAGACAATATGTAAAAGAATGAACATGTTCTAATAAAATTTTATTTACATAAATAATGGCAGGTTGAATGTGGCCCTCAGATATAATTTGCAGACCCCTGCTATAAAAGAAACAGTTTAAAAAGCTTATATGTTTAGCTTAGAGAAGACACAAGGAGAACACCACAACTATTTTCAATATTTGAATTAATTACATATAGAAAAGGGGTTTGACCTATATGACCAAGGGATGTATGACCAATGACTGGAAGATTTATGGCAACATATTTTTGACACGTAAAATAAATTCCTAATAGAATTATCTAGGGCAGTGGTCGGCAAACTGCGGCTCGTGAGCCACATGTGGCTCTCTGGTCCCTTGAGTGGAGATTGAGTTTACCATCACTGGAGGTATTCAAACAAATATCAAATTCTCACTTAGGAATGTTCCATAGCAGACAAAGGACTCAGAGGTCCTTTTCTACCAGGAGATTCTATGATGAACATGGAATTTAATGGGCAGAGCAGGGCACCAAACAAGCTCAAACTGACAGAGGCACAGGTAAATGAGAGCCAGCAATTGCACAGGTTAAATTCTATCTATGATAAATAACTTATTGGCTGCAAATTTAATTCTGCCAGATGTTAGGTACATATAGTAATAAGTAAGCAAAAATTAAAAACGGATTAAGTATCAGCTCTAGTGAGTTTGCCTTAGAGAGGCAAATGGGTTGGTCATTTGAAAGCTAAGTGGATGTGTCCTAATTACATAGATTAAAAAGAGGTCAGAGTCTATCCTCCCTTTTAAAATTCAAGGAATTTTAAATTTCTCAGTCTCATTTTGGACATTTTACAGAATCCTTTTTAGGTGCCTTTGGGTGTTTTGCATTTATAAAGCTGTAAATTTTTAAAAAAACAACATCCCTTCTGAGTGGATGTGTAGATCCATAAAATTAATAAACACAACGATTTATTCAGAGCCTCTGTCCCACCGATGAAAATGAGAACCAGGCAGTCTCTAAAGGATAAACGTGACAAGGAGCTCAATGGCTTAAAATTTGTGGCTGTCCTTAACATGCTGCTCATGTGTGCCAAATCCTCAACAGTCCAAGCCTGCTCTCCACCTCCCAGTGGAGGGTCGGAAGGGGTGAGTGATTCCAATCAATATCCAGTTGTTAGAGTAACAGCCATGTCGGTTCTGGATGGCCAACTGGGCGAAAACATGTTTGTTCTACTTAATGTGACAGTGTCCTGTCAAATTAACAGCCACCGGTGGCAGGAGCAAGCATGCTTAATAGGTTTGCGTCAGTTCCACCGAGAATTTATCATCAACATGCAATCGAGAGGAACCCAAACCTCATTACCAGGGTTTATTTGTAGATAATAACTGAAGGTATGCCATGTACTTACAACAGGGTTTGTTTGCTTTTTAGCAACTCAGTGGCGTGTTCTTTATCAAATGCTACCCTATAACTCCCACAAACCATAGAAGATCTGGTTGGTCTGTGTTTAAATACATCACGGACAGTGGAATATTTAAGCAACTGTGCTGAGTTAAAAGGATCATTTGCAATAACCAACTAATCTGTGTGGAAGGCAGCGAAGAGAGGAACTGCCCAGAGAGTTGCTTTAACCCTGAACTGTGCTGTGAATATGTAAACACATGTTTCCTCTCCAGGTAAGCTGTTGTTTGAAAGCCAGGATCACTAACTGTTTGCCACTAACCTCTCATTTAGGTTGTTTGGCTCATATAGTATAAAAAAATAAAAAATTAAATGCTGTCTAGTGTATAAAAATAAGAGCATTTTACACACAATTCTGTGTGTCTTATTTGAATAAAAAAATAATAAAACAAAACTAGAATTGGCAGCATAAGCCAGCTTTTGCACACGACAGTAGTTGTCTGGTGCTGTGTAGTAGCCTATTGTCTTTAGATGGGCTGAGTGCTCTCATTGGTGTCCGCTGGCCTGCTTTATTCATTTATGTGATTTCACCAGTCCCTTAAAGCATTGAAGGTTTTCATCCCATAAGTAAAGATTAAATTTTTAAAAAATATATATCTTTACTAGAGGCCCAGTGCACTAAACTTGTACACAGGTAGGGTCCCTAGCGGCTGCCAGCTGTTGGCCGGGACCTCCCTTCCCTTGCTGCCAGCTGCCAGCCGGGGCCTTCCTTCATTCCACGCCACCCCCTGATGGTTGGCTCACATCATAGCAAGCGTTTGAACTCCTGGTTGGTTGAACTCCTGAGGGGACACTTTGCATATTAGGCTTTTAGATAGATAGATAGATAGATAGATAGATAGATAGATAGATAGATAGATAGATAGATAGATAGATATAGATAGATAGATAGATAGATAGATATAGATTGATTGATTTCAGAGAGGAAGGGAGAGGAGGAGAGAGATAGAAACATCAATGATGAAAAGGAATCATTGGTTGGCTGTCTCCTGCATGCCCTCTATTGGGGATTGAGCCCTTAATCTGGACATGTGCCCTTGTGGGGAATCAAACCCCGGACCCTTCAGTCCACAGGCTGATGCTCTATCCACTGAGCCAAACCAGCTAGGGCTAAATTTTAATTTTTCATCATATTCATGGGTGGAAGGTTAAATATGGCATTACCATTCGTGGATATTGTTAAGAACTCTTTTCTTCTCCTTTTCTCCCACCTCCCAATCTTCCACCAATGCCTCCCAGTGCCTTAAACCAGTAGAAGGTAGCTGATGACAGAGCCTGGGAGAGGCCGGCCTTTCAAAGCAGAACACAAGAATGGCAAGGAGAAGATCTGAGGGCAAATGGACTTAGAAATAAGAAATCTGGGAGCCAGAAAACACAGTCTCTAACCCACTAATCAATTCTGTGATCTCAGAAAAGGTCTTCAGTTCTCCCTCTTAAGATGAAAAATTGGGCTAGATGATCCCTGGAGGTTGTTCAAGTCTGTGATTCTGTCTGTGATTCTGTGGTGGAGGGGATGGTACAATCTTGATCCCATTATTTGAGTTCCTGTGTGCCATGTGACTGTGCATCTCAACACCGAGATGTTTAAGGGGAGCCAGAGAACGTAGCTTGCCTGACATGAAGCCTGACAAGAACAATGAAAACGTGTTTGAGCAGCTTTATTTTTTAAAAAATGACTTCAAGGAAAAATAAAAATGGCCACTTTAACCAGAGAGTTACTTGTAATGAGAATGCTTCACCAGTGTAATCCCTGGGTTTTGGACTGGCTTTAGTGCTAAAGAATCTCAACCTCGAGAGATTGTGACTTTGGCTGCTTTTATAATCCTTAGGAATCCAATGATATCTTTCAAACAAACACACAAAAAACTAAACTAACAACAATATGCTATTTTCATCATTTAGATCACAAATAATTCCCCTAGAATGATTGGCTCAAATTTCAGAAGGAATTCTAGAAACAAATTCAACATAAGATCTAAATCTACAAGTTCCATATGAATCATCAATGCTTTTCTGTTTGTTGGCGGAACTGCCTGTTGACAGTGAAGTATGGATCTTAGATGGTGAATTCATTTTTCTTTGTGTAACAGCAACCACATAATGAATCAGGAAAAGTGGCAGCAGCCTTTATGTCTTCATTGGCTTAAAATGGATAAAAATCTTTTCGTTCTACCTTATTAAATGTCAAATAACCCAGTAATGACAAAAATCTAAACCTGCACTTTCATAGAATTTTGTAAAGGATATTAACTTTCTAAGGGACAGCGATATTTTAAATAAAAGTGAATACACACTTTAAAATATATCCACTATTGAGCCAATGGAAACCTTACTGTACTCATTTAGTAAATTTTCTCTCTGGAAATGGGGTACATTCAGAGGCAGAACCAGAGCTTTTCATTTTTATTTCAGTTGGAACTGAGGAGAGGGATTGAGATTGCTCACTGGCAGATAACATTAGCCTGGACACTGACATTCGTCCAAACATTAAGTCATTTGCAGTTTCTCTTTGACAGGTATAAAGCCTTGGAAATTAATTGTGGGAGCTGGTCCTCATTCACACAAGATCCCCTCAGCCGCTGCAAGAATATTTTCTGTCAAGAGCTTGGGATAAGTCACGTTTGCTTGTTAAAATGCCCATGAATAAACATGAAATATATTACATTTTGAATTTTTAAAATAGAGCTGACTTTAAAGCTATTAAGGAAGAAACAAAAGAGAAACTGAAAATATTAGTTTTAGAAGACCTAGTTTTAATTAATGAATTTTTTTCCCCAGTAAAATCTTGATTAAGCAAAAGAGTTGAGGAAAAGAAATATCTGAGCAAGCAAAGTTTTGGGGGAGGCTGGAAAACAAATGATTTTTCCTTAACATTTCTGGTCTTCCTTCTGAAAATCTGGCCAAAATAATGATCCTCCTGCCTTAAATTCAATTGCCTTTTTATTAGGCACATACACATGCTAGTCAAGGTAGAAGAAGGCTGAAGAGACTACCCTAAATAAATAATCCCCCTAGCTCTGACAAAATTTTTAGATTTGGTGAATAAGTATACTGAACATAAGTGAGTAGTTTTAAAAAATATTCATTCCAAGGAGTACTCCAGGTTTATTATTTTGAGTTTCAGTTTCCATTGCCTGAGGCTGGAGATGCACTAGAGTAGAATGAGGGAAGGATTACTGGATTTGGAGGGAAATGTCTTGAGGATGAAATGAAATGAAATAATGAAATGCAATTAAATGAAATGTATGAATGATCTTAGCACAATGTATGCTACTTTACAAATGTCAACAATGTGCATATATCTTGATTTCTTGTATTAGAGATATATGGCAGACATTGTTTTATTGATTAACTTCCTGGTAAGAGCCTGGAGGTGGGAGGGAGTTGAATGTCACCAATTGCTTCTTAGTCAATCAATGTAGGTATTATGTACCTACCAGAGTAAGACTGAGCCACATACACTGAATTATATAAATCAGATTGCTCCAGGAATACAAAGGAAGAACATCAAAACTAAATTTTGAGTGACAGGACCTGATTCTTTAAGGAAACTGATGTTTGAAGAATACTGTGAAGGAGAGTACATTTTTAATACAGTTTTTTGCAAGTTATAGCAGTTGTTTCTAGGAAATGAATGAAGGAAATACTGGCTTGGAAAGTTAGACAGTCAAATTTCTATGATAGATAACAAACTGCAATTTAAAAAAAAAAAACAAATGAAACATCTTCCTTTAAAACTAGAGGCCCTGTGCACAGAATTCGTGCATTGGTGGAGGCGTGGCCTGTGGGGATCGGCCCACTTTCGGAGCACTGCTCATCCCAGTCAACCAAACGGCTGTGGACCCGCCCTCTGAATGGCTGCTCCTGTGGGAGCAGCCACTCATCCCTATCAGCCGAGTGGCGCTCCCACTGTGGGAGCACACTGACCACCAGGAGGCAGCTTCTGCATTGAGCATCTGCCCCCTGGTGGTCAGTGTGCATCATAGCAACTGGTCAACTGGTCCTTCTGGTCGTTCTGCTGTTCGGTCTCTGGGCTTTTATTATATAGGATGTTGTCACATTGCTGGAATCACCTTACAATGTGTAGTCTATGTAATACAATTATTGACAAATGAAATCTTAGCGTGTGTCTCTGTATGGCCATGTCAAATAGCAATTAAGAAGCCATTAATTTATCAAAAATGTACTGAGCTTCTGTTATATTGCTAAAACTGTTAGATGAAGAGGGAATATAAAATAAATTTTGAAGTTGTCTTTCTCCTTCAGGAACTTAAAATCTATTGGGGAAGACAGACTTGTACATATGTAACTAAAATAACAGGTTTGAAATAGACAAGGAAAAATAAGTGTTATGATGTTGAAATAAAGAAGGGAACAATTATTTTTTATATGTTAAGGATTTAGACAATTTTATAAATATTAAACAAACCATGAAGATAACCAGTGACAGTTAACACTTTTTATTCTCCATTATGCTCTGGCTATTTGAAAATTACCTTAAGGCAGAAGTGTTTTTATGCTTAGAAATCTGGATATGGACTTTCTCTTTTTCAATTCCATTTTCCTTAAAACAAAATTTTAAGATTTTGGATTATTTAGGATCTTCAAAATTATGATGTGGGTCTTAGCTCCAGAGAGGCTTAGGGGAGCTAGAGAACATTTGGGTTGTTCTTTGTCATGCATGTCATAAAAAACCTATAACTTCAGAAAGGAGTATCAAAAATTTGGTTCTTGCTATCCTTTTCAAAGAAGGGATATGGTGATTCTGTGTCAATCTTGATTAAAACTCTTACTGTGGAATCCAGAACTCTAGGTGACTCTTGTCTACCTTTCAATCTGTTTTCATCCCATTTTCCCTCCTTCCACTTGTCTGTAGCCGTATTGCTTCCTTCTGTCCCTCAAAAAGATGAGAGATATTTCTTTCCTTTTTAGTCTTTATCTTGGCTGGTTCCAAATCCTCCAGATCTTTGTCAAAATGGCTCTTTCTCATCCTTTAGGTTTCAGATCAAATGCCACCTTTTCAGAGAGATCTTACCTGACAACCCAGCCTTTTGTGTCATTTGGTTCCAGTTACAAATAAAAAATAGGAAGGAAAAAAAAGTGATTCAAATCTACTTCAACATGGGAACCATAAGATCACACAAGAGAAAGTCCTGAGGTTGGGTGAGTTTCCTTTTCTTCACTCAGCTTCCATATCATCATCTGCCTTCAAGGCTGGTTCCCTTCATGTTTGTTCAATGGTCCAGGGAAAATCTGGGCAGTATGTTCCTTGTTAATGCCATAAAATTACTGATTTCTTATGACTCTTCCTTTAAAAATGAGAGAAACTTTCTTAGACCTTGGAAGCAAACTTCTTTTACATTTCATTGGCTGGAACTGTGTCACATGATAATACTTGAACCAATCTATATTATAAAACACAGTGGCCCTAAACGCTGTAACAACCAAAGACCTGTCACCAGGAGGCAGCATGCACAGCGAGTTATGTGTGGGTGGGCGGGGCTGTGTGCACAGCGAGGCGCACATGGGTGGGTGGGGACTTGACTGTGGGTCTCGTTTGGGGAAGTCCCTCGGCTCGGTGGGGCCTGGGGTCCTGGTTTCACATGATTTCCCACGGGTCTGGGTCTCACGCAATTTCACACGCTGGGTCACTAGTCATTAACAAAGTGAATGGGACTGATTCAAAATAATAGGAGTCATCACCCTTTGAGCTGAGCCTCATTTCTGAAACTACATATTGCTGCTATTTTTTAAAAATATTTTTTATTGATTTCAGAGAAGAAGGGAGAGGGAGAGAGAGAGAGAGAGAGAAACATCAATGGTGAGAGTGATTGATCAGCTGCTTCCTGCACATGCCACACTGGGGATTGAGCCTGCAACCAGGGCATGTGCTCTGACTGGGAATTGAACCGTAACCTCCTGGTTCATAGGTCCACGCTCAAAGGGCATATTGCTGCTATTTGTCAAGAGAAAATAGAGTATTGGGGAGTAAATCTAATGCTCTTACTCACCTCAGATGCAAACCCATGATCTTTTTAATTTTTACACATATTTTTCTAGAGTATTATTGTCTATTTTACTCACCAAAGTTAAAGCTACGCAAGAGAATGGCCCTTGTCTTATTTGATAATGTATTTTATTTAAAAAATAGAATATTTGGTGCTCAATAAAAATTTGTTGAATTTGTGAATAAGTGAGACACATCACATCACTCTCTTATTGAGTTTCTTGACTTCAGTGGATGAAAATTTTGCCACATTATTATAAACTGACTTTCTTTTTATTCTCTAGAGCAGTGATGGCGAACCTTTTGAGCTCGGCGTGTCAGCATTTTGAAAAACCCTAACTTAACTCTGGTGCCGTGTCACATATCGAAAATGTTTGATATTTGCAACCATCGTAAAACAAAGACTTATATTTTATATATTTAAATGCCATTTAACAAAGAAAAATCAACCAAAAAAATGAGTTCGCGTGTCACCTCTGACACGGTGTCATAGGTTCGCCATCACTGCTCTAAAGTCTCTTATATTCTCAGAGGCCTCAGTGACAGGTGAAGGTTCGTAAACATTAGTAATTGTACCCGGCTTGAGAAATTTTGAACTGGGCCTTGAAAAAGTGAATAAAATGAAAAGTAAATCACTTATTTAAAAAGAAATGATGGGGATGGTATATAAGGAACAGCAACAATATTAAGGCAGGATAATATTGCATGGGATATACTAACAAATGAAAGCAATCTGACATGACTATGGGCAGGCTGTATAGAGTGCCTGGGATGGGGGGCTGAAGGAATGCCTTAAAGTTGACTTTCTCGCATGGTCTTTCTCAGTCATTCCACTGTTATGATTATCTGATCACTGCTTTAGTCACCTCAGCACATTTATAATTTGCTTGCATTGTTATCTTATAAATATTTCTATTTCTCTATACTTGGTCCCTTTGCTTTTTTGACTAGTTTGTAAACTCATTGATGGCACTAAATAGATTTACTCTGTGGTAGAATGAAAATTAACTGAGCGAGATGTAAGGTAAGCTTCATAAAAGGAAGAACCTTGAGTGATTCTTTTTTTAACCATTGTATGCTCAGTACATGTGGAAAGCACACATTAATATTGGTAGATTAACTAAATGAAAGAGGGAATAATTTACAAAAACCTGTTTTTTTTAAAAAAAAAAAAAAATCAGGCTCCCCCTTACCCATTATGTGATCTTGGAAGAGTCACTGAATCCCTCGACGTCAGTGGTTCTCAACCTTGGCTGCACATTAGAATCACCTGGGAATTTTTTTAAAATTCTGATTTCTGGGCCTCATCCTCCGAAAATTCTGTTTCTTTGTTATGGGGTGAGGCAACAACATTAGTAACAAAGAAACAAAATTTCCGGAGGATGAGCCCCAGAAATCAGGATTTAAAAAAGATTCCCAGGTGATTCTAATGTGCAACCAAGGTTGAGAACCACTGCTCTATGTCTTTTTTTTTTTTAATCCTCACCTGAGGATATTTTTCCATCTATTGGTTGCCTCCCCACATATACCCCAACCAGGGCCGGGGATTGAGCCTGCAACTGAGTTATGTGCCCTTATAACCAGAATCAAACCTCCATCCTTCAGTCGGCAGGTTGAAGCTCTATCCACTGAGCCAAACTGGCTAGGGCCTTTCTAGACTTGATTTCCTCATTGGTCAAGTGGGGATGATGATGCTGGTGATAACATATTACTGGAGGGTTAAGTGAGGTGATGAAGGCACTTGGGAAATGAGAATGCTACACAAATGTATATCACAGTGCTGGGATTCATTCTGAAATCAGTAGCTGCACTCCAGGAGCAGCGTGGTGAGAACAGAAACAAGATAAGATCAGTTTGGCTCCAAATGGCAGACCCTAACTGACATTGTTGGCCTACCTTGAAGATTTCAAGTTGCACTGTTTTTAAAATGTTACATTGTAAGAAATAGAGATAAAGAATTACTAGTAGCTGAATAAGTGGCTATAGAGATGCAAGCACGAAGACTTTTAAGATGTGTTAGGTAAACATTCCCAAGTTTGGATGGGCCTCTTTGTAAGCACATATCTCTGGAACTCATTACTCTTCTCTTTCTCACCTCAGAGGGAATGAAGACGTGTTCTTGCCTGATGTAGAGGAAAGATCACTGCATCAGGAAACTTGGATTACAGTACAAGTTCTCCACTAATTTCTTAGGTAGCCTTGTATTAACTTGTATATATGTGGGGGTTTCGGTTTTTTTTCCTAAGATGAAGAAACTGTATAAGAAAAAGTCTGCAGTTCTTCTGTTCTCTAAAATTTTATAATTCCTAAGCACCCAGAAGAAATAATGAATTTGAATCCCAGGCAACTTCCCATGGTCACTCAGCTCCCTGATTCCCTTATTCTATCCATAGCTCTTCCCTTCTGCACATATTTCTACAAAGTTCTTTTATTTTGGTTTTGAAAGGCTTACTTTGGGGAGTCATTTTGTCAGTTAATTTAGGTCACATCCTGCCATGTGACTGCATGATGATAATAATAGCTGCCACTTCTATAATACCACAGTATGGTCACTATTCTAAGAATTTAACTCATTTAATCCTCATAGCAGCTTTATGAAGTAGATCAAGCATGTCAAACTCAAAGGCTCACACGGGCCAAATAAACAAGGTTTAAGTTTATGTGGGTCACAAAAAAACAGAAGCTTCAATTTTCATAGAAACATAAGTTTATTTCGATAGAGACATGCTGAACACAAAGGGCTGAAATAAATGAGTCATCGTTAACATAAAATAATAGAACATTTTAATAAAAATTAATATTTTTTCTTGAACATTAACTTACCAGACACTGAATAACTGTACAAATTAATAAGTGTAATGCAAATAAACCTATGTTTCTTGTTCTACAAAAGTGAAATATTTCCTGTTGCGCACACCAAACAAGTTAGTCCAAGACTAATGATGTGGTAATCAGCTGCTAAAATATTCACTGCCAGTATTAGTGGAGAAAAATGGTGTGCCTGCGCAGAAGGCATGGGAGGGAAATGAATGCAACACAATTATAGTAATCAGTCATTAGCAAATGTTGTAGTTCATTATTAATAACTAGAGGTCCAATGGGCAAAATCCGTGCACTGGTAAGGTCCCTGGTGGCTGGTAGCGGCTGACCTGGTACTCCCTCCCTTCCTCTGGCCAGCCCCATCCCCTGGTCGAACTCCCGGTAGAGGGAACAATTTGCATACTACGCTTTTATTATATAGGATTATGTATAGCAGGATATTGTAAAAATTAAGTTAAAAATTTTTATTAAAACGTTTCTTACAGCCGGAACCGGTTTGGCTCAGTGGATAGAGCGTCGGCCTGCGGACTGAAAGGTCCCAGGTTCGATTCCGGTCGAGGGCATGTACCTGGGTTGCGGGCACATCCCCAGTAGGAGATGTGCAGGAGGCAGCTGATCGATGTCTCTCTCTCATCGATGTTTCTAACTCTCTATCTCTCTCCCTTCCTCTCTGTAAAAAATCAATAAAATATATTAAAAAAAAAAATAAAAATAAAACGTTTCTTACATACTGGGCCCCAAAAATATTTGTTGTGGGCCACATGTGGTCCGTGGGCCGTGAGTTTGACATGCTTGAAGTAGATAACTTTGTGATACTTTATATATGAATAAAGTGAGGCAAAGGTGTGTGGTTTTTTGTGTGTTTTTTTTTTAATTTGTCCCGAGTCATACTACTGTTAAGTGCCAGAGTGGTAACTCAGATCCAGACTGTTTTATAACTCCCCATATGTATGCTAAAGTAATAAACTGTACTGAGTTTGGAGGTAGGAGGAAAGCTAGCAAGAGGAGGTCTACAGTCAGAAAGCACAGTGCCAGGTTCCCAGATCAATGTGACAGGTACACAGTGCAGGTAAACTAGTTAGACAAATGAGCAACCAAAAGTCTGAGTTCTATCCCATAGATCAGTTTGCTCTCAAAATTTTGTCTCTGAGAGTGCCTGCCAAAAATGTGACTTTAAATATAAAACCAACAAAATGAAATCATTTCTTGGAAAACATTTCTGTGGTTTACTGTGGAATGCCAAGTTAAGAATATCTGTCTTACATTTTCAAGCACATGTGTTGTAGTAATTTTATGGGGTAATGAGTTGGCTTCCATTAAAGATATTTTTACAGGGGCTGGGGCTGGAGAAATGTTATGTGGCAGGCAGTGAAATATCTTACTTTTTTCAGATTGCTTTGGCTAATCACCTACAGGTGAATTTTCTAGGAACTATGCTTTTAACCATTTAACTGCTATGAATTTTATTGGGTTGTGACTGAAGACTTTGTACATAATGTCAGGGGACCAAATGGTGAGGGAAGGAGGAGTTCAGGATATGAAGAAAACGATGAGTATAACAGAAGAAATGTGGTACTTTTGTCTCAACTTTAAAACTTGAATGGGACTTAAAGTCCATTCATGGGATTCAATAAAAAACAATTCAAGATGTGACAATAGCTAATTAGTGGAGGCAGTTGTCATCTATCAAAGTAAGCAGAAATCTCACTTCCCAGTTTTCCACATGACAGATGTTGCTAGTTACCTACCCAATATCTATTTTCTCCCTCTTCTTTACTAATAGAAGCAAAATGTTGCTACTGAAAGATTCTATTCCCCAGATTATTTTTCAACCAGAGGTGGCCATGTGACACCATTATTACCAAAAAGATGTAGGTGGAAATTGGCTGAGGATTTCTGGAAAGATAGCTCCTTCCCAGTCCTCCTAAGTGATGGCCAAGAGCATCAGCAACCATCGGTTAGGCAAGAGAAATGAGTTATGGTGGTGGTACAGGAAGACATATATTTTTTTATTCTGTGTAAAGTTGATGCTGATACTCTGGACTGCTTAGGAAAAGCATTCTTGTGTTCTGAAAAATAAATACATATTTTTGATATGTAAGCATTTGCCTACTTCTGAGGCTGAGGAATATACTCTCACTGTGCTTTTTCCTCTTACCTACTCCCTCCAGTGGCTCCAAGTTTTAGAGCTGACATATTCCCACCTATTAGTGATAGAACCAAGGCGGTAGGGTCACATGTCATTCCATTCATTGTTGCCGTTATTCTTGAATAGGGGAAACCATTCTTGGTTTATGTGAGAAAGACGAAGGGCTGTGACCCAAGATGAGATCAGTTACAACAACCTGTTTGAATTTCAACATAAACATAATAGTCAGTGGAATAAAAGAATCTATTGTGCATCCTACCAGGAAGGTCAAGTGAATATGAAAGAGCTTGGTGCCTGGAGGTCACTGGTTTGATTCCTAGTCAGGATACATGCCCAGGTTGCAGGCTTGATCCCCAGTAGGGGGCATGCAGGAGGCAGCTGATCAGTGTTGACACTGATGTTTTTATCTCTCTCTCCCTCACTTTTTTTCTCTCTCTAAAATCAATAAAAATATATTAAAAAGAAAAAGAAAGAGCTTTTTTTTCTCATATCCTTGCCTAATAGTGGGATATGAGAAATGTTACCCATGAGGTGCCTGGGTGACAAATTTGTAAAAGGCTGGTGTCAGCTTTCAGCATTCTGGACTAAAATGCAGCCCATCTGGGTAGAATTTCTCTGAGGCTAAATACCAGTAGGACATGAGATATTTGATCAGTAAGTGCTGTTAAAGAAATTTTAAAGAACTTTGAAGGGAGCATTCAAGAGTTACCTGAGAGTTAAATGGGTGCAATTTATGTAATTTGTTTGATGTTACTAAGAAGAAACAGCTTGATGCTGGAAGACAGTGTGTTAAGTATGGGAGATTAGAAAAATCTTTGATGGCATCATTGCACTTAAACTAACACCACCCTTTGGCTTCTTTTTGTATGAGCCAAATAAATCATTTACTTTTTGAAGCTACTATTTGTTGGGCTTTGTATTTGCAGCTAAACTTATTGCACACTGACACATTCCCTCTTCTCTCTGCCCCATAGATATCTGATAAGTCAGAGAAACACATCTGGGTTAAAGACAGACCTTGGGATAGAAGAATTTGACTATGATTATCTAGGCCTCTATGATGTCTACTTTATGTATATGTTTTATTTTGTTTTTGTCCAGAAATACTTAGGCTCATTATATTTAAACTAGAGGCCCAGTGCACAAATTCATGCACCAGTGGGGTCCCTAGGCCTGGCCTGTGGGATTGGGCCGAAACCAGCTTTCCAACATCCCCCAAGGGGTCCTGGATTGCAAGAGTGCGCAGGCTAGGCCAAGGGACCCCACTGGTGCATGATTGGGGCTGGGGAGAGATGCAGGAGGTTGGCCAGCTCGGGGAGGGGGTGGGGGGTGGGACCGCAGGAGGGCTCCAGGATATGTCCAGCCTGTCTTGCTCAGTCCCAATCAGCCAGACCCCAGCAGCTAACTAACCTACTAGTCGGCCCCCTGATGGTCAGTGCATATCACAGCGAGCAGTTGAGTGGTCTTAGCAAATCATTAGCATATTATGCTTTGATTGGTTGAACAGACGACTGGAAGACTGGACACTTAGCATATTAGGCTTTTATTATATAGGACTATATAATAATATAGTTTATTATTATATTATTATAAACTAGAGGCCCGATGCACAAAGATTTGTGCTAGAATAGGCCTTCCTTCCCCTGGCTGCTGGCACTGCCTTTGCTCTGGCTGGAGCAGCCTTCTGCCTTCCTGCGCTGCCCAGAGGCCCGGGGTGGGGTGGAATGCCTGCGCTGTTGCCATGGCGACGATGCAAGCATCCTACCCTGCCGCCAGCCGCTTGGTGCCTGAGCGCGTACTCACTCCTGATTGGCTGTGGGCATTGCGGAGGGATGGTCAATTTACATATTTGTCTATTATTAGTATAGATGAGTTCCATGAATAACAGTTTTTTTTTTTTAATTTTTAGTGAATTTGTTGTGGTGACATTAGTTAATAAAATTATATAGGTTTCAGGTGTACAATTCTATAATACATCATTTGTATATTGTATTGTGTGTGCACCAGCCCAGTCAAGTCTCCCTTCCTCACCATTTATCCCCCCTTTACCCTTCTTTCCCTCCCACCACTCTCCTTTCCCTCTTGTAATTACCATACTGTTTTCAGTGTCTAAGAGGTGTTTTTATTCTTTGCTTAATCCCTTCATGTATTTCACCTAGCCCCTGAGTACCATTCCCCTATGACAGTTGTCAGTCTGTTCTCTGCATCTATGAGTCTAGTTTCTATTTTGTTAGTTTATTTTGTTGATTAGATTCCACATATAAGTGAAATCACATGGTACTTGTTTTTCTCTGACTGGCTTATTTCACTGAGCATAAAACTCTCCAGGTCCATCCATGCTGTCTCAGAAGGTAAGATTTTCTTCTTTTTTATGGCCAATTAGTATTCCGTTGTAAAAATCACAGCTTTTTCATCTACTCATCTACTGGTGGGCACTTAGGCTGCTTCCAAATCTTGCCTATTGTGAATAATGCTACAATAACAATTTGAGTCGGCTTGAGATCTTCCTAGGAAAGGTGAACATTTTGACTTTCTAAAGACAGCTTGAGAAATGCAAGATGTAATGCAGAGAAGAAAGGCAAAGAAAAGAAACAGATGGGCATTGAATTACCCAAGATTTGCTCATCATGGTACATGTCAGCATGTCACTTTATTTACTTCTCAGAACTGCTCTTCAGGCATATTTTGTTACAACCATTTTACAGAATCTGAAATCAGAAACTCAAAATAGTAAAATCCCATATTAATAAGTGGCAGAACCAGATTTCATATCCAGATATTCTGACTGGGCATCCAGATTTTGTGTCCTTTGTCCCGGAAGGTGACATTACCTTTTCTATACCAGACAGATATCAAACCTGTCCATTGCTTTGAAAGGAGACACTATCTTTATCTTCCAATGTTCTTTATGATACAGACATCCTTGAAAGGAAAATAGGGAACTAGGGCAGCCAGTGCCTTTGCTTGCAAACAGTGCAAACGAAAGAGAGGCCCATGGAGCATTATCTACCAACAGCATTCACCTTTGTCCTCTTCTGCTCTCTGTCTGACACCCCTCACCACGGTTCAGTCCCCCTTTGTGCTCCTTTATTATCTTAAGGGCCTGGGGCCTTTAAACTTTTTTACTCCTATCATTGAAGAAAAGTTTAAAAAACTCATTTTGAGCAATGAAAGGTTTTCATATGATCTTTTCAGACAACAGAAGCATAAGCATTAATTCATTAGTTCAGTTATGTATTCAGTGTTTATTGTATAGCTACTATAGAGCAGGTACTAAGTGCTTTCATTTTAACCATTCAGACACTAGTGAATGTAAAGAAGTAACAGTATCAAGTAGAGATTTTACTCAGGTGGGGTTTAGTGCTTTTACATTGGATGGTCCAGGAAGACCTCAGTAAAAAGAAAAAAAAAAGTGAAATTTTGAGCTAAGAACTCATGGATAATGTCCCAAGTAGATCCTGGGAAAGGATCTGGGGTGTTTATCTAAGGTGTCCCTTGAGATAAACTTTAACCGTGCAGGTGTGGGACATTCAAGTAGTTGCTAGTGAAGAGGTTACTCTACGCAAGCAGGACCAAGGAGGCAGGCTTAGGACCAAAAAGAGACCAGAACCTTTAATTTAACTTTTAAGTGTACACAAAATAATTCAATTAACTGCTGGAGGAATTACACCACATGAAACATATGCAGTTGCAAATCACACAGCACTTTATTACTCACACAATTCCTGGTGCTGCGGGTACAGGCTTAAGTGGGATCCCAGTGGTGCTGTCCTCGGGGGTCTGGCAGCTGGTCTGGTCTGGTCTGGATGCAGGAGACTGGCATTCCTTGCCCAAGAGCTAGGTCGTGTCTCATTGGGAGGTACTGACCGTTCTTCTGTCGTCTGGCAGAGAGAGGAGCACGGAGGGCATCACTTGCCAGACTGACAAGAGGACGTGCCTTTGTGGCTGTCTCGACAGGCGAGCACCAGGCTGGTCGGGACCCCCACTTTTAAAGCCTGTACCCCATTTGCAACACAATTGGCTATTTTGTTAGTTTATCAATGAATTACGTCAAGGCACACATGTTTATCTCAAACAGGGCGAAGGGCTACACGTGGTTATCTAGGGAGAGTACATCACTCACTCAAGTGGTTATCTTGACAAGTCACCCAGTTATTTACTGAAGTTCAAATCCTTATCTATGAGGGACACACACTTCAGGGCAGTAGGGAATGTGTTCTTAATATCATGCTTTAAGTTTCAAGGAAAGTTAATTGAAACATTTTAAAACCTCCTTAGACATTTTTTAGGCATTTTAAAACATTTCTATATATTACTACAACAGATAAGAAAGAGTCAATTATTAAAATAGCTTGAAAAAATAGCCAGAGAAACCAATCCTAAATCTATTAGGTTGAACCAGGTGAAACTGCTGATGTGCAGTAGTCTCCCCTCATCCTTGGTTCCTCTTTCCAAAGTTTCAGTTTCCTGAGGTCAACCATGGTCTTAAAATATTAAATGGAAAATTCCAGAAATAAACAATTCATAAGTTTTAAAAATGTGAGCTGTTCTGAGTAGCATGATGAAATCTCGCAGGATCCCCTCCAGGATCTGAATCTCTCTTTGTTCAAGGTATCCACTGGGCTCCCACCCGCTGGTCACTTCCTAACTATCTTGCATTATCAGATCCAATGTTTCAGAATCACAGAGCTTGTGTTCAAGTCACCTTATTAACTTCAAAATGGCCCCAAAGTTCAAGAGTAGTGATGCTTGCAATTCGGATATGCCAAAGAGTGCTGGAGGCAACAAGCAGTTAGCAGAATAAATGCGAGAGGTCGTCAGAAGGCTGATGGACCTTGGGGCTTTAGCTAGGGCTAAAAGCTATGCACTGATTGTTCTGTTGAGACAATGGTGGCTGAAGGCAATCTCCTAACCTGATAATCTTTTACTGTTTACCAAACCTTACCTTTGATATGTCTGTTTGGTTTGCTAAAGGGCAAATGTATATTCCAGTAAATAAAAAGCCATGGGTCCGGAGATTCAGGGAGCCACTCCACTAGAGAGTAGGTTTCTGCCTGGTTCCCCCAATGCCTTCCAAATCTATATTTCTTGTCTAGTATATCCATTTGCGTGTGGCCCCTTCTCCAGATTCTGAATGCTTGCTGCAAAAGGTTGCAGCAAAAGAGAAGCTGTAAAGTGCTTCCTTTAAGTAAAAAAGTGAAAGTTCTGGATGTAATAAGGAGAGAAAAAAATCATATGCTGAGGCTGCTAAGATCTACGGTAAGAATAAATCTTCTAACCATGAAATGGTAAAGAAGGAAAAAGAAATTCATGTTAGTTTTGCTGTCACACCTCAAATTGCAAAAGTTATGACCACAGTGTGGGAGAAATGCCTTATGTATGTATGTATATATGTACACATGTGAACATATATACACATATATGCATATAAAGGTAGGGGTGTGTGTGTGTGTGTATTTCTACTAGTTAGGCTTCTCTGGAGAACCCTGACTAATACATCATGCTAGTGATTTAATAAGTTACTTTTTATTTATTTTTATTTTATGTTTGTTCTTGGTTTGCCCACTGTGTCTAATCAGGACACTGCTTACTGGCGATTGGACTTTGGTTCAGCAACCTTGATACTTGAGTTCTGGCTAAGAAAGAATTCAGAGCCAAGACTCAAATACAGGCAAGAATTTATTTAGAAAATCACAGATATAGAAGAAGTGAGCCGTGGAAGAAGTAAGCCAGCTGAGCTGGGAGGGCTCAGGAAATAAGAATCAGAGGCAAAGAAAGGCCCTTGGAACTTAGGAGAAAGAAAGCAAGGATATATGCCCCTTAGGGAAGGAGCGCATACCTGAGAAGGGAGTAGAAAAGGGCAGAGACGTGCTTGAGAAGGGGGGAGGGGAGCTAATAAATTACTTTTAACAGAAATACTGACATTTTAAAAAATAATGTGGAATTTTCAAAAGCAATATTTTACGATAGGAATAACCTTTGTAAGGTATCTCTTTGATTATAGAACCTAAAATAAAACTACCACCTGAAAAAAAAAAAAGCCTTAGCCAGCTTGGCTCAGTGGATAGAGCATCAGCCTATGGACTGAAGGGTCCCAGGTTTGATTCCGGCTAAGGGCGCATCTCTGGGATATGGGCTCAATCCCCAGTAGGGCGCATGCAGGAGGCAGCCGATCAATGATTCTCTCTCATCATTGATGTTTCTCTCTCTCTCTCCTTCTCCCTTCCTCTTTGAAATCAATAAAGAAATATATTTTTAAAAAAACTACCACCTCACATAATCAAAAGATTAATTTGAATCTTAGCTCCATAAATAATTGCTGCTCTTTGATAAAGCAACTTAACGTAGCTTAGCTTTGTTTCTTCATCTGTAAAATGGGTATAAGAATATCTTAAAGAAATACTGCAAGGATTAAGCAAACTCATGTATATAAATTTTATAGTATAAGTCTGACACATGTAATTGTTACATAAATAATAATGATTATTGTTATTATCATCCTATATAATAAAAGCCTAATATGCAAATCAACCAAATGGTGGAACAACCAGCCCCTATGACACACACTGACCACCAGGGGACAGATGCTCAATGCAGGAGCTGCCTCCAGTCCGCAGGCTCCAGGCCAGCCAAGGCGGGTGCCAGTGGGGGCCCCACCAGTTGCCCCACAGATTGGCCCTGATCGCCGCCAGGCCTAGGGACCTTATCTATGCACGAATTTCGTGCACAGGGCCTCTAGTATAGATATAAAGTTGATTCTGTATGAAAATATTCTAATATGCTAGCATGCTCAAAGATTTAAAAGATTAAGCAAAAGTTTGTCAGGCAGTAAAAGGGTACAGGAACTGAAGCTACTTGTGTAGATGAGATAGCATTATCTTTTAGGGAAAATACAGAGGCTAAATAGCAGTATTTCTACATCTAGTCAGCATCAACTATAGCAAAAGATCAGTGGCCAGCATAACTGATCATGATGGGACTTGGGGAACTCCTGGCTCAATCATTAAATAGGCTCCATTAGACTGAGTTCCATGAGGGCAGGTGCAGATCATTTATTTCTTTATTCTTAGTGCTTATCATGAGACAGGCATTGACAGGAACACTTTTCACATTCTTGCTCAGAATAACCCTATGAGTTAGACATTATTGTCCCCACTTAATAGATGAGAAGGTTGAAGCAAAATGGGTTAAATGGTTTGTCTGAGGTCAAATGAAGTAAACTGGGAGCCAGATCTAGGACCAAAGGCCACCAAGATGTACTGCCTCTCATTGTCTGTTAAGTGCATCTATACATGTGGTACAAAAGAGGTTTCTGGTGGAATCTTTTCTGATTGTCATTTTAATCTAACCATTTTTTTTCCAGAAAGGAGAAGCAAAGAGATTATTAATATCATAAACATTCTCAAAAGTTATCAAACTTATATTTACCAAATACCTATGTATCCCATCTCAGTGATTTTTAAGCATACAAACTCCTTTGAGAACTGATGGAAACTATGAACAGTCTATATACAAAAGTTCTCTTGCAAATTAGGGGCTTCACAGTCAACCTGCAGGCAGGTTAAGAATGTCCTCAGAAATAAATAAATAAAAATAAATAAATAAATAAGAAAAAAAGTAAGGAAAAAAAAAGAGAACGTCCTCAGATATCTCACTCGGTCCTCAGAATAATTCCAAGAAGTAGGTATTATTACACCCTTCTACCAATGGAGAAACTAAAACTACAGATTGAAAATAATTTGTTCAATGTGACATCATTGCTGCAGAGTAACACCGAAGCTAAACTCAGATGAATCTGGGTCCAAGTTTGATCTATTTAAGTTATACCATGTGGTTTTATATCTAGCTTTTTGTTGTTTTTGTTTTTTTAATGTTCTCTATTACTTGGCATCTGCATTTTTTTCCCCTTGAAATTCAGATAAATTAAAAAGAAAAAGATGTGGTTCCTCTGGTTGTCCTGTGGCAATTATAATTTGAACTTTGAAATCTGGGTATAAAAATGAGATGATTAAAAATGTCTGTCTGCTAGGAGTTTTTGACTTTGGAAAATAATGCCTCATTAGCAAACACAGAAAGACATTCTTACTGCCAGTCTTCCTTTGATTTTGCAAACTGGGCACTGGTGTTATGGTTTGATATAGCTCTGGGGTCAAAGGGTTTATGGTAAGTTAATTCAGTTCAGGGTTTGGCCTAAAACACTAATTGGCTTTAGATGCAAAACTATATCCAAATTGTCTGAAATTTTGAGTGGTACGGCACAAATAAAAAAGTACAATTAAGTTCCTGGTATTATGCTGGAAATGACTTCTGGCTTGGGAAGTGGTCCCAGGTCCAAAAGGATTGCGAAGACTTTAGGCTTTGAGAAATTATTATAGTGACATAACCATTGCTGCGGTTGCTTGAAAGATTCTAATTGAAATGAGAAATCAGTCAAAGAACAAAGAACAGCTCATTGTTTATTGTTTTTCCCATAAGGGAAAAAGTCTGAAAGCAAAATTCATAAATGAATGCAATCATCGACATGCAGTTCAAAACTAATTGACATCTTATCTATAGTATCATTTCTATTGTAGCTTTGATCTTTAATAAAAATGAGAATTGTGCACTGTATTTCACTCCCAATTGACCATGGGGGTGGGGTGTGTGTGTGTGTGGGGGGGGGGATAATGCTTAACAATATCCTTTTCAAGTTTTGAAAGAAATTAGCTTTGTGGTCTTGAATCAAAACCAGTGATGAACACGGATTCCAAATAACAAAGCTTTTCCATAATAGAAAGTCTGACTGTTTGACTTCTTTTGAGAGCCAAGGTCTCAAGATAAATAGCTCATTTCAAACTATTTTATTTTTTAAAAAATTTATCTTTATGATTGAAAGTATTACAGATGTCCTACTTTTTTCCCCCATTGATCCTCTCCACCCCACACCCACCCCTCCCAGGCCTTTACCACACTATTGTCTGTGTCCATGGGCTGTGCTGATATGCATGTAAGTTCCCCAGTTAATCTCTCCCCACTCAACTACCACCACCTTCCCACTGAGATTCTTCAGTCTGTTCCATGCTTCTATGTCTCTGGATCTATTTTTTCCATCAGTTTATTTTGTTCAAAGTACTTTTTTGTAATGTACTTGTAAAATAAACATGTCATTTCCATGAAGAAATGTGACATATGAGGAAAGTGCTGGAATTCATGGGCCAGCTCTGTTGTGAATCCTACACTATTTCTTTCCTGAAATGTTTTCCCTTCTCATAGCTTTATTGAGGTATAATTTACATAACATAAAATGTACTCAGTGTAAATATACAATTTAATGATTGTTAGTACATTTACAGAGTTGTGCAACCATCGCCATACTCGTTTTTAAAACATTTCTACCATTTCCAAAAGTTCCCTTGTGACCTTCTCAGTTTAACTCTCAGGTCCACACCCAGCCTCAGGCAACCATTGATTTGTGTGTGGTTTTTTTAATTTATTTTTGTTTGTTTTTGTCTCTATAAGCTTTGTCTTCTATGTACTCACAAAATGCAGTCTTTGTGTGTCTGGCTCCTTGAACTTTGCACAATGTTTTTGAGGTTCATCCATGTCGAGGTGACTCAGTAGATCATTCCTTTTTTATGGCTAAATATTATTCCATTAGATGAATACATTAAATTTTGTTTCTCCATTTGTCAGTTCATAATGTGGACGAAAAAGGGGCCACATGCTAACCTGACAAGTTTAGGGAAGGCCTTCATGGCAGTCTTGCAAACACAAAGACCTAAAGCAGAGGTGGGCAACCCCTGGCACACGTGCCAAACATGGCAAGCCAGTAACTTTTACTGGCACACAAAACCCTCTCTTATAATCTTCCATTTACAACTTTTTTATTTTTCGGATAAATTCAGTGTAGGTGCATCTTATATAAATAAATAATTTTACATAACAAGTTATCTTAAAGACCATAGACATGGCTGACTTTGAAATGCAGTTCAGAGTAGCTCAATTTGGAAGCAGAAATTTATTGACCTTAGGGTTGACTTGGAAAACATTGAAAAAAGGCAATTAGAGACAGGAGTACCAGAGAGAAGTGTCGAAAACGAACTATTGAGGACTTGGAATGAAACAGGGTTACTCTCCATGTTTTCATCCACATACGCTTGTGAATCTTTGTTCTCAATGATGAATTTTGTTAAGTCTCGTAATAGGAGTAGCCTGACAGATGAAAGTAGTAGCTCATGCATATCTCTGAAGGTCACGAAATATAAACCTGATGTAAAATCTGTCATCAGTGATACAGCAGCAAAAGTCCCACTGATAATATCAAACGAAGTCATAAAGTTTTCTGTCGGACTATCAGTGTACATGCATACATTACAAAATAAATTTCTTTTTCATCATCATACTAGAGGCCCGGTGCACAAAAATTTGTGCACTCGGGGCGGGAGGGGGGGTCCCTCAGCCTGGCCTGTGCCCTCTCGCAGTCTGGGACCCCTCGGGAGATAACGACCTGCTGGCTTAGGCCTGCTCCCGGGTGGCAGAGGGCAGGCCCAATCCCTAGGTGCAGCCCCTGGTCAGGCTCAGAGCAGGGCTGATTGGGGAGTTGGGGCGCCGCCCCCTGTCATGCACAGAGCAGGGCGGATTGGGAGGCTGCGATGCCACCCTCAGTCACGCTCAGGGTAGGGCTAATTGGGGGGTTGGGGCACCGCCCCCTGTTACACTCAAGGCAGGGTTGATGGGGAGGTTGCGGCGCCACCCCCTGTGATGCACAGAGCAGGGCCAATAAGGGGGTTGGGGCGCTACCCCCTGTCACTCACAGAGCAGGGCCAATCAGGGGGTTGGGGGCACTGCCCCCCTCCCCCCCCTGAGTCTAGGGCCGGGACCCACTATGAGGGA